>NW_020837945.1:45561449-45837327 GCF_003676395.1 Aethalodelphis obliquidens | reverse complement strand
TTAGTAAGAAATATGTCCGATCTAATGTATTTGTCAGAAATGTAAATCTACTGAAAGGCATAAAAATTTGTTTAATGTATGAAAATTAATCATTTCAAGTCTTAGGAAGACTTGAAATCTAGTAAAGTTGTTAATTTTACAAAATTAATATATAAATTATATGCAATCTCAAACAAAATAATTGGGAGGTAGTTTGATTAGTAAATTCTAATTCATCAGGAATCAAATTGATTTTTTTATGTCAAAAGAATTTTACAAAAAGAATAAAGATGGGAGATGTTCCATGCCTAATATTGCACTATATCATAAAGTAAGCTGTAACAATTGAAACTATGTTTATGTCGTCAAGGTTCACAATGGGTACGAATTCACTAAAATGTGATAGTCTACTTCTAGACATGGAAAGGAAGAGTAATGAAGTTGATTAAGAGCATAGACTTTGGAAAGACAGACTTGGGATCAAAACTGGCTTTGCCTCTAAAACTATGATCAACAACTTAAATTACCTAAGCCTTGATTTCCTCATTTTGAAAGAAAGTAAATAATGTGCACTTATAAGACTGTTACAAGAATCAAATGAGAGGACAAACAGCAAGCCTTAGTGCTGTACTTCACAGGTAGAAAGGGCTCCTTAAATATTAAGTTTAACTATTTGTGTTAGTTATTCTAGTTGTTTATAAGTAAAGCAGCCAAGCTCTTTTGTTAGGGAATGGTATTTGGGGTGAGCAAAATTGAGATATTGTTAATTTATGACAATGACAGTTTAACTTTTTACATAAAACAACTTTTACTTCTAGCTCATGCCATCTGCAGGTTGGCACAGAGACCAGAAAATAGTGATTTTTGTGGAGTAAATGAGACACATCACCTGAAAGGGAAAAACCTATAGGGATTATATTTATTTATTTTATTGAAGTATAGTTGTTACATTATTATATTCGTTTCAGGGGTAAACTGGTAATTCAATATTTTTATAGATTATACTCCATTTAATTTATTATTAAATATTGGCTATTGTCTGCCAATACCTGTGGCCTCATGCTCACTGAGGTTTGAGAATGACAATCTCATGTGAAAAAATCTCTGTAACATTGGCTCCTCTTCTGCTTTAGTGACCTGTTATAAATGTTGCATAGAGGCCATTTACTCCAATTATATAAATTATGTACCTAGCAGACATTTTGTAATAGCTTAATGATATTTAATGGATTGATTATACTATACTCTAATATAGACAAAAATGGAGAACTTGCCAATATAAATAAAACACCTGCTGAAATACGGGACTCTAGGAAGGCAAGAGAAATATTTGTTAGGAAAGAATTGCAGTTAGCTTTTTATAAACTGAATGGATGTGTGTAGCCAGTCTCCTCAAACTAATTATCTTTTGGAAATTTGAAAAAATTGGTGTCATGTACAATTTCTTCATTAATGCATTTGTTTTTAGAGAGCAAACACCAAGTTCATATTTGCTACCATAGAGACAGTTGTGTCAGACCTCAAAAACAATAAAAGAATATCCATATGAGGAAAATGGTAATACTGTGTATAAATCTTACATCAGTGTATTTAAAACAACTAGGACTATATTTTTCCTTTATCAAGAATTTATTTATTTAAGCACTTACCATATGCCAAGCCCTATGCTCTGTCACTTCATACATATTCAACTCACAGTCACTGATGGTTATTAGGAATAGTAGCAGCCTTGCTAAACTGTCATAAACTCATTCACTGGCTCATCATTTAAAACAATAATGTATACAAAGTATGATCATAAGGAAATTTTAAGGAACATGTCTCAGGAGGCAGGCAGATGGATACAGGATGCTCTGTAAGAGGAATCCTATAGCCATTTGTCCAAGCAGAGTCTAATGGAAAACAGATTCAGTCTTTCACTTTTTCTTTAGCTACACCTGAAAGAAAACAAGAGTATGAACTAAACACAGTCAGGAGAAAATAGTTTTTATCAAGAGCAAAATTAAGCTATTATTTTTATACTACATTAATGTTTTATTAACGTAGACTCTTTTTATCACAGCATTTTTGCCTGTTTTTATAAATGAAATAATATGGGAAGTACTCTTGTATCTGGCTTATTTTACTCAACATAATATTTTATATTCATCCATGTCATTGTGTACCATTAGTTTAATCAACTTTCTGTTGTATAGAAGTCCATTGTTTTCTTAAACACCGCAGTTTATCCATTCTCCTGTTGATAGACTTTTGAGTTGTTTCCAGGCTTTGGTTGTAAATAAGCTAGCTATGAATTTGTCTTTCAGTGGACATGTGCAATCATTTTCTATTCCTAGGTTTTCACCTAGAAATAGATTAGAATTGCTGTTTTGTAAGGTAGTCAGGGTCAGTGGCATAACAAGCTTATTTGACAGATGGAGTTGAAAATTTCTTAACAATGCCTCCTCTATATGATAGAAGTACTCTCAGTAATAATCACAAAATAAAATAATAATAACAATGGTCAGAAAAGAATACAAGCAATAAAAATTTTCTTTAATTTCACATTATGTCAGTAAAAAATAAAATATTATAGCATAAAAATGAAAAAGCAACAGATTAATGTTTTTAACCACATTTTTATATGTTTAAAAGAATATACATTTACATTTCTGTCACCATAATAAATAATTAATATTAGTTTCTGTTCTTATGACTCAACTTCTACAAATTTGCCAATGCTTTTCCAAATTTTTATCTTTTTTTTACACTTATATTCAATAGACCTATAACCAGAGTCATCGACATCTTTGCTATAGCTGATGGAAGAACTAAAACATACACTTTGCAAACAAAAATATCCTACCTTGCAATTAGCATGCTATTTCATTTTTGTAAATTTTAAACACAGATAGAATTTTCAAGTGATTCCCATACAATGATATAATTAAAGTAACTTAAATTCTCCCTGTCTTTTTAGTCAATGTGTTCTCATTATTAATTTTTAATCTAACATTTAAATATAAGAATATGTAATACCAATGGGATTGGAGACAAAACTTCAATCTGAGTAATTTCAAACTTTTATAAGCTTATTCTTTTTTTCTTAACATCTTTATTGGAGTATAATTGCTTTACAATGGTGTGTTAGTTTCTGCTTTATAACAAAGTGAGTCAGTTATACATATACGTATGTTGCCATATCTCTTCCCTCTTGCGTCTCCCTCCCTCCAACCCTCCCTATCCCACCCCTCTAGGTGGTCACAAACCAACGAGCTGATCTCCCTGTGCCATGCGGCTGCTTCCCACTAGCTATCTATTTTATGTTTGGTAGTGTATATATGTCCATGCCACTCTCTCACTTTGTCCCAGCTTAACCTTCCCCCTCCCCATATCCTCAAGTCCATTCTCTAGTAGGTCTGTGTCTTTATTCCCATCTTACCCCTAGGTTCTTCATGACCTTTTTTTTTTCTTAGATTCCATATATATGTGTTAGCATACAGTACTCGTTTTTCTCTTTCTGACTTACTTCACTCTGTATGACAGACTCTAGGTCCATCCACCTCACTACAAATAACTCAGTCTCTTTTGTTTTATGGCTGAGTAATATTCCATTGTATATATGTGCCACATCTTCTTTATCCATTCATCTGTTGATGGACACTTAGGTTGCTTCCATGTCCTGGCTATTATGAATAGAGCTGCAATGAACATTGTGGTACATGACTCTTTTTGAATTATGGTTTTCTCAGGGTATATGCCCAGTAGTGGGATTAATGGGTTGTATGGTAGTTCTATTTGTAGTTTTGTAAGGAACCTCCATACTGTTCTCCATAGTGGCTGTGTCAATTTATATTCCCACCAACAGTGCAAGAGTTTTCCCTTTTCTCCATACCCTCTCCAGCATTTATTGTTTCTAGATGTTTTGATGATGGCCATTCTGACTGGTGTGAGATGATACCACATTGTAGTTTTGATTTGCACTTCTCTAATGATTAATGATGTTGACCATTCTTTCATGTGTTTGTTGCCAATCTGTATATCTTCTTTGGAGAAATGTCTATTTGGGTCTTCTGCCCATTTTTGGATTGGGTTGTTTGTTTTTTTGTTATTGAGCTGCATGAGCTGCTTGTAAATTTTGGGGATTAATCCTTTGTCAGTTGCTTCATTTGCAAATATTTTCTCCCATTCTGGGGGTTGTCTTTTGGTCTTGTTTATGGTTTCCTTTTCTGTGCAAAAGCTTTTAAGTTTCATTAGATCCCATTTGTTTATTTTTGTTTTTACTTCCATTTCTCTAGGAGGTGGGTCAAAAAGGATCTTGCTGTGATTTATGTCATAGAATGTTCTGCCTATGTTGTCTTCTAAGAGTTTTATAGTGTCTGGCCTTACATTTAGGTCTTTAATCCATTTTGAGCTTATTTTTGTGTATGGTGTTAGGGAGTGTTCTAATCTCATACTTTTACATGTACCTGTCCAGTTTTCCCAGCACCACTTATTGAAGAGGCTGTCCTTTCTCCACTGTACATTCCTGCCTCCTTTATCAAAGATAAGGTGACCATATGTGCGTGGGTTTATCTCTGAGCTTTCTATCCTGTTCCATTGATCTATCTTTCTGTTTTTGTGCCAGTACTATACTGTCTTGTTTACTGTAGCTTTGTAGTATAGTCTGAAGTCAGGGAGCATGATTCCTCCAGCTACGTTTATCTTTCTCAAGATTGCTTTGGCTATTCAGGGTCTTTTGTGTTTCCATACAAATTGTGAAATTTTTTGTTCTAGTTCTGTGAAAAATGTCAGTGGTAGTTTGATAGGGATTGCATTGAATCTGTAGACTGCTTTGGGTAGTAGAGTCATTTTCACAATGTTGATTCTTCCAATCCAAGAACATGGTATATCTCTATATAAGCTTATTCTTAAAATGAGTACAAATAGCTGAATTCCCATGCGTCTAGAGCAACTGTTAAATGGAAGTTCTCTGAATAAACTTCTAAACAGAATGTACTCTTTATTAATGCTTCTTTAATAACACATGCTAATTTAAATTTATATACATATGTGTAATACTTAACAGTAATGGCTGCAGTTGTTTCAAACAGACTAACAAAATATTTTTTTCATGAAGGAGCATACTATTACTGGTATCATTTAGAACTGCTAACAAATAACAATAAAAAGCAGGCTTGAGAGACAGAGTCAAGATGGTGGAGTAGGAAGACCTGAATCCCTGCATGTGTTTGAACTTAAATGACTATCATTTTAAACAAGTAGATATAGTTATAGGTCAATATATATATATGAACATCAAGGTAACCATAAATTAAAAACCTACAATAGATACACAAAAAATAAAAAGAAAGGAACCTAAACGTAACATTAAAGAAAATCATCAAGCCACGAGGGAGTGGACTAGAAGAAGAAGAAAAGAATAGAGAAGAACCATAAAAACAACCAGAAAACGAATAACAAAATGGATATAAGTACATACTTATCAATAATTACTTTAAATGTCAATGGAGTAAATTCTCTAATCAAAAAACACAGGGTAGCCAATTGGATTTAAAAAAAAATCAAGACCCATCTATATGTTGCCTACAGAAGAGTCACTTCAGAGCTAAAGACACAGATAGACTGCAAGTGAAGGAATGGAAAAAGGCAACCCATGCAAATGGAAAAAAACAAACAAAAAAAGCTGGGGTAACTATACCCATATCAGTCAAAATAGACTTTAAAACAAAGTCTGTAATAAAAGAGAAAGAACTGCTTTATATAATGATAAAGGGGTTGATCCAAGCAGAAGATATAACATAAATAAACATATATGCACTTAATATAAGAGCACTTAAATATAAAAAGCAAATATTAACAGAGAAATTGACAGTAACACAATAATGGTAGAGGACTTTAATACCCCACTTACATCAATGGATTGATCATGCAGACATAAAGTGAGTAAAGAAACAGCAGCCTTAAATGACACATTAGACCAGATGGACTTAACAGATATTTATAGGACATGCCATCCAAAACGAGCAGAATACAGACCTTCCACCCTTCACAAAAATTAACTCAAAAAGGATCACACACCTAAATATAAAATGCAAAACTATAAATCTCATAGGAAATAACAAAGGAGAAAACCTAGATGACTTGGCTATGGCGATGCCATTTTAGATACCACACCAAAGGCATAATCCATGAAAAAAAACCAAAAAACAGAACAAGCTAGACTTCATTAAAATTAAAAAGTTCTGCTCTGCAAAAGACAATGTCAGTAGTATGAGTGTGTTTCATGTTTGGTAATTGCAATCATTGTTGCTATTGTTGTGGTCATCCATTTACAAGGCTTGGTGTCAGTTTATTTATCTCTTGTAAAAATAAAATACAGTGTGTGTGAAAAAAGTTATGGGTAACACTAAGCAATGTGTTCTTTAATTTTTCATCAAGCACATAATAAAAATTTGAATATTGAAAAAAAAAACAATGTCAAGAGAATGATAATACAAACTACAATATGGGAAAAAATATTTGCTAGACACATCTGGTAAAAGACTATTGTCCAAAATATACAAAGAACTCTTAAAACTCAACAATAAGAAAACAAACAAACAAATAAAAAAAGAAAGCAAACAACCCACTTTTAAAATGGGACAAAGACCTTAACAGACACCTCACCAAAGAAGTTATACAGATGGCAAATAAGCATATAAAAAGATGCTCCACATCATATGTCTTCAGGGAAATGCAAATTAAAATGAGACACCACTACACATCTACTAGAATGGCCAAAATCTGGAACAGTGACAATACCAAATGCTGAAAAGGATGTGGAGCAACAGAAACTCTCATTCATTGCTGGTGGGAATATGAAATGGTACAGCCACGTTTGAAGACAGTTTGGTGGTCTCTTACAAAACTAAACAGATTCTTACCATATGATCCAGCAATTACACTCCTTGGTATTTACCCAGTGTAGTTGAAAACTTATGCGCCCACAGAAAAGCCTGCACACAGATGTTTACAGCAGCTTTATTCATAACTGCCAAAACTGGGAAGCAACCAAGATGTCTTTTATAGTAGGTAAATGGATAAATAAACTGTGGTACATCCAGACAATGGAATATTATTCAGTGCTAAAAGGAAATGAGCTATCAAGCCATGAAAAGATATGGAGGAAACTTAAATGCTGTGAACTGTTAACAGCTCTTTAAAAATTGTCTTAAAAACAAAAGAGGAGAGAGTTCTGGAGATGAATGGTATTGATGGTTGCACAATAATTTGAATGTACTTAATACATACCTAACTGTTCACTGAAAAATGATTAAGATGATCAATTTTATGTTATGTATTTTCCCACAATTTCTTAATTGAGGAAAAAATTAATTATATTTCTATATATTAGCAATGTATAATTGGAAGCCAAAATTTTAAAAACCAGTGCCATTTATAATAACTCCAAAATTATAAATACTTAGGCACTAAATCTAATAAAATATGTACAAGATCTAGATGCTGAAAACTATAAAACACTATTGAAAGAAGTCATAAAAGACCTAAGTAGAGACATACCATGCTCTGTGATTGGAAGATTCAACGTAAGATGTCTATTCTCACCAAATTGACCTACATATTTAATGCAATACCAATCAAAATCCTAGCAGAATTTTGTAGATGTAGAAAACTGACTGTAAGACTTATACAGAAGAACAAAAGAACTAGAATAACTAAAACAGCTTTGAATAAGAAGAATGAAGTTGGAGGATTTTAAGATTTATTTACAATAAAGCTACAGTGATGACAGTATTTGCAAAGGTGTAGTAACATAGGCCAATGTAACAGAATAGGCTTTCTCCTATAGGCAATATGAAAACATTTTAACCAGAGAAAAGAAGTTAGAAAAAAGAAGTATCACTAATAGAAATCTGGCAAAAGCAAATGGAAGAGAGTAAAATAGAAAGCCTGCAGCAAGAAGGCTGATTGAGGTATTTATTTATGTTAGAGGCAAAACAGTCTAGTGGCATTGGGAAGACAAGGGAACTAAAAAGAAAAAAAAAAAGTTCTGAAGGAAAAAAACAAATAAACAAAAACATTCAAGCCTTGAAAAGTTAGGGGGTCAAAGATGACTTCAAAATTTCAAGACTGGAAGAGTAGGGGAATGCTGGTAGTTTTGATCAAAGTCATGATGTTGGAAATGCAAAGACTACATTAATAAAGATGAATAAGATTGGCAGTTAACAATTATGTTAATTTTGTATTTTCAATGTACTAGACATTGTGTTAAACACATGGTATTATCCCATCAATTCTGACTATAATCCTAAGAGATAGGTCCTAGTGATGTCATCCCGAATTGACATATGAAGTAGCTGACTCAGAGAAAAATATCCAGCCATTGCCAATGTTCACACATCTAGTAAGTGCAAGAATTAGGATTTGCACCTAGGAAGTCTGTTGCCAAAGATCACATTCTTAACCACTATATTTGATTGCCTCCTCAGGGATTTCAGAAATCATCTAAATCCATCTGCCTAATGAATACAGAAGAGGAAATGGAAGCCCAGAGAGGTTAAGAAGCTTTCTAAATATCATACAGTTAAGTGCCACATCCCATCCCAGAGCTGTCTCCTAGCTCCTTATCCCATGTCCTTTCAATACATTACTCATGACACGCACTTTATTTTGATGGAAAGTCTCATTTTTATTGAAGTATAGTTGATTTACAATGTTGTGTTAGTTTCTGGTGTACAGCAAAGTGATTCAGCCTATATATAGGCTTTTTTTTTCATATTCTTTTCCATTATAGTTTATTACAAAATATTGAAGATAGTTCCCTTTACTATATGGTAAGACCTTGTTGTTTATCTATTTTATATATAGTAGTTTGTACCTGCTAATCCCAAACTCCTAATTTACGCCCCCCCCCCCCTTTCCCTTTGGTCTGTTTTCTATGTCTGTGAGTCTGTTTCTGTTTTGTAAGTAAGTTCATTTGTATCATCTTTTTAGATTCCACATATAACTGATATCATATGATATTTGTCTTTCTCTGGAAAGTTTCTTTTTCCAGTGTTCACCTCTATAGCCTAGCGTTCCCAGAGATAAAACGATGCTATTCTTATATCTAAAAAAGATGCTTTAAAATATGCTCAGTGTTCAATCTTCACGCAAGGTAAATAATTGCGTTTTCCTGAATAAAAGGGAGTTTCTTTTTGCCTGAATCTTGGCATTATATTATTAATCTTTCCATTTAATTTTGCAGTATCATAAGTGCTAATCATTTAGTTTGTGGTTTTCATTTCATAAGGAAGAGAATGCTTAAACAATATTGTGTAGTCTGTGCTGCCATCTCGTGGTTATATTGTATTATTACACTATGATGAAGATTGCATTCCTGTCACCCACTTTCCACTAACGTGGAGTCCCCGCTCCCATCACTGTTGATTCTGTGACTCAGGAATGAAGTGGGAGGGGAATGAAAGAGGGCAGTGGGTTGGAAAGATGCTCTATCGGGGCTCTGGTAATTCTGGGAAACGGAAGAGAAAACACCATTTATGAGTGAGAGCAAGGTTTTTTGGAGGGATAGCAAATGCCTCCTAGTGGCTGCTCTTGACATGGCCATGTTATATTGCATTTCCAATGCACCAAAGGATAGCTAGTGGGAAGCAGCCACATAGCACAGGAAGATCAGCTCGCTGCTTTGTGACCACCTGGAGGGGTGGGATAGGAAGGGTGGCAGGGAGACGTAAGAGGGAGGGGATAAGGGGTTATATGTATACGTATAGCTGATTCACTTTGTTATACAGCAGCAACTAACACAACAATGTAAAGAAATTATACTTCAATAAAGATGTTAAAAAAAAAAAAGCAAATGAATTGTGTGCTTACTCTCTCCAGTCTTAGTTTCCCCATATACAAAAAAAGAGAAGGATGTAGGTAATCTAAGTGATCTCCAAAGATCTTTGCATATCAACATTCTATGACTCTACAATTTCCCACTCAGGATATTTTGCCTACTTGGCATCATGCGGACACAGGGGGAAATCTGTGGAGGCTTGGAATTCGTTATTGTTGTTGTCAGATGTTCTTGATCCAATATAAATAAGACCTCCACTTACCTTGTGTTTTCTCTTTGTAAGCAAAATAGCTGCATATCCCAAGATGAATATTGAGAACACAGCCCTGCTATCCAAGTGTTCCCTTTGGCTCCCTGCCAAAGGAATAGAAACTGGCTGACGTCATCAGAATGGAAGGAGGGTGAACAGGAGGCAATTTACGTGAGGGAGAGCTTCAACCTTTACAAAGCCTCCAGTGACCCTGTGATTATTTTGTTTCCTGGTAGTTACCACTTTCTAATTTTGACAGATGTGGTTTTCCGCTCTTTTTTTGAGAAGCTTACTGGGTTTGCAAAGAAAGCACTAAAGGGATAAGGAACAGATTCAGCAACAACAGAGACAGATGTCTTACTGTGATTGAATTGAAACCCCAAGACCTTCTGTGAGCCAACTCTTTGTATCCTAGGCCATTGCCTTATTTTTATTTTTATGCAGACTTAAAATTCATAACTAACAAGTTTTAAACTGCGTTTACTCCTCCCTTAATGTTAATGTTGATATGGATAGTTGTTCTAGCAAAGATGATTCAATGAAGAGGTCAGATGGATTTGGGTCATTTCTACAGTGTTTCTACAGTGTGTCATTTCTGCAGGGCACGCTGATATGATTAAGTGATGGTGAGGACGCATATGACCTGCCAGACATTCATGAAAAACATATGTCCCCCAGAATAGCTCCACTGCCTGCCTGACAGGTGGATGAAATTCTACTTTAGTGCTTCATTCCTTCCGCTCAAAGTATTGTTACAAGAAATACCTGCTTGCTGTCTTGCCTACCCTTCATCAGCTATCAATATTTCATTATGAGCTTAAAAGTTTAGTAGTCATCAAAAGTAGTCATGAGAGGAGCTTCAAGGTGGTGGAAGAGTAAGACGCAGAGATCACCTTCCTCCCCACAAATACATCAGAAACACATCTACACGTGGAACAACTCCTACAGAACATCTACTGAACGCTGGCAGAAGACCTCAGACCTCCCAAAAGGCAAGAAACTCCCCAGGTACCTGGGTAGGGCAAAAGAAAAAAGAAAACAGAGACAAAAGAATAGGGACGGGACCTGCACCAGTGGGAGGGAGCTGTGAAGGAGGAAAGGTTTCCACACACTAGGAAGCCCCTTCGTGGGCGGAGACTGCGGGGGGGCGGAGGGGGGGAGCTTCGGAGCCATGGAGGAGAGCACAGCAACAGGGGTGGGGAGGGCAAAGCGGGGAGATTCCCGCACAGAGGATCGGTGCTGACCAGCACTCACCAACCCGAGAGGCTTGTCTGCTCACCCGCCGGGGCGGGCGGGGGCTGGGAGCTGAGGCTCGGGCTTCGGAGGTCAGAGCGCAGGGAGAGGACTGGGGTTGGCGGCGTGAACACAGCCTGAAGGGGTTAGTGCACCACGGCTACCTGGGAGGGAGTCCGGGGAAAAGATCTGGAATTGCCTAAGAGGCAAGAGACTTTTTCTTCCCTCTTTGTTTCACGGTGCACGAGGAGAGGGGTTTAAGAGCGCCACCTAAACGAGCTCCAGAGATGGGCGCGAGCCGTGGCTATCATCGCGGACCCCAGAGACGGGCATGAGACTCCATGGCTGCTGCTGCCGCCATCAAGAAGCCTGTGTGCGAGCACAGGTCACTATCCGCATCTCCCCTCCTGGGAGCCTGTGCAGCCCGCCACTGCCAGGGTCCCGTGATCCAGGGACAATTTCCCCGGGAGAACGCATGGCACGCCTCAGGCTGGTGCAACGTCACGGCGGCCTCTGCCACTGCAGGCTCGCCCCGCACTCCATACCCCTCCCTCCTCCCAGCCTGAGTGAGCCAGAGCCCCCGAGTCAGCTTCTCCTTTAACCCCATCCTGTCTGAGTGAAGAACAGACGCCCTCAGGCGACCTACACGCACAGGTGGGGCCAAATCCAAAGCTGAACCCCGGGAGCTGTGCAAACAAAGAAGAGAAAGGGAACTCTCTCCCAGCAGCCTCAGGAGCAGCGGATTAAATCTCCACAATCAACTTGATGTACCCTGCATCTGTGGAATACCTGAAGAGACAACAAATCATCCTAAAGTGAGGAGGTGGACTTTGGGAGCAACGATATATACATATTTTTCCCTCTTTTCTCTTTTTCTGAGTGTGTATGTGTATGCTTCTGTGTGTGATTTGTCTGTATAGCTTTGCTTTTACCATTTGCCCTAGGGTTCTGTCTGTCTGTTTTTTGTTTGTTTGTTTGTTTTAGTATAGATTTTAGCACTTGTTATCATTGGTGGATTTCTTTTTTGGTGTGTTTGCTCCCTTCTTTCTTTTTTTGTTATTTAAATTTTTTTAAATTTTCAATAATTATTTTTTATTTTAATAATTTATTTTCTTTTTTTCTTTCTTTCTTTCTTTTTTTCTCCCTTTTATTCTGAGCTGTGTGGATGTCAGGGTCTTGGTGCTCCAGCCAGGAATCAGGCCTGTGCCTCTGAGGTGGGAGAGCCAAGTTCACGACATTGGTCCACCAGAGACCTCCCAGCTCCACGTAATATCAAACAGTGAAAGCTCTCCCAGAGATCTCCATCTCAACGCCAAGACCCAGCTCCATTCAACGACCAGCAAGCTACAGTGCTGGACACCCTATGCCAAACAACTAGCAAGACAGGAACACAACGCCACCCGTTAGCAGAGAGGCTGCCTAAAATCACAATAAGGCCACAGACACCCCAAAACACACCACCAGATGTGGACCTGCCCACCAGAAAGACTTATCCACCAGAACACAGGCACTGGTGGATCCACTTATCCACAGCCTCATCCACCAGAACACAGGCACTAGTCCCCTCCACCAGGAAGCCTACACAACACACTGAACCAACCTTAGCCACTGGGGGCAGACACCAAAAACAATGTGAACTATGAGCCTGCAACCTGAGAAAAGGAGACCCCAAACACAGTAAGTTAAGCAAAATGAGAAGACAGAAAAACACACAGCAGATGAAGGAGCAAGATAAAAACCCACAAGACCTAACTAATGAAGAGGAAATAGGCAGTCTACCTGAAAAAGAACTCAGAGTAATGATAGTCAAGATGATCCAAAATCTTGGAAATACAATGGAAGAAACGTTTTACAAGGACTTAGAAGAACTAAACAGCAAACAAACAATGATGAACAACACAATAAATGAAATTAAAAATTCTCTAGAAGGAATTAATAGCAGCATAAGAGAGGCAGAAGAACGGAGAAGTAATCTGGAAGATAAAATAGTGGAAACAACTACTACAGAGCAGAATAAAGAAAAAAGAATGAAAAGAACTGAGGACAGCCTCAGATTCCTCTGGGACAACATTAAACACACCAACATTTGAATTATAGGGCTCCCAGAAGAGGAAGAGAAAAACAAAGGGACTAAGAAAATATTTGAAGAGATAATAGTAGAAAACTTCCCTAATATGGGAAAGGAAATAGTTAATCAAGTCCAGGAAATGCAGAGAGTCCCATACATGATAAATCCAAGGAGAAACACACCAAGACACATATTAATCAAACTATCAAAAATTAGATACAAAGAAAAAATATTAAAAACAACAAAGGAAAAGCAACAAATAACATACAAGGGAATCCCCATAAGGTTAACAGCTGATCTTTCAGCAGAAACTCTGCAAGCCAGAAGGGAGTGGCAGGACATATGTAAAGTGATGAAGGAGAAAAACCTACAACCAAGATTACTTTACACAGCAAGGATCTCATTCAGATTTGATGGAGAAATTAAAACCTTTACAGACAAGCAAAAGCTGAGAGAGTTCAGCACCACCAAACCAGCTTTACAACAAATGCGAAAGGAACTTCTCTAGGCAGGAAACACAAGAGAAGGAAAAGACCTACAAAAACAAACCAAAAACAATTAAGAAAATGGTAATAGGAACATACATATCGATAATTACCTTAAAAGTAAATGGATTAAATGCTCCAAACAAAAAACAGAGACTGGCTGAATGGATACAAAAACAAGACCCATATATGTGCTGTCTACAAGATAACCACTTCAGACCTAAGGACACATACAGACTGAAAGTGAGGGGATGGAAAAAGATATTCCATGCAAATGGAAACCAAAAGAAAGCTGGAGTAGCAATTCTCATATCAGACAAAATAAACTTTAAAACAAAGACTATTACAAGAAACAAAGAAGGACACTACATAATGATCAAGGGAAAAATACAAGAAGAAGATACAATAATTGTAAATATTTATGCACCCAATACAGGAGCACCTCAATACATAAGGCAAATACTAACAACCATAAAATGGGAAATAAACAGTAACACAATCATAGTAGGGGACGTTAAAACTCCACTTTCACCAATGGACAGATCAACCAAAATGAAAATCGATAAGGAAACACAAGCTTTAAATGATACATTAAACAATATGGACTTAATTGATATTTATAGGATATTCCATCCAAAAATAACAGGATATACTTTCTTCTCAAGTGCTCATAGAACATTTTCCAGGATAGATCATATCTTGGGTCACAAATCAAGCCTTGGTAAATTTAAGAAAATTGAAATCATATCAAGTATATTTTCTGACCACAACGCTATGAGACTAGATATCAATTACTGGAAAAAATCAGTAAAAAGTACAAACACATGGAGGCTAAACAATACACTACTTAAGAACCAAGAGATCACTGAAGAAATCAAAAAGGAAATCAAAAAATACCTAGAAACAAATGACAATGAAAACACAATGACCCAAAACCTATGGGATGCAGCAAAAGTGGTTCTAAGAGGAAAGTTTATAGCAATACAATCCTACCTTAAGAAACAAGTAACATCTCAAATAAACAACCTAACCTTACACCTAAAGTAATTAGAGAAAGAAGAACAAAAAAAACCCCCAAAGTTGTCAGAAGGAAAGAAATCATAAAGATCAGATCAGAAATAAATGAAAAAGAAATGAAGGAAACTATAGCAAAGATCAATAAAACCAAAAGCTGGTTCTTTGAGAAGATAAACAAAATTGATAAACCATTAGTGAGAATCATCAAGAAAAAAAAGAAGATTCAAATCAATAGAATTAGAAATGAAAAAGGAGAAGTAACAACTGACACTGCAGAAATACAAAGCATCATGAGAGATTACTACAAGCAACTCTATGACAATAAAATGGACAACCTGGAAGAAATGGACAAATTCTTAGATAAGCACAACCTTCTGAGACTCAAGCAGGAAGAAATAGAAAATATGAACAGACCAATCACAAGCACTGAAATTGAAACTGTGATGAAAAATCTTCCAACAAACAAAAGCCCATGATGAGATGGCTTCACAAGCGAATTCTATCAAACATTTAGAGAAGAGCTAACACCTATCCTTCTCAAACTCTTGCAAAATATAGCAGAAGGAGGAACACTCCCAAATGCATTCTACTAGGCCACCATCACCCTGATACCAAAACCAGACAAGGATGTCACAAAGAAAGAAAACTACAGGCCAATATCACTGATGAACATAGATGCAAAAATCCTCAACAAAATACTAGCAAACTGAATCCAGGACCTTATTAAAAGGGTCATTCACCATGATCAAATGGGGTTTATCCCAGGAATGCAAGGATTCTTCAATATATACAAATCAATCAATATGATAAACCATATTAACAAATTGCAGATTAAAAACCATATTATCATCTCAATAGATGCAGAAAAACTTTCGACCAAATTCAACACCCATTTATGATAAAAACCCTCCAGAAAGTAGGCATTGAGGGAACTCACCTCAACATAATAAAAGCCATATAAGACAAATCCACAGCCAACATCGTCCTCAATGGTGAAAAACTGAGACTATTTCCACTAAGATCAGGAACAAGACAAGCTTGTCCACTCTCACCACTATTATTCAACATAGTTTTGGAAGTTTTAGCCACAGCAGTCAGAGAAGAAAAGGAAATAAAAGGAAACCAAATTGGAAAATAAGAAGTAAAGCTGTCACTGTTTGTAGATGACATGATACTATACATAGAGAATCCTAAAGATGCTACCAGAAAAGTACTAGAGCTAATCAATGAATTTGGTAAAGTAGCAGGATGCAAAATTAATGTACAGAAATCTCTTGCATTCCTATACACTAATGATGAAAAATCTGAAAGAGAAATTCAGGAAACACTTCCATTTACCATTGCAACAAAAAGAATAAAATACCTAGGAATAAACCTACCTAAGGAGATAAAGGCCTGTATCCAGAAAACTATAAGACACTGATGAAAGAAATTAAAGATGATAGAAACAGATGGAGAGATATACCATGTTCTTGGATTGGAAGAGTCAACATTGTGAAAATGACTCTACTACCCAAAGCAATCTACAAATTCAATGCAATCCCTATCAAACTACCACTGGCATTTTTCACAGAACTAGAACAAAAAATTTCACAATTTGTATGGAAACTCAAAAAACCCCGAATAGCCAAATCAATCTTGGGAAAGAAAAACAGAGCTGGAGGAATCAGCTCCTGGACTTCAGACCATACTACAAAGGTACAGTAATCAAGAGAGTATGGTACTGGCACAAAAACAGAAATATAGATCAAGGGAACAAGATAGAAAGCCCAAAGATAAACCCACATACATATGGTCAACTTATTTTTGATTAAGGAGGCAAGAATATACAATGGAGAAAAGACAGCCTCTTCAATAAGTGGTGCTAGGAAAACTGGACAGCTACATGTAAAACAATGAAATTAGAACACTCCCTAACACCATACACAAAAATAAACTCAAAATGGATTAAAGACCTAAATGTAAGGCCTGCCACTATAAAACTCTTAGGAGAAAACATCAGTAGAACACTCTATGACATAAATCACAGCAAGATCCTTTTTGACCCACCTCCCAGAGTAATGGAAATAAAAACAAAAATAAACAAATGGAACCTAATGAAATTTAAAAGCTTTTGCATAGTAAAGGAAAACAAGATGAAAAGACACCCCTCAGAATGGGAGAAAATATTTGAAAATGAAGCAACTGACAAAGGATTAATCTGCAAAATTTACAAGCAGCTCATGCAGCTCAATATCAAAAAAACAAACAACCCAATCCAAAAATGGGCAGAAGACCTAGATAGACATTTCTCCAAAGAAGATATACACATTGCCAACAAACACATGAAAGAATGCTCAACATCATTAATCATTAAAGAAATGCAGATCTAAGCTACATTGAGGTATCATCTCACACCAGTCAGAATGGCCATCATCCAAAAATCTAGAAACAATAAATGCTGGAGAGGGTGTGGAGAAAAGGGAACCCTCTTGCACTGTTAGTGGGAATGTAAATTGATAGAGCCACTATGGAGAACAGGATGGAGGTTCCTTAAAGAACTGAAAATAGAACTACCATCCAACCCAGCAATCCCACTACTGGGCATATACCCTGAGAAAACCATAATTCAAAAAAAGTCATGTACCACAATGTTCATTGCAGCTCTATTTACAATAGCCAGGACATGGAAACAACTTAATTGTCCATCAACAGATGAATGGATAAAGAAGATGTGGCACATATATACAAATGGAATATTACTCAGCCATAAAAAGAAACGAAATTGAGTTATTTGTAATGAGGTGGATGGACCTAGAGTCTGTCATACAGAGTGAAGTAAGTCAGAAAGAGGAAAAAAAATACCTTATGTTAACAGACATATATGGAATCAAAAAAAGAAAAAAGTCATGAAGAGCCTAGGCGCAGGACAGGAATAAAGACGCAGACCTACTAGAGAATGGACTTGAGGACATGGGGAGGGGGAAGGGTAAGCTGGGACAAAGTGAGAGAGTGGCATGGACATATATACACTACCAAATGTAAAACCGATATCTAGGGGGAAGCAGCCGCATAGCACAGGGGGATCAGCTCGGTGCTTTGTGACCACCTAGAGGGGTGGGTTAGAGAGAGTGGGAGGGAGATGCAAGAGGGAAGAGATATAGGGATATATGTATATGTATAGCTGGTTCACTTTGGTATAAAGCAGAAAGTAACACACCATTGTAAAGCAGTTTACTCCAATAAAGATGTTAAAAAGAAAAAAGTAGTCATGAGATGCTAGGACACAGAATTTTGATACGGAGGATTTGTAAAGCACAGATTAACTGATAAATCAGAATTTCCCAAACTGGGTGCTCTGGAGGAGCACTTTTTTTGAGGAATATTAGTAAGTCTGGTGGATTTTTTTTTTTTTTTTATGGAGATCTGAGGTCAGCCTAGCTTGGGAAACACACAATCCAGCAGAACTAAACAGGATTTTTTCTGATGCTTTTAATGTAACAAATATTTATTAAACACTGATTATATGCCAAAAATGGTTACAAGTGTTTAGGATACCCCAGGGAACAAAATTTTGTACCCCAGGGAACAAAACAGACAAAGAATGCTTCCTTGTAAAGCTTACATTCTAGCATGATTAGACAGAGAATGAATAACTATAATAAGTAAATTGTATAAAACATGCTAAGTGGAGTATATGGTAGATTGGTAACAGGTGTTTGAAGGAAAGGGAGCATACTGCATTTTTTAAAGGGGGGTTAGGGTGTACTTCATTGAATAAACGATATTTGAGCAAAGATTTAAATTTGTTAAAGGAATTAGTCATATAGATCCTTGGGTGGGTCAGAATCTATATGATGGGTGGGTCAGACAAGTGTGACAATCTGTGCAAAGACCCTGCTGTGGGAGTGTGTTTGGTGTGTTCCAGGAACCACAGAGGCCAGTATTTCTACAGCCAGTGGTGGGGGAGGGAACAGTGGAGAAGGCAAGGAAGAGGAGGGAACTGTAGATTAGGTAAGGCTTTCCTAGCCTTTGTAAAGACTTTTCAAATTGAAGAAAAGGAGAAGCCATTGCAGAGTTTTGAAGAGAGGAGTTACTTGACCTGACTTATATTTTTAAAGGATCGCTGGTGGCTGTGTTCAGCATTAACTGAAACAAGGCAAGGGAACAAGCAAGGAGACAGGCCACCACCGCAATAATTCAAGCAACAGATGATGATGACTAAAAGGCCAGGGTAGTAGCTGAGATGCTGGTGAGAAGCATTTGGATCCTGGTTGTATTTTTAAGGTGGACTGGACAAGGAATGTCAGAGACAGGAGTCAAGAATGGACAGTGTTGTTATCAGTTGAGATGGAGAAGGCTATTGGTGGGCTGGGGGGAGTGATATTAACAAACTTACTTTTGGACATGTTGAGCTTGAGATACTTATCAGACATCCAAGTAAGCAGGCAGTTGGATATGCGTCTTAGTCTGTTTGGGCCGCTATCACACTATACCACACACTGGGCAGTTTATAAACAACAGAAATTTATTTCCCACAGTTCATGTCCAAGATCAGGGTGACAGTTTGGTCAGATGAGGGCTGTGTTCCAGGTTGCAGACTTCTTGTTTTATCCTCACATGGTGGAAGGGGTGAGAGATCTTTCTGGAGCCTCTTTTATGAGACCATTCATCCCATTTTTGAGGGCTTCATCCTAATCACCTCCCAAAGCTTCCACCTACTAAAACCATCACCTTTGAGGGTTAAGATTTCAGCATTTGTATTTGGGGGACACAAATATTGAGACCATAGGAATATGAGATGGAATTCTGCGAGAAAAGCCTGGACTGATTATATAATTTGGGAGTGTATGTACAGTTCTTAAAGCCTTGAGACTGGCTGAGATCACAAAATGAGTGAGTTGGTAGGAAAGAAGAGTACTAAAGCACTGCAGTGCCGAGCACAGGGCCATTCGAGTACTGCGAAATCTGTTAGAGGAAGGGAGATAAGATAATAGAACCGAGCAGGAATGAGGAAGATGTAAGAGGAAAACAGGCAAGTCCAGTATCCCAGAGGGCAGGTGAAGAAAATATTTCAAGTAGGGAGAGCTCAGGTGTGTCACTGTTGCCAGCAGATCTAGTAAGATAAGCACTGAGGCTAGACCATTGAACTCACATCCTCCCCATTGCTGAAGGAGGAGAGCATTTTCACTGAACCGTGTGATGTGAACTGTGAATCCCCAACCTAGACTGGGGACTCACAGTTGGCAAATTATGCCCCGTGGGCTGTATCCATCCCACCAAATGGTTTTTACAGTGTTTAATTGGGGGAGAAAAGAGAAGAAGATTTCATGATACATGAAAACTCTATGAAATTCAAATGTCAACAAACAAATTTTATTGGTAAACAGCCACACACAAAAATTTTTTTTGTATAGTGTTTCCCAGACTCACTTGGCACAGAATGTTTTTTCACAAAACATCTCCAGTGTAGCCAAGAACTACTTTGGGAAATGTTGGTGTAGATCCTGGTACTTAATGAAGAGAACAGGCCCAGGTAGCAGAGAGTGCTCGGGTCAAGTGTCAGGGCCCTGGATCTCATGAGATCACTAGGGTAGAAAACAAACTTTGACCATGGTGGCATCCTCCAGAAGTAGCTTAAGACCAGCAACTTTCCTCACATTTCTTCTGTTGACTGGTTCTTTGCAGAAGAGGAAAGCTTACTGGCCCAGAAAGACATGAAAAAAAAATGCTCAAATTTCTCTAGCCATTAGGGACATTAAACTTAAAACTACAACATTGATTGCATTCGGTAACATTTAAAAGCCTGATAATATTAATGTTAAAAAAATTTTTAAGAAATGAGGGCTCTCATTCACTTCTAATGGGGCTGTAAATTGGCACAGTCATGTTTAGGACCATTATGGTAGTTTCCTATAAATTTGAAGATGTGAAAATTCTTCAGCTTAGAAGTTTTACTCCTAGGTACATACCCTAGAGAAACTGTTATGTATGAGAGCAAGAAAATATTGACAAAAATTCACTGCAGGTTTGCTTATAATAGATTGTTTATCATTGAAAAATAAGAAATAATGCCCATCAGCAAAAGAATAAATAAAATGTTAGTTATCTACACGGTGAGCTACTGTATGGCACTCAAAAATTAACTAGGACTGCAACTATCAACACAATAAATCTAAGCATAATGTGGAGAGGAAAAGTATGTTGCAGAGGTAAAAGTATAATTTAACACCATTTTTATTAAACTTTCTGAAATATGCAAAAAATCTGTACATAATATACATAATAGTATAACTGTATACAATGATAAACACTAAATAGGGGATCAAGAGAGAGGTAAGTATTTATTACATCATTCTGTGTATTTGTAATATTTTAATATTTATAATATTTTATATTAAACACATATTTTAAAGAGGAAAGACATGCCAAAGAAACATAGGAGGATATGCATGGGCCAAGAGAAGAGATCACCCAAATCAAAATAAATTAACACCATCAAGCAATAACACAGGATATGAGGTGTCAAGGAGACAAAACAATTCGAGAAAATTTAAGAATTCCTTCACAGTATATCCCTGGGAAGAAAACAGCATTCTTCTTAAGTCCTAGTAAACAGGTCAGCTGTCGCTGGATTGCTCACCCTGTGCTTTTTCAGTTGGAGAAACTGAATTTCACTAACCTGCCCATTCACTGGTACTTTGCATACATGGAGGGAATATTTCTACTCGATGTGTGCAAAGTACCTTTAGGAGCTGATGTGGCCATAATTTAATTCCTTACCCACTGCCCAAGACTAATTTCTTTTTTTATTTATCTGGCTGCTCACCACATTAAACCTTAAATTGAACTACTTTTTATATCAATGGAATAAACCATCATCTTAAAATATGGTTATTTATTTGATAAAATAATAATTTAAGTTTGTTTGTATTCCGGCAATCTGTACGCATTTGGAGAGGGGAAGATTCCTTTCTGGATTAAAAAAACAGCCATGAGATAAAGGAAAGGATCTTTAAAACTATAACTAAAATTAAACTAATCATCTTTATTCTCATTAAGCATATTATTTTGCTGAGTCATTAAATATATTCAAATGATATTGTGTTGGATTAAGGGGACTTAATGCCTAATCTCACTTCTTTGTCTGCGGAGGACTGCAGCTGGGAGTTTATTGAGTAGGGGATCAAGCATCCCACTAAGAACCTTCCCTGGAAAGAGGGACTAAAGGATGGAAACAAAATGAAAAAATCTGCTTTGTTTTTCTTAAATTGCTGGTGATCGAGACAGATGTTTGCCTGTAAATGATGTCAATCCATTTAACCTACTAAAACAAAAGGCACAGCATTGAAAACAATGTCTCTCTTTTTTTCCTTGATACCTTTTTACCTGGCACTCTAATTACTTTTTTTTTTTTTTTAGTGACTCACTCCTGCCACCTCATCTCACATTTGCTCTTCCCACCCTTTTCTGACTAGATTTTGATTGCTGATGTCTGATTTACATTATCTCAATTCTTTTTTTTTTTTAGAAGATGTTGGGGGTAGGAGTTTATTAATTAATTAATTAATTTTTGCTGTGTTGGGTCTTCGTTTCTGTGCGAGGGCTTTCTCTAGTGGCAAGCGGGGGCCCCTCTTCATTGCGGCACGGGCCTCTTACTATTGCGGCCTCTCTTGTTGCGGAGCACAGGCTCCAGATGCGCAGGCTCAGTAGTTGTGGCTCACGGGACTAGTTGCCCCACGGCATGTGGGATCCTCCCAGACCAGGGCTCGAACCAGTGTCCCCTGCATCGGCAGGCAGACCCTCAACCACTGCGCCACCAGGGAAGCCCCTCTAATTACTTTTTAAAAGACACGTGAAGAAGCAATATTGGTAACAGCGTTGGTTGCATCCATCTACATTCCTTTCTTTCGGCAGAGGTGATCCCAGCTTCCCAGTTGGTCTTCTTCACCTGCATCTGGATCACACTGATGTCAAATGCTTGTGCTGCTGGTGAAATCAAGAAGCCCCACCAGCGCTGCTTCTCTTCAGTGAAGCCGACCCGGTAAGATATCCATAGTGTAGTCCCAGTTTCTCTCACCACCTGCCTCAGAACTATATCTTTAATGGTAGCACGTATTTGTGGCAGTGATTGTCTCTAGAGATAGCATTCAACCATCAAAATAAATCACCTCTAATTAGCATAGAAAGAGAAGAATCTGGGGTTTCTGCTGGCATTTGCTTGCTTATTTTTGGAGAAAACATTAAAGGGCTCATGTATGAATCTTCTTTCAAGGATTGTATTTCTCCAATGAGTAATGCATTTATTATCAATAACAACATGAGTTTAATGTTCCTTCAAAATTTTTTGAGTAGAAATTAGTCTAAGCACCAATTTCTAATGTCAAGTACTTGCAGAGTGTATAGTTCTGTATATCGACCAGACAGTACTGAAAGACATTAAAGCCATTTGTTGTTTTTTAAAATTCATTTTCCATTTTGAAAATCATCTTTGAAATATCATCCTGAATGTCAATACATCATCATTATTATCTTATCAATAATCAGAGTATGTTTGGACCTGCTAGTGAAGCGGCATAGCTCTCTACTAGAATGACCAGTTCATCCTGATTTGCCTGGGGTTCCATGGTTTTTAGCACTAGAAGTCCCAGGAACCCCCTCAGTCACAGACAAACTAGAACGATTAGTCACCCTACTACCCTTTAATAACCAAGAAATGACCTCCTGTTGTAGGGAAAGTCTTTCCTTTTCACCAAGCACAAGATTCTCAAAAAGACCCAGTAGGAGAAATTGAGGAATAAAGGTGAGTGATATCACCCAGCCAACCTTAGCGATCAGTGAGGTAACTTTTGTTTCAGCCAGATTGCCCTCACATCTTGGATATTTATGAAGCACTCACTATAACATCAGGAAAGAACATAAAAATTTAATAAATCCTTCTGAAGCCTCAGGTTTAATGACCAAAAACAAAAGAGGTATGGGGGGAGGGGAGGAGAGGTCACTAGATACCTAATTCCTGCTCTGCTCTTAAAAATCAAGGACCACATCCCACACTCCCCTTCCAGGCTTCTGCTCCCACACGCAGATCTGAGATGCTATGAAATCTTGCCCAGTTTGAACACTTTGAGTCTTCTTCAAGGCAATTGGGCAAGCAATATTTGGGAAATGTGGGGCTATACAACCAAACTGTATGTTTTTTCAGATTGCTTATAACATCTAGTCTATTTTAGTAGTATATTTTATCTAATTTTGAAACAAATAGAGACTGCTTAAAATATCATCTACAACTCAAACAATAGGAAGTTTGTCCAGTTTGTTTGGTGGATGTGCAGATAAGAAGGGAGATGGTCATAGGAACTCATCAATCTCACCAGCACACTCTCGGTGGAAGAGTTGCTGCAGAAAAACCTACCATGTGTATTTTTTAGGTGTCATTTAAGGGACAAGAGGAGAACACTGTTCTTTGTGGTGGGATGGGAATTTCTCTCTTATGATAGGTGTCTCATTTTTAGAATCTATTTAAATGAAGAGGTAACCCCGGGCTTCCTACTCCATGGGGCCAAGCATGTTTGTTTTCACTTCTCTATAACCTAAGTGAGGTACCCCTTTCAGCGATAAGCTACAACATGATTCATTAAAATTTATATCTGCTTCTTTTGTTCTTCAAAGAAAAATCCTCTAGGACACTAGGGATTGCGTAAAACATAGACCCTAGTTCAGAAGCAGCCACTTAGGATGAGAGTCAGGCATTTTCCCCAGTGAACAGAATAATTCAGCCAGCCTGTTTCTGAGCTGTCGCTCAGCACTCTCTCATGAAGATTTTAAGGCATTTTGACAAAAATACTGAAATTACTGTATAGGATAGTTTCTAGAGTAAAGAGCCCAGGATACATTAGACCTTAATATATGAATAAATGCTGTGAGGTTCTTTGCCCTACACACAATCTGATTATCGGCAATTAAATAAGTAATGAATGAATGAATGAACAATCCACTCTGTCATAATGCAAGAGAACTAATAGAATGAACATGGAAGAAAGGCCTGATCTTTCTTTGAAAATTAGGAAGTATATCTTTATATATTAACTCACATTTATGTACATTATTTTGAGCCAGTTTTCCTACAATCAGGCCCTTAAATCCTTTCCTATTATCCTTTTTCATTCAGAATATAATCTTACTTTTTGCCCAAAGATTCCCTTTTTTATCGAAGTATTTTAAAAATCTTTCATCCAAACATTTCCTTTATTTCTTAAAGACAAAATAGGGGAGAGGAAGAGTTGGTGAATAAATTAAGTATGGCAGGGGAAAATGTTCCTGTTTTGCCTAGGGGAGAGATTTGGCTCTCAAGGGATGCAAAGGGGATTAGGCATCTAGACTCACTGAGTATTTATTCATTCTTTGGTGTTAATTTATTTTGAGTGCCTTTTTTATGACAAGTACTGGGTTGAGAGTTAAGAACAACACACTGTCTCTGGCTTTAAGAATAATCAGCAGAGTGCCAATGTCTGTGCAGAATGGCTTGCAAGAGCCAATTGTTAAATTTTAAGGCTGTTAAATATAAGCATTATTAAAAATTAAATTATATAAATATACAATTAAATAAATTATTTTTAAAACGAAGGTAATAAATACTTAAATCTCACCACTTCCTAACTACTTTACTACATGTCGCTATTGTCTATTGTTCTCCATTATTTATATCTATTTATGCCTGGTAGAATACTACACTATACTGTACTATACTATCCTATAAACTGTAGTATACTATAATACACAAAACTATACTTTACTATACTATACTACACTATGGGCTGCACACATCTCTGTCATATCTGTAGCTTGAAATCAGCTATGGTGGCAGTATTTACATCATGGAAATCAACAAACACTACAAATAGGGCTTTTTTTTCCAGGGGAGCCACTTAAACATTTACCAGCACATCCAGGAACCTAATGTAGAAGCCAAGAGGGTCCTAGAGATTGCCAATTCAACTGCTACTGCAAATAACAAAGGGAGTGGCAGAGACTGCGGCAACTACAGGCTATATGCTCCTCTGGGGGCAGAGGCTGGTCAGGTCAAGACTTCTTATAAGACAACTTGAGCCTGGTATTGCCAGATTTTCTGATTTTTCAAGAGAAAAATTCAGATTTTCCTGTGAAATTTTCCACTTTAATACACCATATGGGCTATCCAAAAAATGTCTGCAAACCAGCTCCTAATCTGGTCCAATTTCTTCATTTCACAGATGAGGAAACTGAGACCTCACTGAGCTCATGATTTGATAGAGACACAAGTTAACTCATGGAAACTGTCGTGTCTCAAGTGGGGCACTCTCTCTGGCTGGCTCTTCCACAGAAATGCTCGTCCGTGTAGATTTTTCCTTTATAAGAAACGGGCTGTTGACTAAAGTCAAGTGTGTATTCCTAGAGTCATGAGTTCAAGGGCAGTTCAGTCGAAGCCACAAGATTCACTCCGTATAATGCACCATGTCCTCTCTAAGAAGTCTCAAAAGCATCAGGGACCTAAAAATAAACATTGGATCCAGAATTATCAAAGTTTTCTTTGTGATCAAAAATTGGATCAACTGATTTTCCTTCTGACTGCTTTACTGCATTCCTTGGATTGGCATCAAAGGATGTGAATTATCTTCGTAGCTCTCAAAATCAACTTCTAAACGGGCTTTACAAGTATATTGCCACACACAAAGTATAAACATTTCTATTTCATCCTATTAGCAGCATTGGGTACTAAAATTTTTTGTTTTCTGCTCATTTAATAGGTATAAAATGGCATTCATACTTTTAGTTGTTATCTCACTGTTAACTCTCTAGATTAAATATTTTTTAATATGTTTCTTAATTATAGCCTCTCTTGGGTAAATAGTCTATTTAGTCAGGCCTAGTCGTTTCCAAGTCCTGATCCTAGTAAACTAATCAACTATATAGGCCCTTGGGAAAGCAGTTTGGTAAAGCAACCAGCTGAGTATGACTCAGTTAAAATGAGTTTTTGTCTTTCCACTGACTAAACACTAATGTATCAGAATGAGTTGGATGTATTTGCTTTTCCTCAAGCAGTTCTGGTACTTTTTAATTCTCTGCCTAGTATATCCTCCTCAAAGACCCCTTTATTCCCCTGAAACCACTCAAAATCCAGCCCTTCCTTCCCCCTGAACCCACACTTTCTTAGTGACAAAATTATAGTAAAGTTTCTGATACTGACAAGAAGGGGGAACATAAAAATATGGTTCCTTTGTTTCATCCAGAAAGAAAAAGGTTCTAACTCAAAAAGAAAAGTGATAACTATTACCGAGCCTTACCTGTTGTTTCTCAAACAATGTTCATAATCTTCCTTTGTGGGGAAAGAATAAAAATGCTGTAATGATTAAGAATGCTATAAAGATTAAGAATGCTGTAATGATGCAAGACTCTTCCATGAGTTGAGATTTCTTTGTTCTATCCCATTGGCACCTAGCCTTCTAGAAGACCCTCTTCTCAGACAGAAGTCATCCAAAAGATTTCTTTCAGTAACTACTAAAAACAAAATCATTTTTTCTAGGAAAGGGAAGAGGGCAGAAGACAAAGGGGCTTAAAATTATACATATATGGAATCAGGCCAGAAAGCTCTGAGCTAAATCTGATTCTCTGTCATAAATTAATCCCCTTATTAAGCATATTTACTTTTCTTGCCTTTGTTCTATTTCAGTCTTCATTTTATTAACCTTTCTATATATGTCTTTTTTTTAATAAGCCAGAGGTCTTCAAATAGGGCACTTATACTCCTAGAGTATAATGTTCCCCTTAGGGTACATGCAAGCTATCAGAGGGGCACGTGGGCATGGATAGTTTTAAAATAATTATTTCTGGATCTCTGACTTCCTCTGACCTCTTTCCTAAAACTGATCCTCCTGAAAACTTGCCTGCAATCTTCTCTGTAGCCTCCCTTTAATGATTGCTCTGTCCCATTTGGCAAAATAAAGGCATGCCTCTCCCTGTTCCTGAATCTTAACTATGTGTATTACACCAGTGTATAAAATCCTCCCAGGTACAAAGAAGCCTTTACAGATATTGTTGTTGAGGTAATGGATGACTTTACTTTAAATAACACATCCTTTTCCAAACTGCGTGATTTTCTTTTTTCTTTTCTTTTTTTTTTTTTGTGTTCATCAATATTGAAGTAATAACCTAATTAATTTGTCAGGTTACAAATCATTAGAAATAATTGATGATAGACCACAACGTGAATTTTGGAAAATAAGAAGGAATTTAAATAATTAAGTTACATTCCTGAAACAAAATTTCTTGCAATTCCATGTACTTACATATATATCAACAAAGTTTTTCAATATTTTCATCTATAGAAGTGAAAAGTAGGATCAGGAAATGTAAATCAAAACTACAATGAGATATCACCTCATACCTATTAGAAGGGCTTTATCAAAAAGACAAGAAATAACAAGTGCAATAAGTAATATCCATATACAGATACACAAAATAGGGAAAATGTACCATCACTTTATTAAGAAATACTTTTCCTATAAAATTTAATTCATAATTTTAATAAGTATTTATCAACATTTATATGCATTATGTTTTGCTCCATTTGCAATAGTCACAGAGGCTAAAAAAGATGATTTCAATATGTATACATATATTCTTGCAAAGAAGTATGATGGGGTGATAAAATTCAATGAAGGAAATATTGGATTGGCCAAAAAGTTCATTCGGCTTTTTCCGTAACATCTTACGGAAAAACCCGAATGAACTTTCAAATAAAATGGAGATAAAATAAAATACAAATTCCAAGAAAACAAGGAATGAGATAAAACTTCTGGTTTTTAAAGAGGAGTTTATTCATGTATTTTAAAATGCATAAAGTGGGTATTTTAGGTTCATTGGATACATTAAAAGGAGGAATATGTTTTATTTTCAATTATTATCAATATTTAAGTAATTTTAACTTTTATGATGAAAAAATTGTAGGTGTCTACTTAAATATGTGTGAGGTTTTCAAAATTCTTTTAGAGGGTATCTAAGCCACATAAACCTCTTTGAGAAGTAGATGTATAAATATTTTGAGAAGTAGATGTATAAATAAAGTCAAAAATAAATAAAGATGGGACATCTCACTGTACATCAGAAGAGCCCTCAGGTAAAAAAAGGTGTGTGTGATTTCAGGTACTGCCAAGAGTGCCTTTCATAGCAGGCTGCATGTTCATTGTTCTGGGGATTCTTAATTAAGATTTATCCCTACCAATCTCATGGAGGGGTATGCTTTTGAAAAGAGTATTAGAGATTGCTGTTTTGTTGTGTATATTACTGAAGAAGTTCACAAATTTCCATGAATTTCCACCCAAGGTTACATGCCACTTTTCATAAAATAATAACAACTAGCTAGCTTTTATAAAATGTCTGCTATTTTCCAGACCAGTAGTTCTCCAGAGAAATTGTTATAAATGCAAATTCTCATACCCTAAAACTGTGGAATCAGAAAATCTGGGCATGGGCCCCAGCAAACCTGGTGATTCAGATGCACCCCAAAGATAGTATTTACAAAACATCTGGTAGGGGGCCTTGAACACAGTAGGCATTTAATAAAAGTTAGCTGCTATTACTTTTTCAATAAATGGTTCATCCTAGCTCCCTGAAAGAAGTTTTCTAGTTAAGAGATCCTTGGAAGAAATAGTTCTATGTGTTCAATTATTCATAGGATAAAATGACTTATGTTTAAAATCAAACTCATTTGTCTTCTACTCAAAACAGATTTGTTCCTCCAACTTCGCCATTTCTATTAATGGCAAAAATACATACATAAATCTCTGAGGGTTTCAGCCAGAAACTTCTCTATTTGAAGACCATACTAGGTGATCTGAGGTGCCCATAAGCCTGGACATATTTCTTAAACCAGCCGCTTCAGGATGTGAAATTCCCACAATCAAAGTCACTTTATTGAGTTAGGAAATTGCGTTCATGAGTCTTACGTTAAGATTTTACGTGTGTTTCCTGAAGAAACATTTGCATTGTATCAATGCAAAAGTCAGTCAGGAATTCAGAGTAACTAGAATTCACCTAGAAGACCCCTCAGTGTCTTGTGTTATTGCTACTGCTGACAGTGATGACGGTGATGGTGACAGGAACGTTCTTCTGGAAGAGGCAGTGAACTAGGTCTCGGGCACTGGGGATGAGGAGACAGCAGCATGTCACATACAGAGGAGCTGTGTGCGCTTCCACAGATATTCTGCCGCCACACTTAGAATACGTCTGGGAGGTATGTGTCACAGCACAGGAAATGAGTCAGGGAGGCCCAGTAACTTGCCAGAGTTCAAAGACCCAGGGAGGAACGGGCTTCACTCCCAGATCAGGACTCCACACACAAGGGAGAGGCCACACACTTTGCCTTTGCCCTAGAAAACTGCAGATGAAAATAGGCTGCACCTGCTTCACAGCTGGACCTGACCTTAGGTCCAATCAGCTGTCAGATCATCCATTTTTCCCTGGGATTCCTCTCCATCCATGCCCATCGCCTTCTCTCAGGTTCCAGAACCTGCCATAGGGGTACTTCCTCTAATCTCAACCAGCACCCACAATTTTTGCACATTCTGTCTTTGTAAAACACTATTTTCATCAGTCTACAATTTTTCATGTTTTTTTTTTTTTTACTGTCTTAGTGCAAGAGGTAGTTTAACTTCAGTGACTCTAAGAATCACTTAGGTAGCACATTGAATGCAGATGCCTAGGCCCTGTTTCCTCTGGTTCTGGTTTAGTTGATCTGGGTTGGGGTCCGTGGATCTGAATCTTGATCACCTCCACCCAGGTGCTAGTAACCAGGTTTTCCTACTATAACCCACATTCTGAGAAACATTGCCTGTCAGGATCACATCCAAACTCAGTTTATCATCTTAGGTGCTCCAAGATTTGCTTACCTGCCCCACCCTTGGATACTAAACAATAAATGCTGGCAGATCTTTGGCTATATGTAATATGAACTGAGAAAATGAGCTTTTATGTGTATATTTTAGAGTATCATGTTGAACACAGAAAGCTAACCTAAATCAAAATATCCAGAAGCATATGTATCTCAGAAACATTTTTCTCCCTTGGAGGTACAGCAAACAAGAAACTAGAATGAGGAATGATGACAGTGCCAAAGTGTGGCCCCTGAGGTATTAGCAACTTCTCCATATAGAGGACCAGAATTCTGCAGTGAGACCCGGATTTGGAGGTGAGTATTATCTTTACAAAACTCACAGTCATTTTGACAGTCCATTGCACTGTCAAAAAATTGAGTTGAAAATTTGAAGGAATTAAGACCAAAACACAAGACCACCAATTTAAAAAAAACGAAAAACCTTTTACAATGATCTTCTCTTGAATAAGAACAGTTGATAATTTATGCATTTTAAATTAACCAAAAAGACTCATTTTTTTCTATATACATTATCATAAATAGTGTGTTTAATAAATAGTGTGTGTTCAAAAATAGTGAATGTATATACCTTGCCCATACAGCAACATATTGTTTTAATTAAAATTTGTTAAGTTGGGTTATATGATAATATTCATAAAGTCTTGTTGAACATTCTTATGAGCTGCAATGCCTGGCTTTTGTTGAAGAACTAGTCTGCCAAACGCCACGGCTTCCCTCGAACCACCTCTGCTGAGGATTTTTCCTTTATTTACTCCTAGCAACAAAAAGTGATCAAAATGTTGGAATGCCCTTTAATGCACTGTCTCGTTCCACGCTCACAGTGACCCTATGAAGTAGGCGTTATCATGATCCCTAATATTCCAGTGTGGAAACTGGGGCTTAGAGAAGTCAAGAAATTTTCTCAAGGCCATGAAAAAAGCAGTAAGTGGTGGAACCAAGATGCAATGGCTGATGAGAACAGAAGCAAACCACATTAGAAGGATACACTTGTAAGAAAGCCTTTCCTCCCGTCAGATTGTTTACTGTGCATGTAGTTGCATCACTGAGGGTACCAAGTTTCCCAGAGATGCACAGGATGTGGTAACATCCACAAGGTAAACTGAACTCTCCATCTTACTGCTAAATCCATCCTGACTCTCCTGTCATTGACCTAAGGTCTCCCACACCCACAACTCCTGAACTGACAACTTTTCATGCTAGAGATATGGAGGTGAGAGAAGTGAGCGTGGTGGTGAGGAGGCAGGATCCCCCAGCAGTAGAACAGGTACCGCTTTTCGATAAATAACCAATGCTTCAAGTACTCAGCGTGGGGTGAGGAGAACTTGATACTCATCATGTTGTGGTTATGACAAAGGGAAGCACAACAGGCGTGTAGGTACCCTAGAAAACTCATTTGTTAACAGGGAAAATTTAAAAGTACATCAGGTAGCTGTTATGTTGAGGGTTGTTTGGTTTTTGTCCTCATTTCCTGGAATCCATTGGGTCGCAGTTCTAAGGGTATGGTTTTGATTTCATTAGGTTAGTGATGCAAACTTTAGCAAGCATCAGAGTCACCTGGGGGCTCCTTAACAGCCAGGTTACTGGGCCTCCCCCACAGAGGTTTCGATTCAGTAGATTTGAGTGGGGTCACCAATTGTCACGTCTTATAAGTTCCTTGGTGATGCTGATCCGAGATCACATGTGATAACTACTGAATTAGATTATCAGCAACAGATTAAATCATGGTGAGTAGAATTTGTTTGTTTTCCAGAGCATTTCTCACACTTATTGAACCTAATTTAAGATTTTTAGAAGCCTCAAAATCAATCAGGTTTAAAGATGTGTGCGTTTCTGTTGTTTTGGTTTTTTTTTAATTATAGGTCTATTTTTTTAATCTTCTTTTTTTTTTTTTTTTTGTTTTTGGTTTTTTGCTGTTGTTGTCTTACATCACTACTTCTCAGATGTGTCATTAAGGATGACAATTCTCCAAAAGATGCCCGAAATCTAACTACCATTCCCAACAGACCGTTTATTTCCCCCAAAGTTTTGCCCAAAGTTTGGAGAATATACTCTACAACTCTTACTTGGGTATTCTGCACCTTGGTCTCTATGATTCTATAAAGAGTTTCTAAAATCTTTTCCCTCTCATGGTTTAGTTGGGGAAAATCTTACAAAGTTAAACTTGCCGGGCTATGGGTCCTTTGAGCCATTAGGGGGCTCCAGACGCACAGGAATGGCTTGGAATGGGCCTCTCCCGAGTAGCGGTTAGCAGTTCAAAATGATGTACTCTCTTCAATACCGATTCAAAAAGCTGCCCTAATTCCTGTCAGGTTAGGTTCCTCAATTAAATGAACTACTATCCTAGAGGAACGGGTTTTATGGGCCTATTTTAGACCATTGAAAGCCAGAAAGATTAAGAGAAAAATTACCGTCCTTGAATTTGGACCTTGAAACAAGCACGCTACACTTTGTAGCTCAAAGTGGTCCAAGGACCAGCTGCAGAACCACCTGGGAGTTAGTTAGAAATGCAGAAGATCAGGCCCCACCCCAGGCTTTCTGAATCAAAATCTGCATTTTAACAAGATCTCCAGGTGATTTGAATACGCTTTACAATTTGACAAGCACTGTCATAGATTACCAAGAGCCGACCCTCTACTTTTATCTTAAAGCATTTATGCCTCCATTCTCCCTCCTATATATCATCCTCATCCCTCAGAAAACCATAAAACTGATCTTAAAATTTCACTTCTCTTGATCTGTTAGGGATACATGTTAAGAATTTTTAAAACATTTTTTTTTCCTGAGGCTACTTTGTGGGGTATTAAAAATGCAATTTATATGTACTATTTAGTGGCAGGTGGCAAATCATCCCACGATTAAGAAATTTTTCTGACAATCATGGACTGGGGCTAAATGGTATCCAAATGGCTTGTGTGTTCAGTCAGTTCAGGCAGAAAAATCCATAAATTCAGTCAGAAATGTCAGTCTGGTAGCCCTGTGAAATACAATCCTTAACCTTCTCTTGTCTTGGTCAGAACCACTTTTTATACAGGTGACCCCTTCTCTGTTCTCTCAAGCCTGCCTTCCTGGGAAAATCAGCCTGCAGGATATAAAAGACAGGCTTAAATTTATCTTCTCTTTCTTTATACTTGTCCATAACACAAACACACACACATACTTCTTTCCTCTTGAGCTAAATGTAACTTCAGCACTTCTCTTGCCTTAATGTTTTCCTAATTAGCCTTAACATTAAAACCAGCTGCTACTGCAGTGTCTTGTATAAAGCATTAGAAGATTAATTGACTCATTATGTGGAAAAGGAGGATACATATTTAAGGGAGCTTTTTGTTTAACTTGGGTTATAAATTGCAGCTCATTTTCTTTATTTACACTTTCCCTACCCTTTACATCTCCCATAACTAAGGGGTTTTTTGGTTTTAGTTTTATAGTTGATGATTTCTTTGTTTCTTTAAAGTGAAAACAATTCAGCATCTAGATACTGACTACTGAGTCAAAACAAAAGCTAAAGCTCTAAAAGCCGCTTGTGTAGTCTTTGCTTTCACACAGGAGGACCAGATTGGGAGCCAGAGGGACCTGGCTGTATTCCTGCATTAAACAGCTCTAGGTTGCAGGCAAGCTCTTCAACCTTGCTGAGCATGAGTTCCCTCATATCAAATGGAGTTAAGATTGATTCTACCCAGCTAACTAATGAAGTGGCTATAATAATAACATTAGATAATATATAAAGTATTTTAAATGCACCTCACAAATAAGATGAATAACTTTCATTTAGCTCTCCTTATTCCAGCATGCATAAAACCAGATCGATGATCTAGCTTTATATATATATTTATAAAGCAGTATAAACATCTATGCCACTACCTAGTTAGTGATCCTGGGAAATCAACACCTAACTGTAATAGTTAATAGTCATTTAATTTTTACTATATTCCAAATGCTTTACACAGAGAATTAATAAGAGTATTTATGAAAGTGTTATATTTCGTGTTCTATGTATTACACATCAAATAGATACTGAATAAGTTGGTTAAGACATTTGAATGTTAGGTTAGGCTAAGGACTTAACATGCATTTTTTCATTTTGTTTCACAGCAACCCAATTAGGCACATACCATATACTTATTTCCCCTATTTTACAGATGAGCAAACTGAGGCTTAGAGGAGTTAAGGATTTACGGACGTTTAATTTTGTGTGTGTGTGTGTGTGTGTGTGTGTGGTACGCGGGCCTCTCACTGTTGTGGCCCCTCCCGTTGCGGAGCACAGGCTCCGGACGCGCAGGCTCAGCGGCCATGGCTCACGGGCCCAGCCGCTCCGCGGCACGTGGGATCTTCCCAGACCGGGCCACGAACCCGTGTCCCCTGCATCGGCAGGCAGACTCTCAACCACTGCACCACCAGGGAAGCCCCAGACATTTAATTTTAACTCGGGTTTACGTGGCTACAAATTTCATGTTTTTTTGTTTTGGTTTGGTTTGTTTTTGCTTTATTGCCACTTTTTCTCTGGGACTCAGCTCCTGTTTTACAAAAAGAATGATCTTTGGAGCTTTTATCCAGCTCCAAAATTCTATGATTCTGCACCTTGCCTTTACACGCCTTCACCCTCCACTCTGTCCTCAGAATGTCAAACCAGAGTACAGAGGCCTAGACCCAGGAGAAAGTACACTTGGGCATCAAATGCAAAGGAGACAAAAATGAGGTTAGACAGCATCTGAAGACAAACACTTTCCTTTGAGATGGAAGATCCCCACAAGAATAGAAAAAATGAGAGGGAAGAAAGAAGAAATCTAAGATGTTTCCAGGAACCCATTCCTAAGAGACAAGCCATACTATTACCCCACTGTCAGTCCAGCCTTCAAACAACCCCGAGGGCCCAGTGCTTGTCCAGTGGTGGCATGAATGTCCTTGTATGGTGGCTTTATAAGACTGTTCCTGGATTGCAGAGATAGTCATCAGTAAATAGGTCCTACTTACAAGTCATGAGATCTTGAATCCAAGTTGTGTTCAGGTTTTATCCTAAAATAAGCTCTCTGTAAGAAACACTGGATCATTTTTTAGTGAAGAGTGGACTGATTGTCTAAATGTTTGAGTGTAAGATTGGGAATTGTGGTTTGCAGTCCTAGGAACAGTTTCACATTTTTGCTGAATTGCAGTAAGAGTAACATTTATTCTGTGCTATTTACTGAGTATCAATTAAGTTTACTGTATATTATTTCTAGTCTTTCAGTAAGTCTCCAAGGTGAGTACTACTACTGGATCTTATAGCTGAGGACACTAAGCTTAGAGATGTTACTGACCCGAGATCACACGTGAGTCATGGAGCTGGATTCAAACTCTGGTCTGGACTCTAATGCCAGAATTTTCTCCAGGACATTCTGCTCCCTGTCCAAGACCTGTCCAATCCCTTCAGTCCCTTGGAGTATTGGAGTTAATGGGAATATTTACTCATCCTGAAAGGCCAGATAGGGGCAGGGATGAGATCTTTCCATGATTTTTTTATTTTGATAGCGCTACCAATTAAAGAAAAAAGACAACCAAACAAAATAAAAGCACCAGAGTTAAAGCTGATAAAGGAATAATACTGAGCTGTTCCCAAGTTAATGCTTAATCATAATTATCATTAAACAAAATTTTAATAGAATTGTCATTATTAACATTACAGGAAGTAATTGGTCCAATGACAGGAAGTAGTTGGTGGTTAAGGTGCAAGTAAGGTATTCCTAAAGCCTGAAACAGAAATATATTCTAGTGACAGGCCCAGTGCCTGGCCAGCTGATACCCTTGTAAGTAAAGAAGGATATTGAGGGTTTAGACTTATGGAATAGAAGAGGGAATCTGGGTCGATAAAGTGAAGGTAACATCAGCCAATTAATGGGGCAGGGGGGTCATAGAGGGTGCACAGGGACTGGCGAGGCATATCTTGTTTTATAGTGTGCATTTAAAACACAATAATTAGGTGCCTTATTAAATTATATGCACATATATGTCACATGTAGCACATCCAGACAATAAGGAAGGAAGTTTTTCTGGCCAGTCCCTTCTAAATCCCAGAATCTTGACTGAAACAGCCACCTGGGATCCATCTAGGCAAGATTTCTGTTTTTTCAACAACAGTTGAAAGCATTTTTTAACTCGGGACTATAAAGTTTGAGAATTGGTCACCATGGAAAGAAAACATACGAAGACTATATGTATAAATATACAAACTATTTGAACATATATATACATCAAATTTCATACACAATACTAAATAATGAAGTTATTAACATCAGCATCCCCTCACACAGGAACAGATGAAACCCTCTGTAAGGTGTAACAAGGAAATGTCTTGGTCTCAGTCTGTTCTCTGGGTGCATGAGCCTGATTCTGTGAGACCCAACGGCACACCAGTCTCAGCACTTGTCTGTCTGAAGTTGCTCCAATTCTGACTTTCAGAATACTCTCAGCCACACATTTCAAAGGATATTTGCTTTATCCCAAATGCAGGTTGTGGTTACTGATGATCTGGGTAGCGACATTTCTGAATGTGCAGCATCCCTGTGTAGCACTGTACTAGCAGTGTGTTCCTCTAGCCTGCCATGCACTGCCCAAGTGAAAAAGGCTGAATTTTTGGCAAGGGAGGAAAGGCTCCCATATTTACCAAAGTCATGAACTCCATGACTACATCCACTCCCTGAATGTGTAATAATATATCAATAGACAATGGAGAGATTTATTGTTAAAACTTGAAAAATAATTCATTTGCAACATTGATCTCTCTCCACTTTAAATGTTTCCAAAATAATCCTGATTCCTCGTTATATTACCCATTCTTCTTTCTGAAGGATCTCCAGTGCCTGTGGGTTATAGATGTCCAAGTTGAAAGCATTGACAGCATTTCAGAGATTAACATGGTAAGTTTCTCTATGAGATACTTTTTCTGAAAGGATAGAGTCTCAATAGTGTCAAAATCACTGGTGTTTTAATAAATCATCTTAATTATGTATGTTACTTATTTTTCCTACTTTGCTTAATAAAGTTGAAGTTGCTTTACTCTCTTCTATCCACCACTTTCTACCTCTGATTAAAATTCTCATTCCTTTCCTCCTCTTCTCTTTTCCTTCTAATGGCTTTACAGTGGTGGAGCACTGAAGGACATGATATATTTAGCTATGTGACATGAACCAGAAACAATTGCACAAGAAGAAAGGGTGATCATAATATATGTGAAATATGAAGTCACAACCATGAGTCCCTACCCACAAAATGATAAACACCTGAATCTGGGTTGATAGAATGCTTCCAGAGTTTTCAGTTCATACTAACTTTGCTTATCTGTAGAAAAACAATAGCAGAGAACAAAGGATTTTTTAAACTCATAGGACTAAAAATTTAAATTAAGAAAAGTTTGTCCATTCCCTTAGAGTTTCTAGAAATCCAGAAGAGACTGCCCTTGTTTTATTTTTGCACTGAAATATTTGTCATTTTTATGGAGTAGTACTTGCAAACCACCATCACTTAAAACTTTAAACTGATTGATTATTATCATTTTCCTTTTAGCCTTTTCCTGTTTCCTTTGCCATTTTATATGCTTTGCTTTTTTGTCTCCTCTTCCCCATTCCCCCTAACCCAGTTTTACCATTTTAGCTATATTTATGTTTTAATATCCCCTACCATAATTTTTCCATTTCATTTTCTCTACTCCCACTTTAGAACTACCGAGTCTACATAATTACCAGAATTGTGTTTCATTTAAGTAATTTTAAGCTTTTTTCAGGTACTTTAAGAATAATATTTACTTGCACAAACATATACATTATTGATGTAATTCCTTTTTACCTACTACTATTCTGTTAATTTGTTAATGTCTCAGAGCTTTGTGTAGCCCATTTTAGTATATTTTTCTATGCCAAATAAAAAGTGCGTTATAGTTTCAAATTTTCAACGTCCATTTCCTTGTTCTTACCTAAGTGATGTATATTCTTATATTTGAATCACTCTTTCCATCTAATTTTGTTCTCTTCAGTTGTGTTGTCTTTTCCATCATCTCCTGTAGTTGTCTTTCTTTTGTTTCCTATCAACATTACACTAGGTGCAACTATTAATGACAAGGGCCCTAACAGGTACTCACTGGTAGGATGCAGCTTTGAACATGTTTTGGTTTTGGTTGTGGTTTCAGTTTTGGATTTGTTCCTACCTCCCCCCAAGTTTTAGACAGTTTGTGAATGCCGTTAGGTAGGGCCTGTGCCCTCCAGTTTGCCCTGGAACCCATGCCTGGCTTTCCTCTTAGGTTCATCCTGCTTCGTTCATTGGTGTTTCCTGCCAGGTCCTGATCCAGGGAGACATCTGAAGTTGCAACTCTTAGCCAAACGCTTATTGTCTTTCATTTTCTACTTTGAATATGGAGGCTTGGTTTTTGCAGGGGGCTAGAGGGTGATAAAAATAAAACCAGGGAATACCCCCTCCATGAATAGAGAAGATATGAATTAGTTTCAAACTCCGTTTTCCATCTGGAAAGATTTAGTTTGTTGTTTATCTAATCTGGTCATTTCATGTATGTTAATCCTTGCATTTTATTCCCTTTTCTGGAATCTTTTACATGTGTGTTCTTGTGAAATTTTCGAAAGTTGCTTTGAGATATTTTTTGGAATAAAAGTATTTTTGATATATGAACTGTGGCTTATATATAGTGTTTTTCATAGAATTAAGTATTGAAATTTAGATTCTACATATTATTTTTAGTATGCAATTACCACAAAGATAATTTTTTTAAAAAAAGAAGAGAATGAAAGAGAAAGAATAAAGTAGGGATCTCTTAAGGAAGCAGGACCTAGAAAATATAAATCACTTAAAATTGAAAGAGCAAATAATCTTTTCATATGTAAACTTAATTAATATTTTTATTTATAGTGATTCCTTCAACTAGTCATTGCCATCCAAATGCTAACTAAATGAAAATTACAGGACACATAAAAATTCCAGAAAAGTCTAAACAAGATCTTCTATGGCCCAACATCTGGTTTCAGTCTTCAGTTAATGTCCTTCTAGTCCTTGTCATTATCTAATTTAATATTTATTTCAGTTCAATATCAAACCTTAAATGAAACTTCCTTCATTTTAAGCACCCTACTCCCAGAGGGAATAGCACCACTAGTACCCACTATTCAAAAATGCCTTGATTAGAAAGCGTTGGCTTTTCCCTTACCAAAAGTGGCTTTTAGTGACATTTTCTTGAGCCTGTTGTGCTCCAGAAGCAGGCTCTCATTTCGCCTCTCCTGGCATAATCTCTAAGTGATACCTGAATGACCCAGTCTGCATCTAAAAATCTCGTTGTGTCTACTCCACAGCCCCCAAAACTGGACCTCATCCTTTTCTCCTGAATAAGTTCAGCCTTAGTACTCAGTATCAGCAAAAACTGGTCTGCATTCTCCATGCCTAATTTGAAAAAATCATCGGTGATCTCCAGTGTTGGCTTCTTTTGCTTCTCATTTATCATTTTCCCATGCTCCCTTGTCCCACCCTGAATTCACTTTCGATCCCTTTTAGTTTTGTCCTGCTCTCCTCAAAACAGGCTGTTCAGCCCACTTCTCATGATAGTGCCAACTAGTGGTGATGCTGATGTACCACTGACATGTATATACCAATGTCTGCCATTTGACTTCATAGGCTCAGTATTTGCCCAGTGCCCTTCTGATCAGACTGAGCATCTAAAACCAAATATATGCTCATTAAAGCAATCCATGCAGTAACCCACAGGATTCCCTGTGGAGTAGTGTTACAGTAATGAATGAACCATTCTATTTATTCACCCTCACTGTAATCCAAAATTACACAGGGCTGATGCTCCCAGATTAACGCAGAGCAATAATACAATGTACCTCTATTCTGATCCTAAGAAAAACAAATGAGCTCATCATTGCTTGATGACTTATTTGTGGTTTACTGAGATTTGTTCTTTGCCTGTGTAATAAATGTCAAAGTTCTATTATACGTGTTATTTCAAGAAAAATAGGAGTGTTGTTGGGCAATAAATGATAGTGTGAAGTAAGCATTTGGGAAATGTAAAACACGTTGTCGTTGCCCACACCCAATGACTTGGACGAAGATAGGAGAATTTCTGTTCAAACAAAATATTTAATGTCGTATCTGAGAGCCAAATAAAACTAAAATTATTGACTAACCATTTTTTTTTTTCTGCTAACATAATGTTAATATAGCTTTTCCCCCTCATCCTTACCTCCTTACAACTGGAATACACATTAACAATTCAAATACCTGAGCCATACTGGATCAGAATCTCTGGGAACTAGCTTCTGGGGAATGTGCCATTTTAATGAATTCACAGGTGATTCTTTTGCACACTAAAATTCCAGCACCGCCATCTCCTGGCATTCTTTCTGTCTCTCAAGAAGAGGGAGATCATTGTCACTTTTTCAGAACCTCTGAAAACATGCTTTCCACTAACAGCTCCAATAAAGGCTGTGTCCAGGTTTTTGTGGGACTGTAGTTTTTTCAACTTGGGGAGGGCTTCTTTAAAACAATATAAATGTATGGATACAAAATCAATCACAAAAGTGAATATTTATTTACAATGAGAAAAAAATCAAAATAAAATACCAGACCATGGAGTTTCAGGTTCCTTTCTTCTGAGATCTCTTTAGGTGATTTACCAGAGTGCTTAGGTAGAAATGCTTCCCAGTTATAACCTGTTTCCCTTCACCAACTTGAATACTTGATGGTTTTCAGAAACTCTCCACATTCACCAGAGTCCAGGTGAGGGAGAGGCTCTGTGACTGAAGCTCAGTTGCTTCATTCTAAATCTACCTGAAAATATAAGCTATTCACGGACAGGTCACTAACACCCATGGAAACCAATCGAGACTAATAGTATTGATTGGTCACCCTGAACCATATTCCTACTCACCTTGACTTGTCTCTTTTTCTCTCTACCTAGGACTTTACAATGACTTTTTATCTCAGGCATTACTGGAAAGATGAAAGACTTGCCTTTCCCAGCAAAACCAACAAAAGCATGACTTTTGATCACAGATGAATCAAAAAGATTTGGGTGCCTGATATCTTTTTTGTCCGTTCGAAGAGATCCTTCATCCATGATACAACTGTGGAGAACATCATGCTGTGTGTACACCCTGATGGAAATGTCCTCTTCAGCGTCAGGTAAGGAGGGCTGTCTACTGCCTTTGGCTTCCTTATACCACACCATCTACACCAAAGATGATGGGCCTCACTTCAGGCTAAACTCCCAATATTGCTGTATTTAGTAATGCTGGAGCTTGGGACACAAGCAGAAGATGTGATTTTTCCTGGTTCTAACTTCCAGGTTTTAAAGAATGGTTTCCTAGTCTAACTGTACCCACTCTGGGCATGTATTGGAGAATGATAGGAAATAAGGTTGGACAGAGTGGAGCTGAATTATGGAAATCCTTAAGAATCTGGCCCACAATTTTATAAGTATACAAAACTACTTTTCCTCCTCACCAACTCCACCCCACCCTGCACCCCAGCAAGCAGTCTTGGAATCTTGGATCAACTAAATAATTTTGTTAACTATCTCCTTCATTTTTCACAGGAATATATAGTCATCATCCAAGTTACCCCTAGTTTCTTCATTTAAAAAATTTTGAAAATGAAAAAAATTTTTTAATTTAAAACATTTGTTCTGACACTATGCTATAATATCCCTCCATCTTTAATATACCATATGTTTTTAAGCCTGAGTCCTGTGCTTACTGAGTGGCTTACCATAGGTAATCCTAAAAATGTTTGGTAAATCCAAGCAATTCATTTTTTTTATGTCTTAGAAATCCCAGAAGGATTCAGTAGTAAACTGAAAAAAAACAAAAAAATTAGCTTCCCAAAAGTTATCCATGCCCTAATCCCTGGAACCTGTGAAGGTTATTTTATATGGAAAAAAAAAGGATCTATGCAGATGTGATTAAATAAAGGGTCTTGAGATAGGGGAATTATTCTGGATTATCTGGATGGGTCCTAAATGCAATCATCCGTACCCTTGTAAGAGAAAAGCAGAGGAAGGATTTGACATACATGGAAGAGTAGAAAGCAGTGTGACCATGAAGACAGAGATTGGAGTGATGCAACCACCAGCCCAAGAATGCTGGCAGCTACCAGGAGCTGTGAGAAGCAAGGAATGAACTTCCCCCCTAGAGCCTCTGGAGGGAGCAGGGCCTTTCTAACACCTTGATTTCAGTCCAGTGATACTAACTTCAGACTTCTGGCCTCCAGAACTGTGAGAGAATACATTTCTGTTGTTTTAAGCCACCAAGTTTATGGTAATTTGTTACAATGGAAATAGGAAACCAATACAGATTCTTTTGTTCATTAAAAACACCTTGCTCACTTTAGTACAAAGGTGCTATTACCAGACGTTTCATATGCTTTTTTTTTAAAAAAAATGAAATTAAAGGAAAATACTACTTTCCATAGGACTTTTAAATCAGAAGTAACATAGGACTCTAATAAGTACTGGAATCAAGCGTTCCTAGGAATCAGAAGCCGATTGGCAGCATCTGGCCAAGGAATCAACTGATTTAAATTAATTATTTTGATGAGACGATATCCACTGGAGAATTAACTCGGGGGATTATCCTTACCCTGCACATTCCAAAGAAAGATTTAGCTCTTGCCTGGTTCCTGGGAAATAACCTACAAGCCCTTGGAATATCCTGCCTGATAAGTATGTCTTTGTTTACCCGGAGGCCTTGAGCCACACAGTATCAACTTGATCTCTGGAGGAGCTAAAGTCAGCCATAACTATGTGACCAACCTTCAGTTAATATATACTTTGGACTCCAAAGCTTATGTAGCTTCCCTGGTTGGCAATTGTCCGTGCATGTTGTCACACATCATTGCTAGGAGAAGTAAGCACTGTCCATATACCTCCACTAGAACAGGACAGCTGGAAACTTGCTCCTGGTCTCTCCTGGAACCTACCCTATGCATCTTATTTCATTGCTGATTTTAACTGGTATCCTTTCATTACAATGAACCATTAACTGTTAGTATAACAGCTTTGATGAGTTCTGTGAATCCTTCTAGTGAAACATTGAACCTGAGCTTGGTCTTGGAGATCCCCCAACACAGAAGGACTCAAAACTGTTGTCTGCACAGCTATTTCAGCTGACAGCAGAGCCAGCTGAAGCCCAGCCAGTCACCTGGTTTCAGGCTTGGTTCTGACACCGTCTACTGACAAAGATTCTCTCTTTGACCAAATTCTACTCAGTCTCCTCTGAACCGTCTTCTCACCTAGGCCCTGCTCCCCTATTCTCAGTATCTGATCACCCTCCATATCTGATGAGGTTCCTCATCCACCCCCTAACCCCCAGCTGATATCTGATCACCCTGGCCCCCCTTCAGCAAGAATCCTGTTAGGTCCATTTAGCCAGAATCCCCCAAGCCCTGATGTTTCCTCTTGGTAATTGTTCATCCACTGACCTCCGCACCTCCACCCCACTCCCTCTTCCTTCACTATAAATTCCCACTCATTATATTTGGAGTTGAGCCCAATCTTTGTTACTCATTAAAAAAATAATTATAGTAGCCCTCCTAAATAGAGTCTGCCTTCCCATTCTTTAACAAGTATCATGCATAGTTTTTTCTTTAATAGTGCCTGCCTAATCTCCTTGGTTTTTAATTTATTCGTATGTACTCTGAAGGAAGTAGACTCAAAGATTTCAGAAGTCCTTTCCAGCTTTAAAGTACAAGGAAGATGCCAAAATGAATATGTTTTGTGACACAAAGTTATCCAGACATCTCCCTGGCTTGGCATTTGGCTGCATGACTATTGACAGTAGAATTCAACCCCCGGCAGATAAAATGGTTCTACTCCTCTGATTAACTTGGATACACCATCGGTAGGACCAGCTGTTGCCTTTGTTTTTTGCAGACTTGCTCAGGGGCCTTTTAAGGAACCTCCAATCTGCTATTGCGGGTACCAAAGTTCAACAGCCTCTGCCTGAAGCCAGGAAAAGCTAAAAGGACATAAAATTTGAAAAAGCAGTCCTCATCAGTATGCAAGCCTTTCACTTAATAGCACCTGAATTACATGCTTAATAGCACGTAGATCTATAACTGAAAATGCTCCAGGCTTTCCCCTCACTCCTGGAAAGATAATTTCCTCAGGTAAACTTGCTTTGTGAAAGAAACCTTTACTCATAGGTTTTTATTACCACCATTCCAGCTCTTTATTACTGGAAACTATTTAAGTTTGCATCTTCCAGAAAGCAGAAAATATTTAAATCTATTTAAAAGCCTTCTCACTTTGAAGTGTGTTTTTCTGAAAACACCCAGAAAATATAGAGGAAGCTGCGCAGGAAATGGTGAGATCAGAAGCAATTTTTAGGGCAGGAATTCACTCGTTAACTGTGTCTTACGCAAATCACCTACCTTCCTGGGTTTGCTTCCTTATGGGTTACTTGGAAAGAAGATGGTAACACCTGTTTTGCATTAGTCTTGAAAGGCACTCAAAAGTGTCAGAGAGCTTCAATGCTGCATTGCTTATTTGACCATGTGGTTAAATGATCTGCAGTTTTCTTTTTCTCATTCTTGCTATAGGATAACTGTTACAGCAATGTGCTTTATGGATTTCAGCAGGTTTCCACTTGACACTCAAAATTTTTCCCTTGAACGGGAAAGCTGTAAGTCTTACTTCCCTATGGAGTATGTGTGGTCTGAACACACCATCACCTACTTGCATATAAATAAGCATACTCTTAACAAGCATGTAAACATCTTGATAAATATATTTGTCCAAAACAGCTGGTTGGTTGGTTGGTTGGTTGGTTGGGTTTTTAGTAAGAATCATGATGGCAAATTGTCTCTCAAATGAGAAGATAGAAGATTCAAGGGAAAAAGTGCTTTGATAACTACATATTCTGCAGTTTCCACAATGATTTTAAAGGAATAGCTCCCTAAAAAGTTGTATTCTTGCTAATGCTATTAACAGAGACTGGCAGATTTAGAAAGCTCTGCCATTTATGTTCCCGTATAAATCCCAGTCTTCCATTAAGTATGCTTTGTTTCCCTGGAAAAACCCAGCTCTAGACTTAAACCTCCTAATCAAAGCCCTGTCAGAGGGCATCTGAGCCAGCTCCCTGTCAATTACTTTGACCCACCAGCTATTTTTGACATGGTATCTTAAAAGCTGACTGCAGTTTTCCATAATGTGGGTAAAATGCTGGGAATCTCAATGGATGTCTCCTACATAGATGCTCCTCCCCAAATCCATTAGAAACTCTCTATAATAGTATTTGATTATAGAAGAAAATTCTGTACAAGCCCAGCTCACTCTGGAATTTCATCCAATAGAGCTACAAAACTAAAGGGGCCTAAAGACTTGGCATCAGACCTGTGAGGGAAAGGCGGTGCTGTGACATCACAGTACACACAGACATGGAAACAGCTATTAGGAGAGTTTTAATGCGTCACGTGGGCGCAGAAAAAGCTGCCACACTATGCCAGTAATCGGGGTCTAAGTTTTGGAGGTTTTTTTTTCTTTTTGAAGATGTGGATATTATCAGTCTATTGGCAAACGTATATTTCAGAGCCATGACATTGGACAAGACCCCAGGGATACAGAACTGTATAAAACATGGTCATAGACCTCATGGAACTTACAAGAGCTTACTCCAGTAAAAAGAATGTTATTTCTTGTCTTAGATGCCTACAATGAGGAGGATCTAAGGCTGTACTGGAAACATGGAAACAAGTCCCTGAATACTGACGAGCATATTTCGCTTTCTCAGTTCTTCATCGAGGAATTCGGTGCATCCGGTGGATTTGCTTTCTATAGCAGCACAGGTACCGTATTTTATGTGGACAGTTCATCAGCATTTATTGAGCATCTACTGTCGGCAAAGTATGAGTGGAAAGACCCAAGTCCAAACAAGCATCCCATTTGGCCAATAACATCATCCTTCTTTTATAGGCAGCCACCTCTACCTTTCCAATACAGGTGTTCCTCAACTTACGATGGGGTTACCTCCCAATAAATCCATCATAAGTTGAAGTGCATTTAATATACCTAACCTCCCAAATATCATAAGTAGCCTAGCTTACCTTTAATGTGCTCAGAACACTTATTCATCTAACTCAAATCCTATTTTATAATAAAGTGTTGAATATCTTCTGTAATTTAATTGAATACTGTATTGAAAGTGAAAAACAGAATGGTTGTCTGGGTGCAGAATCGTTGTAAGTGTATCGGTTGTTTGCCCTTGTGATCTGGGGCTGACTGGGGGCTGGTTCGCTGCGGCTGCCCAGCATCACACAAGAGCATATGGCCAGCCCGGGAAAAAGATCAAAATTCAAAATTGGAAGTACAGTTTCTACTGAATGTGTATGGCTTTCATACCATCATAAAGTCAAAAAATTGTAAGTCAAATCGTGTTAAGTCAGGGACCGTATGTGCAGATTTCTGTCTTCATGATATAACCACCTCTAACTAGATGCCTTGCTTCCTCTCGGCCCCTGCAGTCTACTCTCAATACAGCAGACAGAGTGTTCTTTTGAAAACATAAACAGCACAATTCTTCTCTGTTCAAAGCCCTCTGGTGTTTTTCCACCAAACTTACAGCAGAATTTAAGCTTCTCACCATGGCCTGCAAGGCCCTACATGATCTTTCTCTGCCTAAGGCTCTCAACAACTACCCCTGCCCCCTCTCCCTACTTCTTGCGTGTCTTCAAACACACCCATCTTATTCCATCTGCAGGGTTTCTGCTTTGGCCTTTTCTCTCTCTGCCTGGAATATTTTCCCCTGATCTTTTGATGACCAGCTTCCTCATTTTGCTCAGAGCTTTGTTCAAATATCATCTCCTCAAAGAATGCTTTCCTAGGGCTTCCCTGGTGGCGCAGTGGTTGAGAGTTGAGAGTCCGCCTGCCGATGCAGGGGACACGGGTTCGATCCCACATGCCGCGGAGCGGCTGGGCCCGTGAGCCATGGCCGCTGGGCCTGCGCGTCCGGAGCCTGTGCTCCGCAACGGGAGAGGCCACAACAGTAGAGCGCCCCGTACTGCCCAAAAAAAAAAAAAAAAAAAAGAATGCTTTCCTAGCCATCCTATCTAGAATAGACTTCCCTCCTCACCACTCCCCATGTGTACTTGTCTTCACATCACTAACCATGTCCTGAAATACATCTCTATTTGACTGCCTTATTGTCTGAGTGCCTGACTAGAAAGAGTGCAGGGATCTGTCTGCCTTGTTCACCATCTCTTCCCCATTCTCTTGTTTACCTCGAATGTGCCTGGCACATGATAGGTGCTCAATAAATAGCAGCTGAATCAATCAATCAATCAATCAATCAATCAAGTACGTCACTGTGATGCCACACACATGCCAAAAGGGTATAAAGAGATTTATTACTCACATAATGAGGTTTTCTAGAGAGAGCAGGGCAGGCTCCTGAGAAGGTCTGAAAATGTCTGAGAGAACAGAAAAGGGTGCCTGACTTGGGGTTCTATGGTGGTTAGAAAGTGGGGCTAGGATGAGGATTCCCTTAAATGGTGCAGTGTTTGCATGGTTTGATCTTCCCACCAGTGCCAAAGAGGTAACATCTGGCTTTCCTCCTAGCTTGCCCAGGTGTGGAACAGAAGGGGAAGTGGGGCTAGAAAGTTATCAGAAGTCAAATATGAAAAATGGACTCACACTCTATTTATTGCACTACCCAAAATGAGGGCTCCACAACTTTTCAAAGCAGCACTACCTTTCCTGGTTGGTAAAGGGAGCTCTTCCTGGCTACAGCTTCAACAACAAAACCATCCCTAGTCTCCCCTTCCCAGAAGAACAGCAAGACAGAGCAACATTTCTCCTGCTGGGTTGGAAAAAAAAAAAAAATTCAGAAAATTATGAGTAAAGAAAGGACCTCGTTACCTAAATATATTTCAAGACTTAAAACCATATGCATTAATGTCTTTCTTTATGAAGTACTTTCACAGCTTTTCCTTATCTCTTTTAATTTCACAATAATTATATGAAGTTATAACGTCAGAGATGCTATTATTTCACTCTGCAACCATAATCAAAATTCTCAATTGCAAACCATAATGAAGTGGACTGTGACATGTGTAATACAAGACAATGAGTAGCTTTAAAAATGTATATTTTGACCTTAGAATGCACTATGTAGTGTATCTTTTATTAGCCTTGGTAATGAAATTGTTTGGTGTTCCTGAAACGTATCAACTGATGGTGAGAGAAACTCAGAACGAGTAGGAAAGAGAAGGGTAACCAGCAGTTAATTAAGAGTAGAATATTGGACTTCCCTGGTGGCGCAGTGGTTGAGAGTCCGCCTACCGATGCAGGGGACACGGGTTCGTGCCCCGGTCCGCAAAGATCCCACGTGCCGCGGAGCAGCTGGACCCATGAGCCATGGCCGCTGAGCCTGCGCGTCCGGAGTCTGTGCTCCGCAACGGGAAAGGCCACAACAGTGAGAGATCCGCGTACCGCAAAAAAAAAAAAAAAAAAGAGTAGAATATTAGGCATGCAGTCTGCCAATTCGGTGTGGATTGACTAGGAGTACATCTTAGACTAAGTGCCTAAGTATTTACCTAATCTGTCTAAATAGGTTTGCCATCTTGAGTTACCTAAGAAATTACTACTGAGGAAGTAGAAGAGTTCTCCAACTTTGCAACATCTATGATTTAGTTTTATTTATTATTTTGACCTATAGTCTCTCTGATTTGAATAATTTTATCTCAAAGTAAACTGCATTTATCATAGAAAAATTAATCTTACCACTTTTGCAACATCTATGATTTAGTTTTATTTATTATTTTGACCTATAGTCTCTGTGATTTGATTAATTTTGTCTCAAAGTAAACTGCATTTATCATAGAAAAATTAATCTTACCACTTATTTATAAAAGATATACTTTCATTTTTATCATTTCATTATTCACTGCCTTATTTTAGAAAAGGTTTAATAAGATTGACATCACAGCTATTGTGAAATAAAGCATGATATGAATCAGAAATGTGTGAGAAAGAAAAATGTAAAACAAGGGTAAGTTATGTTATAGAATATATGTGGTTATTAGAGAATGGCACTCAGAGAAGTCCTATAGATGGTCCAAAAATATGGCTTTAAACTTCCTTGCAGCCAATGTGAAAAGGGAAACCTGAACAAAATGTGTGTGGATGTGACTACAATTTGTACTTTTGATCAGCACAAATTAGTCAATATTACCAACGTGAGTTTATATAATTCCAACAACAAGCAAAAGAACATCATTTGGCTACTTTTTGGCAGACTTCTCATAGATAAATTAATGGTACCCGTGAAACTTTGAAATAATAAAAAATAGTTTACGGATACTCCCTCCCCCTAGCTCTTCTTTGAATCCCTAGCTGTCTGGATCCTAACTTGGAATCCAGTGACCTAGTAGCTACTGTGAATCTTTTCCTTCACATAAAATATTTCATTTCATTTGTTATAGCTAATAAATAGTGTATTGGCTATTGCATCAGTCATTAGCCATGTACTGAAGACTTTCTCACCTGCAGAAACACTGCAAACACAGTCTATTTTGGAGAAAGGTCTTTAAAGGCCATCCCATAAAATGTAATTACCATTCATCCCTGAACAGCAGGTATGAAATTTAAAGGAGGATCTTTGAGTCAGATAATTAAACAGACTGCAGTTCAGTTAGTTCAACAAACATTGGATGGAGTGCCAGGCCCAGGTCCTATGCCAATGCTGGGTAAACAAGGGTGAGTGTGTTAAGTTCCATGTTCCCTAAGAGCTTGGAGTCTAAAGAAGCAGGTTGTTTCACTAAGTGTGGGGTTTCCGCGAAGAAGCCTGTTCTGATGAAAACTTTGGCTTTTTCTCACAGATTGGTACAACAGGCTTTTCATCAACTTTGTGCTAAGGAGGCATATTTTCTTCTTCGTGCTTCAAACCTATCTCCCGGCTGTATTGATGGTAATGCTTTCCTGGGTTTCATTTTGGATTGACCAGAGAGCTGTTCCTGCAAGAGTTTCCTTGGGTAAGTCTTTCCACACCTTTGTGAAATGTTAATATGGGAGAAATGTCGAGGAAGGTAAATAAAAAGGGTGATAAGTGGAGAGGGAAAGAGACTGATGGTTTAGTAGGGATAGTTACTGATGTGGGCTCAGGTTACAGTATTTGGCTTGACAGCCTCAAGGGCAAATTGTAGTTGGACTCTTTCCTCGGGAATCCAGACATTAGGTATGAAGGCTGCACCAACTGACCAAAGCTGGATGATAGTAAGGAGAGAGGGTGAAATTATGAAGCATAAACAGCCTCACTTTATAAATGTCTCTCTTCTCCCTTTCAGGAAAACCTCCCTATCCCTTGCCCAAGTTCATTTCACTTCCCCTGACAAACCCGTACATCACAGAAGATTTCAATTCAAACCAATTCACACTATACTACTGGTACCTTAATAAATTACTTCTTGGAGAAGGGGATGTTTGAATTTGGAAACATGAGCACTAGTTAGAAATTAGGGCGTAATCTAAACGCTAAAATCAGAATCAGCTGCAGTGGAATTTTAGGTATGGTGACACATTAGTGGGCAAGAGATTTCAGGTGGAGAAACATGTCCAGCCTCATTAACAGGTATATTATCTCCTCTATCTACATATGTTATATTGCCACTGTCACACATACAGATTTATGGGAATGATTTCAGACTCACTTAGCAGTTATTGAGTCCTTACAAAGTGGAGTTGCCAAGCTAAGCACTTAGATAACATGTTACTTAGTGGGAACCCAAGAGTCAATCCCACCTGCCTTCTTAGCTGGTTTGGGGCAGAACTCTATCATTTTGGTTGATTTTGTTCTTTCACCTGTAATGCTCTAACTAGAGAGAAGATTGTCATAAGTGGTTCATAATCATTGTAATTATCACGCAATTCATTCCAGAAAGGGTGATTTCTAAGTTAATGTTCACAAATTATATGCATACTTCAAAAGATCATTTGAAAGACATAAATCGTCATTAATATTAATAATTTGTTCACCTCTTTCCCCTATTAAAAGCTTCAATCTACAAGCATTTGAGGCTTGAATGTCTTCAAGAGGAAACATACTATCTGAATGATTAAAAGCTTAAAAGCTTCAATCTACAAGCATTTGAGGCTTGAATGTCTTCAAGAGGAAACATACTATCTGAATGAGTAATTAAATTATTGTAGCTGTTCCTTCACATCAGAGCAGCCTGGCCCTGACCGCAGTAGGGCAGTGTAGACCCAAAAGAGGAGACTAAAGGCCTATTTCCAGCCCTCGAGACAGAATGAGAAGGGTATTCAGTCTCTAAAGGTTTATGGATATGATTTTCAATAGGATCCCTGAAGCTGACTGCTCAACTCTTATACTTTGAAAATGACAGCAGTAAACGCTGGTTCCAGGGCAGGGTGGGTGAATGGAGAACACTGAAATCCATTTAAGTCGCCCCTGAAATTCTGTGCTTCTTGCGTCTACATCTGATTCCTCAGGGTTAGGAAATTGCTATGCAGATTTATGTAAAATAATATACAAATAAGAAGTGTCCCTCTCCTTTTTAATAGAACTGTAGTATTCCTAGAACACCGCTATCCTCTCAGGCTTTTCCTTCCTACCACCTTCAAGTTCTTTCAAAGATACTTTGCCCTCTGTTGTTTTTTTGTTTTTTGTTTTTGCCCTCTGTTTAAAAAAAACTTTTTTTTATTGACGTATAGTTGATTTACAATGTTGTGTTAGTTTCAGGTGTACAGCAAAGTGATTCAGATTCCTTCCCATTACAGGTTATTGCAAGATATTATGTATAGTAACCTGTTCTATATAGTAAGTCCTTGCTGTTTATCTATTTTATATATAGTAGCGTGTATCTGTGAATCCCAAACTCCTAATTTTTCAGTGCACCCAGTGAGGAGTAGGGAGCAGAAATCCAGCCCAAGTTCCATGGGACATGGTTTGGGGTGACGTCCTCCAGAGGAACGGGCACCTCTTACTAATTTGTACAAAGATGTAGTTTGGGCTTGCAGAGGCCTTGTAATAGCTTATTTCACCTCCTTCTCTTCTTGCCCCAGTTCAACCCTATGACCAGAGTGATATCTCTAAAACGCAAATGTGATCACAATACTCTCATCTCAAATGCCATTGGAGTAAATACACTCAACTTGGAATCCAAGGTGTCCCTTGAGGGTTGCCAGATAAAATACAGGACACTTGGTTAAATCTGTGTTTTAGATAAGCACCAAATAATGTTTTCGTTTAAGTCTATCCCAAATATTGTATGGGACATACTGATACTAAAACACTGCTCATTGTTCATCTGAAATTGAAATATAACTGAGTGTTCTGTATTTTTATTTGCTAAATTTTCAATCATACTCCTGCCTCAACATGCTAGCCCTAATAAGCTTCAACCAATTTGAATGTTCAATGTTCTCAAACAGGCCCTCATGCCTATCTGCGTATCTCACCTCTATACATTTGTTCTGGCTCTCACTCTGCTTAGAATGGCCTCCCTACCTGTCTTTCTCTGTCAAATTCAGCCATTTCTATACAGCCAGAAGCCTTTACTGTTGGTTCCAGGCAGATATGGTCTCTCCCATCTTTGGACCACATAGCACTTTGTATCTCTCCTGAGACCCCTACTTCCTCTATTTCATGTTCGGCTATGGGATGGGTTGGTAGCTCATCTTGTCTCCTCTATTAGAATATGAGTTTCTTAAGGAAAAGGATCATTATTATCCTCTTTTCTGTCCCTACGTGACTGGCACAGTGTCCTGCACATATTTTGTGCTCAATACATAGTTGTTAAACTACCAGTATTTAGCCCACCATGTTTTTAATAACTGTATTTTAGCTACTAACTGAAAACAATGATGATTCATTAAGACTCTTCCACATTTGGGTTCATTTGCTGATTGAGGATGAATCATTTGCTGGTTAAGACCCTTCCACATTTGTCACGTTTCAGATAAAGAACAGTGGAAGCTGAACAGCACAAAAGTATCAATTGTGATTAGGCACTTCTCATAAGAGACAATAGCTGTCATAACTTGGAATGTGTAATGGGTTAAAATACCATTCTATGTTTCTATTCGATCTGGTGTGAGGCTATTACAAGCTGTTCAAGGATGTTTTAACCCTCATGGAGGGTTCTCCTCTCCTTTCTACCTCCCTCCTTCTTTCCTTGTCTCCATCGTTCCTGTTTTGACCCCTCTGCTGGGGTATGCCATTCATGTACAATGTATGAAGTAATGGGGTCATTTATCAGGAAATAAACATGACAGAGAAAGGCAACTAAAACTTTCAGGCATGTAGTCATTCATAAAGCAAAATGTCTAACAGAGGATATCCCGTATACCTGGAAAAGTAAATACTTAGGAGCTATTCATTTTACCATTATAGAAGTAACTAGAACTTCTGTGCCACGGGCTCTGGCACCACCTTTGTGGAATAATGGTTGTTACTTTCTGGCCATAGAGTGGTATTTGGATATCCAGCCTGTGTTTCTCTCCCTCACATCACTTAATATTTTTCTTCTGCCTAGGCCTACAGGGAAAATATTTTTGCTCATTTAAAGATGAATGTAGACACCTATTCCTTCAAAAGAGCTCCCCACCACACAGCCACTGAAGGGGTGAACTGACTCAGTAGTTCTAAGTGACGGCTGCAGGCCCTACTGCTTTCACACAGGTCAAGGAACCTCTCCATCATATATGGCAAAAAATAGCCAATGAAACACAAAGCTAGATGAATAATTCTCCCCTAACTGCAGGGCTCTTTGGATCTCATATGTGTCCTTAAGAATTAATATGGTGAGTGAAACTGCGAGGCTCAGGGAAGTTGAGTCCCAGAAGCCAGACTAACTATTGCCTCTTAACACTTTCCTCACTATGCATAGCAATCTCAGTAGGTGGGAAAATAGTCCTCTAATCCCAACACAGGACCTTTCTTTGACTAAATGGTCACTTCCTATAATTCAAAACTCCTTTATTGGGATGTTAACTTTAATGGGCTTGGAATGAATACAGTTTGTCAAGGTTAATGTATTTCTAAGGGGTGGCTCAAGACAAGTGTGGTTAATGTAGCTGTAATACTCCTCACTCCAAGTCCTATTGCTTTAGGAATTTATATATCAGTTTTCTCACCCCTTACTCCCTGTACTCTACATTCCCTTCTCCCCAGTCTCCCTGTCTCTCCCTCTCTCTGTTTGCTCCTTTTAAAGAGGAAAGTTTGGAATGCTGGTTTAAAAATAAATAAAGCTACCAAAAATTAGTTGGACTAAGCACCTTTCTAAAGAAAATGACTGCTAGTTTATTGCTGTCTGGCAAATATAGATAATGCAATTCCCTTTTATTGACCCAACAGTCATCAATTTAAAATACATGACAGGAGCATGTATCTGTGTGTTTTTCTAAACCCTTATTTTGTCCATTAAGCTTCATGTTACTGTTCACTGAAAAAAATTCAAGTTCTCTCTTCCATATCTTAGAAAACCAGTAAGAGAAAACATTTCAACATTTTTGAACAAATGAGGTAAACATTCCTAAATAGGAATGTTCATTTAGGATTTTCACAGTTTTCACGGTTTTACCAGGGAAATCCTGACAGGAGTAAGACTTTTGGCCTCTTGTAAAGCACAAAGTACCTTCATGCTTCCTGACATAATTCTACACTCAATTTTACAGCATCTTGTCGCAGAGATACTCCATATATAGAAATTGGTTTATAATCTTAAAAACAAAAGGAGGGCTTCCCTGGTGGCGCAGTGGTTGAGGGTTCGCCTGCCGATGCAGGGGACGCGGGTTCGTGCCCCGGTCCGGGAGGACCCCGCATGACGCGGAGCGGCTGGGCCCGTGAGCCATGGCCGCTGAGCCTGCGCGTCTGGAGCCTGTGCTCCGCAACGGGAGAGGCCGCAACAGAGAGAGGCCCGTGTACCGAAAAAAAAAACAAAACAAAACAAAACAAAAGGAAGCTTCCTCTACAGGTTCAGAATGAGAGGCCACAGGTTTGCATGAAAAGAGCATGGTTCTACACTCAGAGAGAAAGGTTTCAGTCCTGCTCCTGACCAAACTCAGGCTCATTAGCCACTCTCCTCTGCAACATGTGGTTAATATTTACCTAGGTTTGTGGCGGGTAAACATTCAATAAAGGCAAGCAAGTTTTATTTATTAATCTCAGCTTCAGCTATACATACACCTGATCCATTAATAAAAAGTTCACATCTCCATGTTTATGTAGCAAGGAATGCAAGCAGCCTCCACTGAGACGCAGATTATTGATATTACCATTGTTGGGGAAACCTGAGACTCAGTGGGTCAGTGGCCTGCATTTCATGGTAAGTGCTAGAGAAGCTTTTAGGTTTCTTATTCTGGAGTTCAAAGCAGTGTGAAGGTGAGATTCCAGGCCCTCCTATGGTGACTATCAAATTGCCAAATTGCATTGGTTTGGGTCATCCAAAGGAAAAACTTAATTTGAAATTGAGTAGCTCTGTAGCACTGTCATTGTCTTTGATACGGGCCTCCCTCAGAGGAGAACCTCGCAGAATTATAGAATTTGTTGAAAAGGTAGAAACGTGCGGGTGAAAGCTGTCCACATGCTGTGTCTGTACATTTAGGAGTAAATCGCAGCGCTCCTCCTGCTGTTCGGGACTCTGTCTGTTAACATTAAAGTGTCCTCACAACTTATAAAAATCATTAAGGATTCCATCTGCACTCCCCTGGTGGGAAGTTAATAAATAAAACCATGCCAGCCAGTGTACATTTCAAATATTTACAATGCTTTACTTTCTCTCCAGGCAGTACTCTTGCAGTATGCCTCTGAGAAATTAGTGTAGACACAGAGTAGCCCTCCCCAAGGCTGGCATTTTATTAAGGAAGTCTCAGAGTCACCTCTTTCTCCATTGTCCCCCAGAACATTGATCTCGTTACCTCTGACGCCCATGGCAGGGATTAAAGAAGGGAAAGGAAGAGAAGAAAAGGAAAGGGAAGGGGAAGGCAGTGGTCAGGGAGAGGAAGGGAAGAGAAGGAAAGTGGTAGGAGTACTGGACAACAAGGGAAAGGGAGGGGAGGCGCAGAAAGTAAGTGGCATTTAGCAGTTGCTTAGTAAATATTTACACTGAACCCAGCCTCCACTAACACACTTCCGTTCTCAATCTCAACTGAATTGTAGTTTCAGTAACCAGGGGCAAAGTGATACCAATAACGATGGCTTGTAAGTGTTCTATATGAAAGAAAAATACAGAGAAAGCAATCTTTAATACTGCTAAAGATCACTCCCTGACAAATGAAAGATTGACATGAAGACGCTTTCTGAACAGTAGAAGTTGTGAAATGATGGGGAAGGGTAGCGAAAATGGTTTTAGAATTTCTTTCTCAGAAGAATTTTTAAAACTTGAATACATTATTACCTTCCTGGGATGGTTAGAAGAGGCCCAACTGAGGGTGGGAAGCAGTGGATCCTTAAAGACAAGTCTGACTCCGTGGAGACTTTAGCTGGAGGGAAGGAGACGTCACAGACAATGGAGGTGACGGTGAGAAAATGAGATGGAAAGAGAAATCCAAGCAGAGTTTCTTGCTTAGGCTCAAGCCGTGTACTAGGTTAACATGCTGGGATTCCGTCCACACACACACGCCTTTGATCACCAGGTATCAATCTGGAAATGTATCCCCTGGTGTCATCCAGCACCAGCACCTGGAGCTGAATGGTTATGTCACTGAACTCATCACTGTTCTCAAATGGCAGGAATCACCATGGTGCTGACCATGTCCACGATCCTCTCTGGGGTATGCGCCTCCATGCCCCAGGTGTCCTACGTCAAGGCCATGGACGTGTACCTGTGGGCTAGCTCCCTCTTTGTCTTCCTGTCAGTCCTTGAGTACGCAGCCCTGAACTACCTCACCACAGTGAAGACAGGGAAGGTACTGCCTTCTTTTGACTTGTATCCTTTCCGGAATGTGAAAAAGACTACCCTCATCTATGCCCTCTCCTGACAGCATTGCGACCCTTGTGTGAAGTCCATGTGCCTTGGCAAGATGCAAGTTTATGGGGTGATGACAATTTGATATTGAGCTTTATTCTTTCTGTTCTGTGCTGGCTGGTTTCCTCAGCATCCTCATTCACCTTTGCCAAGAGATTTTCTGTGTGAGGAATTTCTCTCAGTGTGCTCCCCTCCACTGACTCTAACCCTTGAAAAGAAGGGGTTGATGTACAAATCACATCCTTTCAAGTAGATGATGATGATGATAATAATAATAGCTAACATTTAATGAGTGTTTCTTATATATTGGCATTGTGCTAACCATCCAACATATTATGTCTTTTAATTCTCAGAGTAACTCCAAGAGGTTGGTACTTGATCACCTTCATTTTACGGAGGTGAAATAGGAGCAGATGGGGGAGTAACTTGACCAAGGTCACACAGCTTAAGAGGAATCAGGATTTGTTTCTGCAGCACCCTGACTCCAAAGGCTGTGCTCTCAACCAATCAATGATCGATCTCCACCAAGAGCTAGGATTTATTTTTCTTTTCTAGTCACTCGGGAGAGTGGTAGAGCACGAGGGAAGGTTCTTCTCTTCACAGTGTACTGGGAATAAGGTACCTTCTCGGCCTAAATGTTAATCACCTGTTCCTTGTGACATTCTCAATCTGGATAGATTGCTCTCTCCCTGCTTCATTTCACAAAGGGGTGGGGCACCAACTTCCTGTTATTACGAGAACTGACACATGATATTTTACTTCAGAAACCTAACTGATCAAATTAATTTGTTTGCTATATATATGTGTGTGTGTATATGTGTATATATATATATATGTGCAATTTTAATGTGATATATTCACACCGGTTTACGAAATTCTTATCATGACTATTTATACACACCCAAAACATTATTTAATATTTACTTATACTTCTAGTGAGAGTATTTCATACTTTTCAGAGCATCTGTATATCCTCTTCTGGAACCGAGCCCTCATATCAACTCCATGATGTAGGCCTTGCGGAGGTGATGATCTCTGGTGATTTGCTGAAAGATCCAGAGCCAGCAGAGCTGCAATCGCAGTTCAGATCTCCTGTAATGCCACTTCAGTCTTTTATTTCATATCCTTTGAGGCAAAGCCGTAATAGAAGCTGATTTTGCTTCATTGCAGATGCTTTAGTTTCTTTTGTTGACAGCATGGAAGTATGAGTCTCTGTCACATACATACCCACAGTGACCGCTACGCAGGCGTGAGAAAATCAGGAGCTTTTAGACGAGTGTGCCATAATCGGCATGTACGCATCACCTGGGATTTGTTAAGATTTTCGTTCAGTAGGTCTGGGGTGGGAGCTGAGGGTCTGCATTTCTAAGCCCTGGCTGCTGCCAGTCCATAGCCACACTGTGAAGAGCCATGATTAGATAAGCTGTGAAGTGAAAGAGATAAATGTGTGATGAGGAGAAGAATTTTGTTCTTGTGTTATTTTGTTTTGTTTTGTTTTCACGTGGGGAGTGGTGAACCCACGACAGAGGCACTGTAGTAATTTCGGCCACCTCTAGCTAGTCCTCTGACTCCCCACCTCCACCCACCCCACCACAAAGCACATGTGCTCACACTACCTGCATGTTTTTTTCACTTGATCGGGTTGTTCACAGTCTTCTGTGTACCCCAGAAGATATCCTTTTGAATTAATAAGCATTGTTCACTTTAAAAATTATTTTTTATTTTCAATTGTAGTAAAATATACATAACATAGAAGTTGCCATCTTAATTGTTTTTGTTTTCTTTTCTTTTTTTTTTTTTTTCCGGTACGTGGGCCTCTCACTGTTGTGGCCTCTCCCGTTGCGGAGCACAGGCTCCGGACGCGCAGGCTCAGCGGCCATGGCTCACGGGCCCAGCCGCTCCGTGGCATGTGGGATCTTCCCGGACCGGGGCACGAACCCGTGTCCCCTGCATCGGCAGGCGGACTCTCAACCACTGTGCCACCAGGGAAGCCCTTAATTGTCTTTAAGTGTACAGTTTCATAGTATTAAGAGTATACACATTGCCATACAACCAATCTCCAGAAAGTGTTCACCTTGCAAAATCGAAACTCTGTACCCATTAAACAACTCCCCATTTCCCCCTCCTCCCAACCTCTGGAAACCACCATTCTATGCATTCTCCTTCAAAGGTGCAATTATCTCAAAGAAATGTCCTACTTGCCCTTCATATGTTTGTGGTACAAATGAAGGAGCACAGATTTGGAGTCAGAAGTGATGCCAAACCTAATATCCTAGCTCCGTGTGCCAGGCTGTCTCCTAAACCTCATTCTGCATTTGCAAAATGGTAGAATTTCTTCCCTATTACCTCACAGAGCTGTTGTGAAGATCAAATGATATAACAAATGCATTTAACATTTTTGCATACCATATAGTGCTACACAAATGTTATGTTCTTATTGTGATTAGTGCCCAGAGCATATTCTCTGAAGGAGTAGCAGTTTTGAAAGGGATAGTGGAACAGGCTGTTTGAGATGAGAGATCTTTAAAGGGGTGGGATGCTCTGGTGAGATGCAGGGAAAAAAGATACATCTGTAGGATTGGGGGCTAATCAATGATACCTCTCCCCTCTGTATGTGAGTTGGGAAACCAGTCTGAGAGAGAGAGAGAGATGTAGGAGCCAGACAGATGGATGTGATAATGTTACTTTTGTTATTGGTAAAACAGTTTAGAGAAATTGCCTTAGATCTGTGAGCAGGGGGTCCCACTAATATTTCATTGCTGTATTCAGTGTACTTACTCTCTTGGTCACTGGCAAAGCTAGACAATTCAGGATTTCCCTGTGAGGACAGTCTCCTTTACCTCATTTCAGAAAACAAACCTGGACACCAATGCAGATCCTAAAGTGACTCCAAAAGGACTAAAAACACACATGCCAGTTCCTTCTTCCAAACCCCTAGGGTAGAGTGATTGAGGGATGATGAGAAAGACCAGGAATGTTAGGCTATGGAGTTCCTCCCTATGAAATCATGAAGTTAAGCAAAGCTCATTTCCTTCCAACACCACGATCACCACCATCACACACCCGTCCCAACCACCCCCAGATACCAAGAGATGGGAGAACAGTAAGGTCCATGGAAAATTTGTCCCTAGCATTGACCATTGCCCAGAAAGGAGAAAGGAAGCTATTTTCTTTCTTATTCTTCATCCAAATGTTTTCCCAATTCTAGGACTTAGAGCTCAGTCTAAAACCATCAAATCTGTACTTTAGATGTAATATGCCTTAGCTTTGTGCTTATTTGTAAGCTGGAGTGAAAAATTAAAGACCAGTTCTAAAACTGTTTCTACTGGAACAACCAACTTACAAACTTGTGGACATTAGCAGCCTACTGGTAAATTGTGCACTGCAAGGTTTAACCAATTTTATAGATCTAAATTATCATAATGGAGAAAGAAAACCAAGGAGACCGTATATAGTTATTCTATCCTCAGATCCAGAGTTGGATATAAGTGTTATTATTGGCTGTTGGTTAGTAATTCAGTCTCAATGTCGTTTCATGTTTATTTTACCCATTTTCATTTTACTATGAGAAGTTTCTACAACTAAAACAAAAAGGGACAACATAATTCGAGTATGGGTCCCTGGTTAGTTTACTGACTGCACAAAATAGTCCTTATGTCTCTTGAATTCAGTAAAATATTAGGTTTTTGAGTCAGTATTGAACCACATACACATTTTGGCAGAATTTACTCTGCAGCCTCCAATTTGAATAATGAATACTTTCATCCAGTAGTAGCCTGTCCATATTTGTTCATTTTTTAGCTTCCCTAGAGATCAAAAAGAAATTTTGTTTTCTCAGAAAGCAATTAGTAACAGCTGCTTCCTAGACACAGCTCTGTATCAGGGAGAACCACTATCTCCCGCAGAGTAAAACCTTAAAGAAAAACAGTGGTTTAGATTCAGTCAAGCAATGGAGCCAGAAAGCATTGATAACTCACTCCTTCAAAAAAATACACTAATTTCAAGTTGTTTAATTGAGCTATGTTAGTAGCATTTAAAGGTACTTTTCAGCAAAAGTGGGAAGGCTTGGTCAATTTGCATTTTAAAGGAGCAGCTAAAATCATTCCCTATCTCCACCCCAAATTCAAGCAAAAATGGATCACCAGATGATATTGTTCTGTTTTGGGACAAAAACCCCACACTGATTAGGCGTACTGCTATGTTTTCTCTAAAGAGGAAAAATACATTGAAAAACAAGTCCAATTGCTTATATTGCTCTTCTGATAAATCATATTCAATTTCAACACACAAACTTAGGGCAAGCAATTCATACTACTCAGAAACAAAGAGGAAAACTTGAAACAATGTTCCCTTTTGTGGAAAAAAACATTGAGTGTAACAGTCTGTCAGGCCTGGACTAAATTAGAAAACATTGACAATTATAGTTGTGATACATTTATTTGTATAATGCTCAAATCTCTCTCTCTCTAAATCCCTATTAAAAATGGATGTCTAAGATGATGTTTTCCATTTATTATGAAAATGACTTTTCATCAGACACCAGAAGCAAAACCAGAATTCTATTCTTTAAAATAAGCAAACATTCTTAGTATTTATTGAAACTATTTTTAAAATCTGATTGTTTAGATTTTTACTGTAATTCCAACTCCTAAAACCATATTCATGACTAACTAACAAAAGTCTTTTTGTCAGATTTCTGGAATGTACAGTATTGATGCAGCTCAAGCCATGGCCTTCGATGGTTGTTACCATGACAGTACAACTGACACGGACCAGACATCCTTTTCTCTACACTCAGAAGAGGACTCCATGCAAGAAAGATGCACAGGCAACCTCAGCACAGATTCACCTCTGATAAAGAAGAAAATCACTAGGAGGGCAGGTTGGTAGAATCGTTCTGGAGAACAACCATGTCATTGACACCTATTCAAGGATTTTATTTCCCATTGTGTACATTACATTTAATTTGTTTTACTGGAGTATTTACGTGTGAAGAGGAAAGCCCAGTTGATAAAATTTGTTTTGGAGTCAGATTATGTTAAAAACAACAATAAAAACCACCAACTCTTAACTATAAATTGGATGGTACTAGACTACACTGGAGTCAGCCAGTCACTTCTCTTGGCCCAAAGAAGATTTGAAAGTTAACTAATTCACATCTAGGAAAGAGTTTAAGGTCTTAGGAGAATTTGGCTCCATCAATGAGAGTCGACATTCTGCTAGCCTCCCCCACACCAGAAGCTGCCTTAAGGACACAGCCTTGCGACAGTAAGGGGTTACTGAGACATCTGGACCGTATACAGAGAGAGAGAAAGCAAGTCAGAGAGACAGACAGAGACAGAGAGCGCTGCCCGGCTGCAGTCTTTATTTTTCTACAAGGAGTTGCAAATTAAATGGTGAACGTGACTACATTTCAGAAGCCGTGTGGCTGACAGGGTCCTGGTGCTCTGGCCTGGTATCAGGCCTGAGCCTCTGAGGTGGGAGAGCCGAGTTCAGGACATTGGACCACCAGAGACCTCCCGGCCCCATGTAATATCAACCGGTGGGAGCTCTCCCAGAGATCTCCATCTCAACGCTAAGACCCAGCTCCACCCAACGGCCAGCAAGCTCCAGTGTTGGATGCCCCATGCCAAACAACTAGCAAGACAGGAACACAACGCCACCCATTAGCAGAGAGGCTGCCTAAAATCATACTAAGTTCACAGACACCCCAAAACACAGCACTGGATGCAGCCCTGCCCATCAGAAAGACAAGATCCAGCCCCACCCACCAGAACACAGGCACCAGCCCCCTCCACCAGGAAGCCTACACAAGCCCCTGAACAAACTTTACCCACTGGAGGCAGACACCAAAAACAATGGAAACTACGAACTGCACCCTATGAAAAGGAGACCCCAAACACAGAAAGTAAGCAAAATGGGAAGACAGAGAAATATGCAGCAGATAAAGAAGAAAGGTAAAAACCCACCAGACCAAACAAATGAAGAGGAAACAGGCAGTCTATCTGAAAAAGAAGTCAGAGTAATGATAGTAAAGATGATCCCAAATCTTGGATATAGAATGGAGAAAATATAAGAAAGTATTAAAAAAGACCTAGAAGAAATAAAGAGCAAACAAACAATAATGAACAACATAATAAATGCAATTTAAAATTCTCTAGAAGGAATCAAAAACAGAATAACTGAGGCAGAAGAACAGATAAGTGACCTGGAAGATAAAATAGTGGAAATAACTACTGCAGAGCAGAATAAAGAAAAAAGAATGAAAAGAATTGAGGACAGTCTCAGGGACCTCTGGGACAACATTAATCACACCAACATTCGAAACATAGGGGTTCCAGAAGAAGAAGAGAAAAAGAAAGGGTCTGAGAAAATATTTGAAGAGATTTTAGTTGAAAACTTCCCTAACGTGGGAAAGGAAATAGTGGATCAAGTCCAGGAAATGCAGAGAGTCCCATATAGGATAAATCCAAGGAGGAAACACACCAAGACACATATTAATCAAATTATCAAAAATTAAACACAAAGAAAAAATATTAAAAGCAGCAAGGGAAAAGCGACAAATAATATACAAGGGAATCCCCATAAAGTTAACAACTGGCCTTTCAGCAGAAACTCTACAAGCCAGAAGGGAGTGGCAGGAAATATTTAAAGTGATGAAAGGGAAAAACCTCAAACAAGATTACTCTACCCAGCAAGGATCTCATTCTGATTTGAAGGAAAATTAAAACCTTTACAGACAAGCAAAAGTTAAGAGAACTCAGCATCACCAAACCAACTTAACAACAAACGCTAAAGGAACTTCTCTAGGCAGGAAACACAAGAGAAGGAAAAGACCTACAAAAACAAACACAAAACAATTAAGAAAATGGTAATAGGAACATATATATCGATAATTACCTTAAATGTAAATGGATTAAATGCTCTAACCAAAAGACACAGACTGGCTGAATGAATACAAAAACAAAACCCGTATATATGCTGTCTACAAGAGACCCACTTCAGACCTAGGGACACATAGAGACTGAAAGTGAGGGGATGGAAAAAGATATTCCATGTAAATGCAAATCAAAAGAAAGCTGGAGTAGCAATTCTCATATCAGACAAAATAGACTTTAAAATAAAGACTGTTATAAGAGACAAAGAAGGATACTACGTAATGATCAAGGGATCAATCCAAGAAGAAGATATAACAATTGTAAATATTTATGCATCCAGCATAGGAGCACCTCAATACATAAGGCAAATGCTAACAGCCAAAAAAGGAGAAATCGACAGTAACACAATAATACTAAGGGACTTTAACACCCCACTTTCACCAATGGACAGATCATCCAAAATGAAAATAAATAAGGAAACACAAGCTTTAAATGATACATTAAAAAGATGGACTTAATTGATATTTATAAGATATTCCATCCAAAAACAACAGAATACACTTTCTTCTCAAGTGCTCATTGAACATTCTCCAGGATAGATCATATCCAGGGTCACAAATTAAGCCACGGTAAATTTAAGAAAATTGAAATCATATCCGGTATCTTTCCCAACTACAACGCTGAGACTAGATATCAATTACAGGAAAAAATCTGTGAAAAATACACACACATGGAGGCTAAATGATACGCTACTAAATAACCAAGAGATCACTGAAGAAATCAAAGAGGAAATCAAAAGATACCTAGAAACAAATGACAATGAAGACACGATGACCCAAAACCTATGGGATACAGCAAAAGCGTTTCTAAGAGGGAAGTTTATAGGAATACAATCCTATCTGAAGAAACAATAAAAATCTCTAATAAACAATCTAACCTTACATCTAAAGCCATTAGAGAAAGAAGAACAAAAAAACCCCCAAAGTTAGCAAAAAGAAAGAAATCATAAAGATCAGATCAGAAATAAATGAAAAAGAAGCAAAGGAAATGATAGCAAAGATCAATAAAACTAAAAGCTGTTTCTTTGAGAAGATAAACAAAATTGATAAACCACTAGCCAGACTCATCTAGAAAAAAAGCAGAAGACTCAAATCAAAGAATTAGAAATTTAAAAGGAGAAGTAACAACTGATCCTGCAGAAATACAAAGAAACATGAGGGACTACTGCAAGCAACTCTATGCCAATAAAATGGACAACCTGGCAAAATTGGACAAATTCTTAGAAAAGCACAAACTTCCGAGACTGAACCAGGAAGAAATAGAAAATATGAACAACTAATCACAAGCACTGAAATTGAAACTGTGATTAAAAGTCTTCCAACAGGGCTTCCCTGGTGGCGCAGTGGTTGAGGGTCTGCCTGCCGATGCATGGGACGTGGGTTCGTGCCTTGGTCCTGGAGGATCCCACATGCTGTGGAGTGGCTGGGCCCATGAGCCGTGGATGCAGAGCCTGCGCATCTGGAGCCTGTGCTCCGCAACGGGAGAGGCCGCGCCAGTGGGAGGCCCGTGTACCGCCAAAAAAAAAAAAGAATAAAAATCTTCCAACAAACAAAAGCCCAGGACCAGATGGCTTCATAGGTAAATTCTATCAAACATTTAGAGAAGAGCTAACACCTATCCTTCTCAAACTCTTCCAAAATATAGCAGAGGGAGGAACACTCCCAAACTCATTCTACGAGGCCACCATCACCCTGATACCAAAACCAGACAAAGATGTCACAAAAAAAGAAAACTACAAACCAATATCACTGATGAACATAGATGCAAAAGTCCTCTACAAAATACTAGCAAACAGCATCCAACAGCACATTAAAAGGATCATATACCATGATCAAGTGGGGTTTATCCCAGGAAGCGAGGATTCTTCAATATGCACAAATCAATCAATGTGATACAACATATTAACAAACTGAAGGATAAAAACCATTTGATCCTCTCAATAAATGCAGAAAATGCTTTTGACAAAATTCAACACCATTTATGATAAAAACCCTCCAGAAAGTAGTCATAGAGGGAACTTACCTCAACATAATAAAGGCCATATATGACAAACACACAGCCAACATCGTTCTTCATGGTGAAAAACTGAAACCATTTCTTCTAAAATCAGGAACAAGACAAGGGTGTCCACTCTCACCACTATTATTCAACATAGTTTTGGAAGTTGAAGCCACCACAATCAGAAAAGAAAAAGAAATAAAAGGAAGCCAAATTGGAAAAGAAGAAGTAAAGCTGTCACTGTTTGCAGATGACATGATACTATACATAGAGAATCCTAAAGATGTTTCCAGAAAACTACTAGAGCTAATCAATGAATTTGGTAAAGTAGCAGGATACAAAATTAATGCACAGAAATCTCTTGCATTCCTATACACTAATGATGAAAAATCTGAAAGAGAAATTAAGGAAACTTTACCATTGCAAAAAAAAGAATAAAATACCTAGGAATAAATCTACTTAAGGAGAAAAAGACCTGTATGCAGAAAACTATAAGACACTGATGAAAGAAATTAAAGATGATAGAAACAGATGGAGAGATATACCATGTTCTTGGATTGGAAGAATCAACATTGTGAAAATGACTCTACTACCCAAAGCAATCTACAGATTCAATGCAATCCCTATCAAACTACCACTGGCATTTTTCACAGAACTAGAACAAAAAATTTCACAATTTGAATGGAAACACAAAAGACCCAGAATAGCTAAAGCAATCTTGGGAAAGAAAAAAGGAGCTGGAGGAATCAGCTCCCAGACCACAGACTATACTACAAAGCTACAGTATTCAAGACAGTATGGTACTGGCACAAAAACAGAAATATAGATCAATTGAACAGGATAGAAAGCCCAGAGATAAACCCACACACATATGGTCACCTTATCTTTGATAAAGGAGGCAAGAATGTACAATGGAGAAAATACAGCCTCTTCAATAAGTGGTGCTGGGAAAACTGGACAGCTACATGTAAAAGAATGAAATTAGAACACTCCATAACACCAAACACAAAAATAAACTCAAAATGGATTAAACAGCTAAATGTAAGGCCAGAAACTATCAAACTCTTAGAGGAAAACATAGGAAGAACACTTTATGACATAAATCACTGCAATATCCTCTTTGACCCGTCTCCTAGAGAAATGGAAACACAAACAAATAAATGGGACCTAATGAAACTTAAAAGCTTTTGCACAGCAAAGGAAACCATAAACAAGATGAAAAGATAACCCTCAGAATGGGAAAAAATATTTGCAAACGAAGCAACTGGCAAAGGATTTATGTCCAAAATATACAAGCAACTCATGCAGCTCAATATCAAAAAATCAAACAATCCAATCCAAAAATGGGCAGAAGACCTAAATAGACATTTCTCCAAAGAAGATATACAGATTGCCAACAAACACATGAAAGGATGCTCAACATCACTAATCATTAGAGAAGTGCAAATCAAAACTACAATATGGTATCACCTCACACCAGTCAGAATGGCCATCATCAAAAAATCTACAAACAATAAATGCTGGAGAGGGTGTTGGGAAAAGGGAACCCTCTTGCACTGTTGGTGGGAATGTAAATTGATACAGCCACTATGGAGAACAGTATGGAGGTTCCTTAAAAAACTAAAAATAGAACTACCATACGATCCAGCAATCCCACTACTGGGCATATACCCTGAGAAAACCATAATTCTAAAAGAGTCATGTACCACAGTGTTCATTGCAGCTTTATTTACAATAGCCAGGACATGGAAGCAACCTAGGTGTCCTTCAACAGATGAATGGATAAGGAATATGTGGCACTTATATACAACATAATATTACTCAGCCATAAATAGAAACGAAATTTGGTTATTTGTAGTGAGGTGGATGTACCTAGAGCCTACCATACAGAGTGAAGTAAGTCAGAAAGAGAAAAGCAAATACCATATGCTAACACGTATATATGGAATCTAAAAAAAAAAAAAGAAAAAATGGTCACGAAGAATATAGGGGCAGGACGGGAATAAAGACACAGACCTACTAGAGAATGGACTTGAGGGCACGGGGAGCGGAAAGTTTAAGCTCGGAGTAGCATTGACATTTATTCACTTCCAAATGTAAAATAAATAGCTAGTGGGAAGCAGCTACATAGCACAGGGAGATCCGCTCAGTGCTTTGTGACCACCTAGAGGGGTGGGATAGGGAGGGTGGGAGGGAGACGCAAGAGGGAGGGGATATGGGGATATATGTATACGTATAGCTGATTCACTTTGTTATACAGCAGAAATTAGCACAGTATTGTAAAGCAATTATACTCAAATAAAGATTTAAAGAAAAATAATAGTCATAGGCATGCAGAGTATGGAAATACAGTTTCCATAGGGAAGGGCTTTGTAAATGCTTCATTTAGATTCTCCTTGCTTTCTAAATGTAAACTGTCTGCAGTTAACTGAGGAATAAAGCTGGACTATCACAATAATTCCAGGAGAGTCTGTTCCTTAGTGCTAGATTACTTAACAGTGCTGAATCCCTCTGAGGTAGAATTATCAGCATCAAGGTGGCACCATGGTCACTCACACAGCTGAGATTCCCATGAAGAGCCTCCTTCTTCCACCTCCAATCAAGTCTTTCATCCTATTTTACTATTAAGTTTCATATGTTATTGACACCAAGGGGGGACAAAAAATCTAAACATCACTCAGTCTTCCCATCCTAATGTGAGATTAATACATGAATCTTCAATAGTAGCATCTCGTAGTTATAGCTTTCATAGCTTTTTGGAGGTATTTAATTAGTTACCTTTGTTCACCAAATGTTTATTGACCTCCTACATGTACTAGGTATTTTATTTGGTGTTATGCACTAAAAAATGAATACAAAATGACATTCCTGCCATCAGTGAGTACACAGCATAGTAGGAACAGTGAAATGGCAGCTACAATAAATAATAAATGTAATGGATGTTAAAATAGAGGTATATACACTACGCTACCTGGGTTCTGAAAAGAGGATATCAAAAGAAGGGAAAAAACATCCATGAAGGGATGAGGACTCTCAATTTAAAAACAACTGAAGATGCTTACAGACCTGGTATTGAGTGAAAAAATTGAATGAAATTTATGTATCCCGTAGCAATCTGTAGTAACTTTGGTTGAACCAAGTAAATCAGGTCAAGTGGGTATTAAATAAATGTTTGGTAAGTAGAAAACCCTCCAATGATCAGCATTCATTTTGTAGATTGACAGTTTGCATGCTTTTGTGTTGAGTATTTGTGAAAAAGATTCCATTTAGAGATAAGTTCTTGATAGGAAGTATGAAATATTTCCCATCCTATTTTGATTTCTGGGATTGAATTAAGGGAAATAAATTAAACGGTGTATTACTTTCAGGGTCTTGCCATTTATTTTACCATAAAGTGAACTAAAATGATTTGAATTATTTCATGCCAGGTGAAGAGACAAATAACGTCCTGCTTGTTTACCAATAACATTGGTTTTGGTTCTCTATTGTGAATAACATACTGTTCTAGAAACTTATTTTCCTCTTGGGTGCAAAAGATTTAAAGGCAAATTCTTTCTCTGTTATGACTTCCCTCATGGGCAGGCTAATTCTGGGATACTTCATTCTATTTTCTTAATACAACTTTTTCAGTTATTTCAAAACTTTCCAAGGATTATATTTTTCTAGGAAACTGTCCAAAATTGAGCTAATATAATTTATTTGGAAACTTTCTCTGTTTAATTGGATAAACCATAAATACAATTTATAAGTATTCATTTAATAGTTTTTAAGCTTGACTTAAAGGGGGTAAAATTTTCTAGGATTATATTTTCAAAATCTAGAACAGATTAATATCCTAGGTGGTTCTTTGGGAATTTGTAGCTATTATTTAAGCAAAATACTACAGTTGGATTAACATTTCTACTTCTGATATATGATATACTCTGTATATAATCGATGCAAAAAAAAAAAAAGACAAGACAAATCTGCAAATGAACAGAATAAATCTGCACAATTCCCTTCTTCTGAGTCTCCAGTTTTTCAGACATTGCTTTCTTTCTTCCATTTGATCTATAACGTTCAGGACAGCTAACACTTCCCTTGGGCGTATTCATTGCACAATTTTAAATGCATCATTTATACATTTGGCAATCTAGCCCAGAAAAATGGGTCTCTATTACAGGACACATACACTCGGCATTCCTCTTGAGGGGCATTAATGCACAATTGTTGGCCAAGCAAACGTAACTTTTGTTAATGTCTAGAAACACAGTCATTGCATTCTTCAGTAATAAATGTCTAGAATATATTTACTGCTCAAGAACATTAATTAGAGCGTTCACAATAAGCTCCTAGGATTTTAGCTCATTTTCTTCTCAGATCAGTGGCTTGTTGAAGATGGTGAGGACAGAACTGTTCCAGTGAGCTTTGTTTCTGCTGGGGAGCAACAACATTCCTGGTTTGGTTCTTATTTCATGAAGAATGAAATCACAGCTACCTGGGAAATCTGTGAGTGACAGACAGCATATAATAGTTATCTCATTGTGATTTCCACTTCATTTATTGATTACAATCTGGAACAGACTGTGTGTGATTGTTCACTGAGGGATAAACTTGGATAAAATGTGAAGATTTCAGAAAATAAGTTGCTTTCCAAGATTAAGAAAGAGCCAGCCAACTCTATAAACTGCCTAAATATAGAAATGGGCTATTTTATCAGGACTGTTTTATAAGGACCGCTCTGAAAAACCTATGAAAAGATATATTTTAACTTAAGTTTATTGTTTTTGTTCTGATTACAAAAGAAATACAATTTCATTATAAAAATTAAAAATACCAGTTGGCCAAAAAAAAAAAATCCACTCAAATAGTTCATATTTTAATGAATATTCTTAGAGTTTTTCTATGCATAACATATATTTTTCTAATGAAATCATTTTGTATATATCTTCATATATTAATGTAAACCCTTATGTCATACTAAACACTGCTGGGGATACAGTAACTGAAGATGAACACCCCCTGACTTATTGAACATACATTCTACTTGAAAATGTGTCTAAATCGTGCCATTTGTAGCCAGATTTTCTACCTTAGATCATAAACAATATATTTTTCAATTTGTTTAATTTTTTTCCATAGACAACTATGCCATTTTTTCCTGCAAACTAATTTTTATACCTGCAGAGCAGCCCACTGAATGAGTGCACTGTGGTTTACTTAGCCCATCTCCTCCTGTGGGACATCTGCTTTATTTCCCATTGTGTGCCATTATAATGGGTTGCAGTTAGCAACATAGAGAATATTTAGACGTGAAATTATTTTAGAAACAAATGAAATTTCTAGCCCTATCCAAATTTCAGCATTTATTCTCTATAAGAATCCCTATTTGCTACTAGAATCTGCCATGTCAGACTTGCCTATTTGTCCAGAAGCTCTGGAGTATAGATTACTGTAACTAAAGGAACTTTTTTTAGTTCATTTTCCCCCCAAAGCAGAGCCTTCATACATGTATATATATGAATATATATCCACTGGCATTCCTTTTATATAAAAGATGTTTCAGCATTGTATAAAATGCTTATATTAAAGCAGTCCTGTTTGTTGAAATCCTGCTTCCTTGCATGACTGCTATTCCCACAACAAACCATCTTTGTAAGTAGAAGAATAACAGATTGTAAATAGTTGTATATGAGTTGCTACAAAATCATAATTTATGGTTACATTGTCTTAATCCTTGCAGGTGGGTTAGTTTTAATGTGTAAGGTCTCATTTTGTTTTGTACGACTCATAAGCCTGTTCAAATCACACACATACACACACATATATATACATATAATTTTTTAACATGAAGATTTATGAGGAAAATAATTATATCTAATTCGATTACCATACTGAAGGTCAAAATTCCAATGAAATTAAGTAACATCCTTAAAGAAGCAAAAGAAAGCGGTGGTAAGGAAATTGCTATTTCAACTACAATTCTATACCTGGTGCTACTGTTATTTCCTGGCGGGGCCTTAGGCAAAGCAGTCAGTGTTACACTCCAACTACCTCATTTGTGAATGGAGGCATCCACTCTTCCCTTGTAAACATTGTTTTAAAACATTCGATCAAACTTAAAGTCCTGCCTAATTTCAAAGTCATATCACTTTCCAACTGCAATTTGACTTCCCAGGATTTAATGAAGAGCTTGAACACTTTTATTTTCCTCTTGTAAAGAAGTTATGGGTCTTCCCTGGGGGCACAGTGGTTAAGAATCTGCCTACCATTGCAGGGGACATGGGTTCGACCCCCGGTCCGGGAAGATCCCACATACCCCGCAGACACGAAGCCTGTGCGCCACAACTACTGAGTCTGCACTCTAGAGCCCATGAGCCTAGAGCCTGGTGCTCCGCAACACGAGAAGCCACCGCAATGAGAAGTCTGCGCACCGCAAGGAAGAGTAGCCCCCGCTCGCTGCAACTAGAGAAAGCCCACGCGCAGCAACGAAGACCCAACACAAACAAAAATAAATAAAATTAAATTTAAAAAAGAAGTTATGCAAGACAAAATGCATGGGATAATTAAGGAGATGATTTTTTCAGGCTATTGCAACAGGAAGGATGTTCATAATTAGGAACATCTCAAAGTAAAGGAAGGGGACTGAGAAACCCAAAGAGGTATATTAAACATGGGAGTCAGATCCACTGGGGAAGGGTAGCGGTGGGTCTTATCTCAGAATATATGAGAGCAAAATTACCATTTCTCAGAAAACAAAATGGTGGGGGGATTTTTCAACCTTTGCTGTGCTTTCCATGAACACTGGGGCTTCAGAAAAAGTTCAACATTGTCAGTTGTTCTTCCATTTTAATCCACTGCTGAATCATAATGCTTTTTGGTCATTGATGGGGCCAAGTGATGACAGATTTCACGGTCATTGGGAAAAATTACCATAGTTTTCTTTTCAATATATAGATACTTAAGTTGTTGTAGGAAAAACTGAACTATGTTTTATTATCAGTTAGGTCATATGAAGGATGAACTATTACTTTTAAACCTAGGATCAATACAATTCATTATAGAAACTTATTCATACAAGAGTGCTTCAAAGGCTTTCTACAAAATTGTGCTGCTAGTTGATCACTTCTTGCCTTACGCAATCAAAAGTATCAATAGATGAAGTTACAGTGTCATTACCAACTATTTTTAAAGCTAGTGTGAAGTAATAAGACTTTCTGAGGTTTGATATACAAGACTGTCTTTTAAAAGTGACATATAAGTTCTAATATTTCCAAGCAGACTATTTGAACAAGGCATCCAAAGGATGGATGTGTTGCACCCATATTTGTTTCTTCTCTTACTTCTTCAGAGAACGTTAATGCAGGTGTTTCAAGCATTTTGCACTTTAAAGAAGTGTTATAAACATAAACCCACTCATCAAGTACATTTTTAGAGCTATCACACTATCCCAAAATAGCTTAAAATATCTTTTGTTAATTAGGTTGTATCTTGGATGAGGTCATATTTAAATTAAATGGCGAATCAAGGTGAAAGGAGGCTCACTCAGGACCTGATAAACAGCTTTTAAATAAATATGCAATTCAGGTAGACAGAAAAGAAAGAGAAAGCTTTGTGAAAATGAGCTCAAATAATTTAATACGACTTATAAAGATAATATGAATTTAAAGTAGGAGAGAAAAATAAGGCAAAGGAAAGACCAAGGTGGAAGCTAAAAATGGGATTGATCCACAAAACAAACTCCTTAAAGTCCCAAATATCTTGGAGAAAGATTTGGATTTGAATGTAGAATTAATTACTTTGATTATTTTGGTTAATATCCTGGTCTAGATTAATGCAATCAGATGACTATTGCTCATTTGTACAAAAGATGGTGTGTCTTTGGGCAATCAAAGCAATTAAATTGCATATTGGTCACTAAGTAATCAATATGCCATCTTGACACAAATAACCCATTTCAAATTACTCTCTCATGACTTTATCACTTACCCCTTTTATGCAGTGAATTTACTGGTGGAGAATTTCCGGTGAGTTTTACTTTGTTACCCATTTATCATATCCCTGAACCATAGTTTTATGTGAAACAATTGGAACTTGTTGGAGGTACAGGAAGAAAATGGCTGTATTTTTCATCAATTATTGTCAAACATGCTTTATTAGCTATTCCTTCTCTGCCCCTTGCTGACTTCTCAGGTGAATCCCATTGCTTTTTGATACTTTGAATTATCAATCAATCAACAAGCACATACATACATACAAAATACTCACTTTGATAACAATGATAATAATTTTCAGTTATAATGCCTAGACTGATTCAAGTCTGTTTTCCCATCTCCCAGCTCAGGCCTGCACCCTGAACTGAAGAAATGGTCCAAGGAAGAACGTAGAATCTGCTCTTTAATTCACACCTCTCTCTCACCCTCCTCCATTCCACCAGTTTTAGGGGCAAGGAATGGACGGGGAGGCTTAGGGAAAGAGTTGGCAAATCTTTTACTGAAATGACATGTATTTTAGCTGAGTTTGTTGATGTCCTCTGGTTGGCAGGTAGGGTCTGCTTCCTGGGCGTGCAGTCAGTGCCCTCACACAGGGCCTCACCCTTGGAGTTTAATGCTCTGCATTTGCTATCTTATAGTTGTTAATAATGTAATCTGAATTTGATTTTTAAGTGAAGTCTTTTGTGCAGCTCTGCCTCCCTCCCTGTGAGATGGGTTCTGGACCTCGCTTTCCTGGCCCCCTCTCCCTGCCCCGCCCGAAGCCCACGGCTGCCCTCTGCCCCTGTCTGAAGCCTCACAGATGCAGGGTGGGTTGGGTCGGGGCGCACATCCCACACCCTGTAACCGCCCTGGGCAGGTAGCACCTTGGTGTGTTCAGCAGATGGGAGACCTCGACAGCCTGTGGGACAGGTGCTCCTGTGCATACACGGGTCCAAGTGGCACGGAAGGGCCCTCCAGTGCTCCTGAATGTCTGCACTCACCTTTCAAGTATTCCTGTGCTCCCTAGAGCATGACACTAAATAGCAAGTTGAAAACACCACCATCATAGTGAAGAGAGAGGCTGCAAAGGAAAGGAACCATTTTATACCTTAGAACATTTTTTTTTTTTTTGCGGTATGCGGGCCTCTCACCGCTGTGGCCTCTCCTGTTGCGGAGCACAGGCTCCGGACGCGCAGGCTCAGCGGCCATGGCTCATGGGCCCAGCCGCTCCGTGGCATGTGGTATCTTCCCGGACTGGGGCACGAACCCGTGTCCCCTGCATCGGCAGGCGGACTCTCAACCACTGCGCCACCAGGGAAGCCCCCTTAGAACCTTTAATGACACTTTTCCCCTACCTTTGGAACAAGGAGCTCCACGTTTTCATTTCACACTGAGCCCCACCAATTATGTAGCTGGCCTTGATAACGGGTGTTCAAATGTTGAAGTTTACAAGGGATGCAGGTGAAGGTTCTTTTGGAGGTCTACACACTGGGCTGCATTAAAATTAAACTTGAGATCTCTGACTGACCTCCTGTGGCCCCATACCTCCTTTCCTGTCCATGCCAGTGGACCCCACTGCCTCCTAATGCTTGGCCTTCATCAGCTGCTATGTCACTCTCTTTGGCAGGGTACCTCCCGATGGACCAAGCCCAAGTATTGATACTTTCCACAGCACCCCCTCCACCCAGAGGATACTCAAGGGTCCTTGACAAGACAAAGGGTGTTAGAGCAGTTGCCTCATGCTGCCTTTTGGCCTCAGAGTACCACCTCCTTCAGGATCCTCCCAGCAAGAAGCAGCCACTTGTCTCTGTCCACAAACCATCCCCCAGCTCCCACAGCCATGTCTCAGGGATCCAAGAACTTTGTAACTACACCGGGCTCTTCTTTGATAGCAGCCCCAGCACAGACCAGAAGGTTCACAGCTCAGCAAGCAGCAGGTCAGGTACTCCTCTGCAGATGCCCCCATTCTCTCTGATGGGCTCTGCAGTCCCTGTCACTTGGCTTGGGGGAGGAGGAGAAATGCTACAGCAATCTCCACTAGTCTGATGATCTTCTATTCCCATATATTCCCTACTGCCACAGATTGCCCTTCAATTTCCAGTCTTCTCTTTACATACTCTGAATGTGGGTGATGGTCATGGAACCTATTTTAGTGAGTCCTATAGGGCAACGTTGAGCACCTCCTCTTGAGAAGTGCGGAATGTAACTGCAGCATAGTGTGAGGTTAAAAGCTGGGTAGGGGTTACTACTAACACAGTAGTTCCCCACAGAGAAATTATGGAGGGTCTAGAGACATTTTAGGCTGTCACAAATTGGGTGCTGGCACTACTGGCATCTAAAGGGTAGAGGCTGGGGGTGCTGCTACAATGCGTAGGTCAGCCCCATACGAGAAAGAATTATTGGCCCCAAATGTCAGTAATGCCCAGATTAAGAAAGCCTCTTCTAAAGCCAGACTGACTAGATTAAAATCTTGGTTCTACCTCTTATTACTCTGAGAACTTTTTTTTTAAAAACATCTTTATTGGAGTATAATTGCTTTACAGTGTTGTTAGTTTCTGTTGTATAACAAAGTGAATCAGCTAAATGCATACATATATCCCCATATCCCCTCCCTCTTGCGTCTCCCTCCCACCCTCCCTATCCCACCCATCTAGGTGGTTGCAAAGCACAGAGCTGATCTCCCTGTGCTATGCAGCTGCTTCCCACTAGCTATTTTACATTTGGTAGTGTATATAAGTCCATGCTACTCTCTCACATCGTCCCAGCTTACCTTTCCCCTTCCCATGTCCTCAAGCCCATTCTCTACGTCTGTCTTTATTCCTGTCCTGTCCCTAGGTTCATCAGAACCTTTTTTTTTTAGATTCCATATATATGTGTTAGCGTACAGTATTTGTTTTTCTCTCTCTGACTTAACTTCACTCTGACAGACTCTAGGTCCATCCACCTCACTAAAAATAACTCAAGTTCGTTTCTTTTTATGGCTGAGTAATATTCCATTGTATATATGTGCCACATCTTCTTTATCTATTCATCTGTCGATGGACACTTAGGTTGCTTCCATGTCCTGGCTATTGTAAATAGAGCTGCAATGAATATTGTGGTACATGACTCCTTTTGATTATGGTTTTCTCAGGGTATATGCCCCCTAGTGGGATTGCTGGGTCATATGGTAGTTCTAATTTTAGTTTTTTAAGGAACCTCCATACTGTTCTCCATAGTGGCTGTATCAATTTACATTCCCACCAACAGTGCGAGAGGGTTCCCTTTTCTCCACACCCTCTCCAGCATTTATTGTTTGTAGATTTTTTGATGATGGCCATTCTGACCCGTGTACTCTGTGACCTTTGACTAATAACTTAGTCTCTTGGTGCCTCATTTTCCTCACATGTAAAATGAGGATAACTGTAGCATCCTTCTCATAGATTTTTGTATGGATTAGTAAGTTTGAGTACATATTTTAAAAAGTGCCTGGAAAACGGTAGGTGCTCAACAAAAGTATTATGATTGTCTCCTGTTTTGGGGCATTAAGTGAAATTTCAAGTGAAAATCCCATTAGATTTACTCCTATACAAATTATTTCATCACAGTTTATGCATTCATTTTTAGAAATATTCGTTACTGGCTGCGATTATTGTTAGTTTGGACAAGTGTTGGGTAAGGGTAAACTTTGTTCCCATTTGCTCATGTGTCCCTTGATCATCAGAAAGAGCTTCTGGTTTCAATCATATTAACAGAATGAAATAAGGACTTTCTTTGTGACCCCTCTGCCTGTGTACAGAGCTATGAAACGCACATGCCAGAGCAGAGGTGAGCAATTGATCCCCTGACAACTCCTTTCAGCCAGCCTCCCCACCCAAAAGTCCTGATAATGAGTCAAAAGGAGAGAGTGTTAGGCCGAAATTACTCAAATAATTACTTTTACTCTTTTCTTCTACAGGCACAGTAGCAAGAATTTCCAGCATCCTTTAAAATCAGGATTAATTCTCTCTCCGGGAGCAACACGATAGTAATTATAGTTGACTTAGTACAAAGCAGCACAGTGTAGCAGAGAGCCCCAAAGGACAGCGATGGAGAACCTGGACCGCTAGCTCCCTAAACCTGGGCAGCTCACTTACTCCCTCCGGGCTTCAGTTTCTCCATTCATTAAACGAACAGTGCGGTACTAGAGCACGTCCCCAAATCCTGAGCCTCATCCCGCCCCAATTCAAGAAAAACCCTCATTTATTTCTTTTTGCACCAGAGAAGAAAATGTGCGGGCTTGAACTCCCAACATACCCCTGCATCCCGGAGCTAGAAGCAAGCCCCCTCCCACCCGCTGCGGGCCGGCGGCGGGCGGGGAGAAGGGCGCTCAGCAGGAGGGGCCGCCGGAGCGTGCTCACGTCGCGCCGCTCTGCGCTGCCCCGCCCCCAACCCACGCCGCCGCCCGCTTGGCTCGCGGCCGCGCGCCCCACGCAGAGACCGGTGAGTGGAGTGGTCTCGGCTCTCCGTCCCCGCCACTGCAATGTGGGGTGGTGCTCAACTTCCGGGCGTCCAGGCGCGAGTGTGGATGGAGCAAGGTCGGGGTGGGGGGGGGGGACCGCAGGGCTCGGGCCGAGAGCTTCGGTAAGGCCGGGCCACGGCCAGCGGGCTCTGTTGGTTTCGGGACGGGGGACGCGCGCCGACGCGCTCGACGATCCCGGGCACTGGAATAGTGGACACGCTGGGTGTGGTGCCGCCCAGGATTGCGGATGGCCTGGGCACCAAGAGTAACCACGTGCTCGGCCGGTGGTATTGAGACGGGACGAGCACACGGAAAGTTTGGAGGTTTGCAGGGAGGGTGATGCAGGCCTTGGCCCCGCTCGGCGGGCTGTATGGGAGCGCCACGTGGGCTGTCCTCCCGGGCGGCCGGGCGGGCCTAGGAGACCGGCTTTATGGCAGCAAAACCTGAAGTGCGGGCGGGAGAGCTGCGTCTTTCTCTCCCCACCGTAACTTTAAAATGACATTCTACCCTCCCTTTCTTTCATTTGTCACCGAATATTTCTAGAACGGCTGCTCGACTGTTGGGTTGTCCATCAGGTTAATGAGACCAGGTGGTTCACTGTGTTTTAAGGAAGTATTGGCCTGGGAGTGGCAGGCTCTGATTACTCCAATAATCAGCTGTAAATTCGGCGCCGGGCCTTTGATTTCACTGGGCTCATCTTTAAGTGGAAAAGCCTGATTTATCCAGCTTCTAACACCATCGCTTGGATAGTTTTGCCTCTCTGCCCTCATCCTTTGTAACCTCAGGGTTACTAAAATACTTTAATGAGGTTCAATACATTATTTCTAAAATAGAATTAAAAAGATAAGTGCCAATCACAGCTTTAGGTCAACAGGAGAACCACTTTTCCCTCTCTGAACTGGTAAACATCAATGAGGGCCCAAAGGAAATATTTTAAGTCAGCCTAGGCAAACTTGTTACAGGCAATATATCGTTTCTGTCAGTTTGTGTGTGTCTAACTGAGCTGAGTTTGCCTATGATCCTCCTCTATGTTAGTGGATCTAAAATTCTCCTGCTGAGAACTGTTAATTTTCTTTTTTAACTTCTTTTAAACTGTGTTACTGCAGATTTCTGGGCTCAGCTACCAGAAGTGTTGGTCCAGTAGGTTTGATGTGGGGCCCATAAATTTGCATACTAACAAGCTTTCCTGGTGATTTGACTACACTTTGTAAAACACAGCTCTGGAGCTTATAAAGACACACCTCCCTCTCCTGGTTGGTAATGACCTCTGATGGCTAAGGTGCCTTTCAGCTCTGACCGTACTGTTGAATACTCAAGCTACAGCTGCCATCCAAGAATAATCCCCACTGAACAAACCATCTGTTTTCCCCTAACTCTGTTTTGTGTAAGGCTTTTGAGATTTTTTTCCTCTAAAATTGTATACAAAAGATGAAAAGGGGAAAAAAATTCAGCAAATGTTTATTGAGGACCTCCTATGTGCCCTGGTCTGTGCTAGGCTCTGAAAATGTGCAGATAGTTGCTCTGTGTTAAGACTTCTGGTCAGTGAATATTACCATAGAAAAGGAAGTTAGGACACTTAAAAATATAAAGGCTTTGTTTGTATTTGTTGCCTGTAGAATGGGTATCACTATTGATTTTCTTGTGGAGTTTAATCCTTCAAAGTTGTTTAGATTAGTTGCTGGTTTTCATCTGTGGGCAGTTAGTAAAATATGAACCTTGAATCTTTTAACTTAATCTTTTTACATTTGAATGCTGTGGTCAACTTAAGTTGGAAACAATTGCTTTTTAAACGCTTGCTTTTTTTCCCCCTGTAGCTTATGAAAATATTTACTCTTAACTTCTGTTTGGGTGGTCTGTGAGATTCAGAGGCAGGCTAGTGTTGGCTGTACTTTTCCAGACAAAGCATTCTCTTGTTTAGTTCCTATATTTCTTAACATTACAAAACACACTTTTTGCTTTTTTCATTTTTAATGTTTCTGAAATTGTGATGCAGCTTACTATTTTGTAAGTTTAATGTGGTGGAGTATGTCATCTGTTCTCTCAACCTCCCAAAAGCTGTTAAAAAGAATGGTTGTCTTACAGTATGGGCAATGTGAGAATCAGAGAAATAGTATGTTTGCCTAATAACCACTAATCTACGTTCCAATTAACTGAGCCTCAAATCATTTCAAAATGAACACATAGAAACAATAAATGATGTAACTTTTGGCAGTAAAAGTAGTGAAATTCATAGTCTAACAAAAGCATTCGTTATGCACTGTTGGGATTTATTTTGTTACTGATTGTAGATGGGAAATATGCTTCAAGTGATTTTATTTTTGGCTTAAGTATTTTGCACACATTGTTTCACCACACTTCCTGGTGAATATGCTTATACTGTATTCATATACTGTGCTTAAGGAAAACAAGCCTTTTGTTTGCATCTTCCTGCTGCTCCCATCCCTTAAATAAATTTTAAACTGACCAATTGTAAGGGATAAGAAATGTGTAGCTGAATATGAAATTACTTTTCCATTAATAAACACCTTTAATCATGCAAACCTTCTGAGGCAACCTAACAGTTTTTAACAATTAAATGTGAGCATTGTATCCCGCTTCCCCAACACCATCCCCAGGGTTAGTGATTTGCTAGGACTCACAGCTGATTTATTACAGCAGATGGAGACCAAGTGCTTCATTGCTGCAGCAGCTAGTTGTGACAACATGTGTGAAATGCTGCCAACCAGGGAAGCTCATTAGACACTCAGTGCCCAGGGTTTTATTGGGGGCTCATCATGTAGGACCTTCTGGCTGGCATGTATCAAAATTCCAGACACCCAGAAGGAATGCGGGTGTTCAGTATAACCTGCATTGTTTGTCCAAACAGCTTAGACACAGTGAGTCCCTCTTTTCAGTTAATGGTGGTGGGAACACATCTGAAATCTAAGTTCCCAGACCTGACATCCACCACATGCTGACCTTTCAAAGGATAGCAGGTGGCTCTTTTCTGCACAAGCAATGCTGTCTACTGAATCTGTTTTCGTATCTCTTGTATTTCTTCATCACTTCTGGGCTCCAAGTACTAGCAGTACTTTGTCTCACTGAAGCTTTGATTCTTCAGTTGAGAAAGCACGCTGGTCTGTTTAACTTAAAAAGAATAAGAAACATTTTCAGAAAATGTGTCTCATTGATGATATATCCTAAGACATTAAAGTTTTTTTCCCCAAAGTTTAAGAAAAAAGCTTAAGCCCTTACCCCTTCAATGCAAGCTTTTAGTATCAATTTGTATTAGTTTTATACTATGGACCTGTGTTTCCTGCCCAAAGCATTGGCCCTTTTGAAGGAACTGAGCTATTTGTGGGTACAATATTTAGAAGCTAAAATGAGGCCCCTAGAGAGTTTTAAACAGTAGCACCCCCTTATCCACGGCTGACAACGTCCCAAGACACCCAGTGGATGCCTGAAATCGTGGATGGTACGGAAGTCTGTATATACTGTGCTTTTTCCCTATTCCCAGATAGCTATAACCAAGTTTAATTTATAAATTAGGCACAGTAAGAGAATATCCGAATTGCCAGCATCATTACTCTTGGACTTTGGGGCCATCATTATCAAGTAAAATAAGGGTCACCGGAAGACAAGCTTTCTGATACTAGGACAGTCAATCTGATCTCCAAGACGGCCACTAAGTGACTAATGGTCAGGGTACACTAGACAGAGGGATTAATTCTAAATTTATTTTCTAGGTTTATTCTGAATTTATCAATTATAAATTTGTAAGTTAGTTGTTGCAATGTGTAACACATTGTTCAGGTGCCTACTTCCCAGGCCAGACCATTAATTCTACTCAGTCTATAGTGTAGCTGAAATACAGCTTAGTTATAATGACAAAAGAGCAGAAAACAGTGTGCTTGCAATTCTGATAGCCCAACAAAATAGAAAAGCATGACATTTATAAATAAGTTACTGGTCTCTGGGAAAAATTGGTTTTTATAAGCACAGTGGTTCTTAACCTTTTTTGGGGATGGGGACTCTTTCAAAAATCTGGTAAAAGCAATGGACCTACCCCCTTTCCCAGAAAAAAAATTGATTTTAAAATAGCATTTTGCAGTTTCAGGAAATTCATATAATTTAAATTCATACATTCTTGAACTCCAGATGCAGGACACCTGCATTGTAAACGTGACGACAGTTGTGATTTGAGGCAGTTCTGAGAGACCTTTGGCAATACTCAGGGGAGTCAATTCTCTTGCTACTCAAGTGTGGTCTGTGGCCCAGCAGTAGCGTCACTACCTGTGGGCTTGTTAGACATGCAGAATCTCAAGTCCCACCCGAGCCCTAGGCGCCCAGGGGATGTGTGTGCACGTGAAGGCTGGAAGGAGGAGAGCTTTGTTAGAAGTTAATGACGTTGCCATTTTATTATGTCTTATTTTAGTTAAAAAGGTAGAGCTTTTAAAAGCCTTGAGATATAACTATCTTTACCCTTCACTTTCAGCCCCCAATTAGTTTTCTGCTTTATTTTAATTTTTCTGATAAAGTGGCAATTTTTAGGAATAAGCTGAGGTTTGGAAGTGAGGCAATTCAGGTGGTTAAGGACCTGGGAGCAGGCATCTTCTTGCCCCAGCCGTCAGGTGGCACCTCTGGCCCAGGTGGCCTCCAGGACAGCAGCTGGGGGTAGTGCTTTGGTGAGGAGCACCTGGCCGTGGGCAGCTCTTGAGTCAAGTATTTATAACTCAGAGTGCATCTAATTAGATTTGGGATCTGGTGCTGATTAAAGCCAACTTTAAGATTTCAACTTTGCTGTGTCAGTGGCCACAGGCTAAAAACTGTGACTAGGAACTGCTGAGATCGTTGAATCATTTAATTTGGGATAATTATACCTTCCGATAAGTGATGAATTCCACGACTTAGTGCTCGTGTACAAGAAAAACACGCCTTCCTTTCTGCCAATATGTGATCTGCATAGTGTTTGAGGCTGAATCATATCCTGGAAGAAATGGTGTTGGCTTCAGGCTGTATCTTCTTCTGGTAGAAATGGCCTTGGTTTAGGAAGAGTTCGCACAAAGGCCTAATAGTCATGCAAGTTGTGTGTATGAGATCCTCTGACACCGAAACTGGGACGCCTAATCACGAGTGTTTTCTTCTTTTTGGCAGGTTTGCTTTTCCTCACTGCCTTGTCTTGAAGACAACGATGCCAAAGAAAGTGAAGCCTGCAGGGGATGGGAAGGAAGAGGGGCCTGTTCCCTGTAAGCAGGTGAAGCTGGAGGCAGCTGGTGGGCCTTCCCCTTTGAACCTTGACAGTCCCAGTGGCCTCTTTGAAAGTTTGATCTCGCCCGTCAAGACAGAGACTTTTTTCAAGGAATTCTGGGAGCAGAAGCCCCTTCTTATCCAGAGAGATGACCCTGTGCTGGCCACATATTACCGGTCCCTGTTCAGGCTCTCAGATCTGAAGAGTCTGTGCAGCCGGGGTATGTACTATGGAAGAGACGTAAATGTCTGCCGGTGTGTCAATGGGAAGAAGAAGGTTTTAAATAAAGATGGCAAAGTGCACTTTCTTCAGCTGAGAAAAGATTTTGATCAGAAAAGGGCAACAATTCAGTTTCACCAACCTCAGAGATTTAAGGTAACAGGTTCTCCCCAGTGCAGAATCCTGGTGTGTATTAAAGTGCTACCATTTGGCCATAGATCAGCTCGGGGGTAAATCTGTTTTGATGATGATGAGGCTGCTGCCAGTTTGGGAAGAGGTAGCACCTGTTTGGTCTTCAAATGCATTACAACTTCAGTGACTTTATGTTCCCTTTTGGCTAAACTGTTAGAATCTGCAACAACTCAGGCTGGACGTGGTGAGCTGCAAAAACTAAATTATACGTCAGGTTTATAAAGTTTGTTAAAGTGACGTTACACCTCCAGGAGCATTTCCGTGGGCTGGTTTATGTTTTGACACATGGTAGACATTTCTGTTTGGCTTGTTCCTTCACTGTAACTTAAGGCACGATAGTGTCAAGGTGATCATTTTTTCCTTAAAGTTGCCTCCCTCTACTGCCTACATCTACCTAAGTAGAGGCTTCTGAGCAGTGACCAGACCACATAGGCACCAGAGGCACGTTTAAGAAAGAGACTTCACCCTTATTAACAGTAGCCCGCCTGGCACTGAGGGGCAGGGTCCTGGAACTGCTGCTGGGGGGGCATTCGCAGGTGGAGGGTAGGTTGGATTTGCAAGTCGGGAAGACTGGCTAACCTTTTATTCTGCATCAGTGGTTGACATTTGAGAAATAATTTGCCTCCTCTGTGCTCAGTTTCTCTGTTTATAAAATGTAGACTTAGGATGAGCTAATCTGCTCTTAGAGGCATGAGATCTTTATGTGACAGGTGGCCCAGAACAATTGAGGGCCCATTCTGAGTTTTAGATAAAGTTTATCCCCATTCAGAAATGCCCTTCTGTGACCCATGGCTGAATCAAAATGTCAGCCTAGGAGGAGGAGAGCAGCACGTGAAGTTCCACACTGACCGGGTGGCTTCTGGCTGTGTGGTGGCTCCTAGGACTTTGTCATCAATTACCAGTAATGCTTCTCACGACGGAACTCGAGTTGCCCTGTTAGATCCATTAGGCCTCTCTCATCTGTTGAATGCCTTTCCCTTTCTTGTCTGCAGGATCCTGAACCTATTTGTACTCTGGATAAAGTACAAGTACTCTTAGACTTTTCAGTACAAGCACTCATTCCAAAGGAGTGAGGCAATCATGAGCAGTTGAAATGTCCTTTGAATGCCAGCCTTTTGTCCCTAGCACCCAAAAGGAATTTATAAATCACTTGCAGACCAAGTCATGATGTGTATTCAGAAAATATGGACACGGAGGTACTTCACTCTGAGCTTGTCCTTGACTCTTTACTTAGCTAGAAGCAGCACTGTTTTTTAAAAGAGTGGTTTTTAGACACCTAAGAAGTATGAATAGAAAAGATCACTGATGTTGATTATGTAATTTGTTCACAGACCAGCAGAAAGTTATTGTTTGGCATATGTGTGGTGTCCTCTGTGGCTGTCATTTTTGTGCTGTAGAATCATCTTGGGCTCTTCTCTGCTCGTCTGCTTAAGTGCTGCATGTTCCTCTTCCCCAGTTTCAAGTGGCCAAGACTGTGTTTCCTTTGCCCTGTTGACTCAGCTCTCTAGCCATGTTTATTAAAGCAGGAAGGATGAGCTTTCCCATCTCAACGCAGCCCCCGGGCTAGACTAGGATGTATCCTGTTTTGCTTGGTTTTTTCCACCACGAGGACTTGAGAAATCTGTTAGGCCTCAGGAGCTCACCCTTTTACACTAGAAGCTGGGTTCCAAGTATTATATTGTGACCAGATTTAGTGTTGTGTGTGTGTTTACTAATGGATATGTTGGTATCAGGGTAGAGAAAGTATAGAGGCAGTTCCTCATTGGCCAGATTGAGAGACTATCAGAGTGAACAGTCAGCCCTTTCTTTATCAGGTCACACCGTGTGCACAGTTTATTATTCTAGTTTGTCTGGAAATGAGTAAGGAGGTAACCAGAGAGTGGTGGGTTGTTCCCCCTCTGCTCTGGGTAATCCGTGTATCAGGAGTCCAGATGAGTTTACCAGATATTTACATGTGTTCACTTTTGCACTCTCCAACAGACATTTGAAATAATTGGGGCAATCACTGTGGTCTCCATTTTACATGGAAAAAACGAGTTCACAGATGTGACTTTTCCATAGCTACTAAGTAAGGACTTCTGATTCCAAAATTAAAGCATTTTCCTAACCATATATCTAAAGATATTAACTGAAATGTAGTAGGGCTTTGGGCATGTTTGCTTTCACCTTTAGGTGTGAGTGTGGGCTTCTGGTCTTAGCTGTTGTGTTCAGCTGAGCCTGCAGATAGGTCAGTGGAGAGAGGAGGAGCCTCCTCTTTCCCTTTCCCTTTCCCATTGTTCTGGGGTCCTCCTTGGCATCTCCAGACATAGTTGGGAGTCACGAGTCAAAGGAGACAGATTTCAGGAGCCTTGTTTGTGCCAGAGTCAGCACTGGTGAAGCTGTAACAGTTGTACATTGCTTTGCAATGTAAATAGGCTTTGAGATAAATATGCTGTTTCCCACAGTCTTAGGGTGGGAGTCTTCCTTTGCAAATAAAGAAGCTGACTTGTACCTACAACTTGGTCGGTGGTGATTTGACTCCAGATCCCTTTCTAGTGGGCCACACTGGGCAGATTGAGAAGCTAAAGGTTCTGTTTCCAGGAGAGATAGAAAAATTGTACAAATGATGGGGTTTTCAGTAACTTTTTTTTTTTTTAATTTATTTATTTTATTTTATTTTTGGCTGTGTTGGGTCTTTGTTGCTGCGCGCGGGCTTTCTCTGGTTGCGGCGAGCAGGGGCTACTCTTCATTGTGGTGCGCAGGCTTCTCATCGCGGTGGCTTCTCTTATTGTGGAGCACGGGCTGTAGGCGCACGGGCTTCAGTAGTTGTGGCTCGCGGGCTCTAGAGTGCAGGCTCAGTAGTTGTGGCGCACGGGCTTCGTTGCTCCACGGCATGTGGGTCTTCCCGGACCAGGGCTCGAACCCGTGTCCCCTGCATTGGCAGGCAGATTCTTAACCAGTGCGCCACGAGGGAAGCCCTTCAGTAACTTTTAAGAAGAAAAGAGACATGTACTCCTCAATTACAGACCCAGAAGCTTGAGTTGGGGGCCATAAAGTCACCCATATGGTCCTGAAACACCTCTCAGGCCATCAGAGACAGAGAGAAAGAGCAAGAGAGAAACTGGTTCTAGTTACTGTATAAATGTAATTACAGGGCCAGGTCCTGCTGGCCCCTCCCAGGTATAAATTAGGCAGCTTGGGAGATCTCTTAACTCTCGGGAGCTATTCAGATGCCATAAAATCATTCTTCCTGTGTTGCCTGAGATGTGTAAGTAGAGAAGTTCAGTGGTCTATACTGAAGATGTCTCCCAAAGCTTTTTTCATGCTGACCCAATTCTTTCCCACTTGGCATTTTTAATACTGTAGTTTTTTTTGTTATTTTTTGGTGTTTTTCCGTCCAGTGGTAGGATTGACTCCCAAGCTGTGGTCACTGGTTTACTCAGCAGATACTTTCGATGTTTCAGTGTCTTGTGTGTGGCAGGCACTGTATATGCATGTGCTTGAAGGGGCTCTGCAGTGTTCTTGGTAGGTGACTTCTTTAAGGTAGTTCCTTAGAGGGGCAATATAGAGTCATGGTTAAAGGTGTGGGCTCCGGAGCCAGGCTGCATGGATTTGAATCCTGGCTCCATCATTCATTGGCTGTGTGTTCTCGTGCCCGTTTCCTCATTGGCATTTCCTCATTGGTAGGACCCACCCTATGAGACGGGGTGGCGGGGAGGGTTGTACAACTGAAGTAGGAAAGCACTTGGAAACAGTGCCTGGCACATAGGAAGTGCCGATACCTACGTGGCCTAACTGCTGCCTCTCCTCTCTCACCTGCCTCGGGACAGTCAGGTTTCTTCCTTGCAGGGATGTGTGGCTCCTCTCTAGGCCCCTCAGTTCAACTTAGGCCCTGAAGAGCTGATTAGCGACTGGAGAAAGGGAGCATTCCTCGACCCTGTTTACCCCTTCGCTGTCTGTACCCCCTTCCTAGGTAGTCATTTCTGCTTCCATTGCTCTGAGTACCCTTTTGTGCAGGCAGTTCCCAGATGTATCCCCTAGCTCTTCGTCTTGCCAGAACTTCAGACTTAGCCAGCCAGCACACGGCGGTCTTAGCAGCTCACACTTAACACTGCTAATGTGCGGCTTTTCTTTTCTCCCCCCTGAAAGCTTGTTCTTTAGCAGATCTTTCCCATTTCAGTGGAACTGGGAGCTGACTAACTGCCTCAGTCAAAAACCCAAGAATGTTTCTCTGATTTATTCTCCCCACTCCCATACCCCAGCCATCAGCATGTCCCGTCAGTGCTGCTTTCTGAGCGCATCTCGACTTTTCTATTTCTCTCTCCCTCGCCCACCACCCTGCTCACTCCCAGCCTACGCTGCTGCCTTCGTAGCTTCCCCACGGCTCTCTCTTGCTTTTCTACGATCAGTTCCCCACACCGCAGCCTGAGTGAGCTTTTATAAGTGTGCGTTGGATCCTGTCCTTGTCCTGCTTAAGATCCTATGACTCCCTGTTGCCTGCCTCTCCAGTCTCGTCTGCTGCTGCCTCTTCTCTGTGCTGTTCTGCACGAGGACGGAAGGGTCCTGAGGACAGAGGCGCTGGCTTGGGCACCGTTGAATTCCAGGTGTCTGGAACATAATAGCTGTGCGATAAAGACTTGCTGAGCGCATAAGAACATATTCCTTGTTTCTAATGTATTTTTCACCTCTTTCCCCTCCATCTTTTTTTTTTTTTTTTTAAAGGATGAGCTTTGGAGGATCCAGGAGAAGCTGGAGTGCTACTTTGGCTCGTTGGTTGGCTCGAATGTATACATAACCCCTGCGGGTTCTCAGGGCCTGCCGCCCCATTATGATGACGTAGAGGTGAGGGGGGAGGAAACTGCTCGGCTCCGGGAGGACGAGTTGCTGCCAGCCCGGGTTAGTGGGTTGTCAGGGTTCAGTTCAGCTCTCGGGCCGGGTCTCTGCCAACTCTTCCTGTGCGGGCTCTGCAGAGCTTGACCTCAGTCACCGGGATGTTGGGCCAAAATTAATCCCATCAAACTGGTTTCCTGCTCCTTCAGAAAGGGGAGGTTGTTTATTTACTAATATAAAGAGCCACACATTCCTCCGAAATAGGTGTTTTTTGAATTTTCTACAGAAAAGTGTGATTGGCTTTTTCTTTAATTTTATAATGTATGGTCTTTAATAAGGTGAGGTCTTAAGTAATTCTTACATCTGCTTTCTTTTGTCCTTTTTCTGTAGCTACCAAAAGTATATATTTTTTCCATTTGTGAAGATCTTGGGGCAGCTTGAATGAAGGTCATGGTTTCACTTAAGCACTGGCGCCTTGACAAGTGTTGATTTCATTCTCATGTGGCTGCCAAAAAGAGTTAACCCTTTGGCTTAGGTATTTCATAGTTTTATTTTTGTACCAAGACAATGTGTGAACACAGAGTTATTAGTAAAAAACCTCTTTTTTTCCCCTCCTTTGAGAGCAATTTGATATCAATACAGTTTCCAAAAAAATTTTAAAAAAATATTTCTAATAGGGCTTCCCCGGTGGCACAGTGGTTAAGAATCCACCTGCCAATGTAGGGGACAAGGGTTTGAGCCCTGGTCTGGGAAGATCCCACATGCCGCGGAGCAGCTAAGCCCGCGAGCCACAACTACTGAGCCCACATGCCGCAACTACTGAGCCCACGTGCTGCAACTACTGAACCCCACACACCTATTGCCTGTGCTCCGCAACAAGAGAAGCCGCAATAAGCCTGCGCACCACAACAAAGAGTGGCCCCAGCTTGCTGCAACTAGAGAAAGCTCGCGTGCAGCAGTGAAGACCCAACGCAGCCAAAAATAAATAAATAAAATAAATACATTTAAAAATATATATTTCTAACAGAACTTTAAAATATCTTTGGTTGAATGAAGAATAAAAAAACTTGACATTTTCCTATGTGCCAAGGATTGTATTCAGGATTTTAGACACTCAGTAATATCTGAAGCTTGGCTTTTCCGTCAGAGATTATGGGCTTTCAGCTGCCTGATGGAAGATTTAAAAGAATGAGATAGTGGGATAGATATTGGGATATAAAGAACTCAGTGAGGTTTTCATGAAAGTGAAAAGAATGACTAGCCCTCCAGTGTCAGACTTCACGATTACCTGTTTTTAAAAGTGAATACCAGTAGTGGCAACTTTAAGTGTATAGTGAAATGTATCTGTGATCTTTTATTTTTATTTTTTTATCTGAAATTTGTGATTCATCTAAGCCCTGAGAGGGCTAACACTCTAGAAGCACTTTGCCTCATGAGTTGTCTGGAGGCTCTCTGACACTCCGGGGTCCTGTGCTTCCTGTAGGTTTTCATCCTGCAGCTGGAGGGAGAGAAACACTGGCGCCTGTACCACCCGACGGTGCCCCTGGCGCGGGAGTACAGCTTGGAGGCTGAGGACAGGATCGGGAGGCCAGCATACGAGTTCACATTGAAGGTACGGGCCTGCTTTTGTGGGTGCCTTTCCTGAGACAGGTTTGGTTTGAGGTTTGTGTAATGGTCCCCGGCAAACGTACCCAAGAGGCTGGGGGCAAGTGGCTCTCATTCCAGCTAGCCAGCACAGGGTGGGGCGGGGGGGCTTCTTAAAGGACATTTGGTAGTTTTTAGCTGCGGAAGTGAGCTGAGGAAATGTTAAGTTCATTTTCCAAATCACCTGTCTCCAACTATAATCCAAGTGCAACAGGAATGAATTATGAATTCAGTAACCACTGACTTCTCTAGAGCAAAAGTGGAAGGCATGGCCAGTGGTCACCGCTGGGTCGTAGGCTGCTTGAGCAGAGCACGGCCAGGGACCCAGTAGTTTTTTTTGTTGGTAAAATTCCAGTCTGACCCCTTTTCCTCCTGATTGTGCAGTAGACTCTGTGCTCTCCCTTCCGCCTGCATATAGTACCCAGAAGAATAGTGAGCACGAAAGCCCTTGAGGAGGCCTTCCCCAGGAAGCCAGGTGGCTTGGGCCATGTGCTGGTTCGCTGGCATCTTGCTGCTGAGAAAGTGTGTCTTTGAGCAGTTAGCTGGATGGGATCATAGCCAATCCCCAGCAGGTGGGGTTGTTGAGGAAAAAATCTTGGATAAGAATAGCTGCATAATTAAATTTTATACCTTTTCCTACGAAACTTAAAATTTAATTTCCTTCAGTGGTAATAAGAAAATAGGTAATTTAAACCATACCGAAGATTCTAACCAAACTTGCATATGGTTATTGTTTTTGTATTTCTTGTGTCTTGACGTTATACTTAGTATCTAATTCCTACTCAGGGCCTCATAGCTCTTTCTTGATTTTAAGATCTTTGCCTGCCTACCATAACTGGGAGAAACAATCTCCCTTTTTAGGATGGGTGCCTGTGTTATAGGGGACTTGAATAAATACAACAATAAAGGTACCGTTCTTCATTTTTTTTTTTATGTTCTTGGTCAGCAATCAGCAAACTATGGCCCATAGGCCAGAAGTCTGGCCTGCTGCCCGTTTTTCTATATAAAGTTTATGGAAACACAGCCACACTCATTCCTTATGTACTGTCTAGGGCAGAGTCAGCTAGTTGCCACAGGGACCATGTGGCTCACAAACCACAGATATTTACTGTCCGGCCCTTTACAGAGAGAGTTTGCCAACCCCGCTCTTGGCTGATTATTTTTAAGCCAAAGACTAAGCTGTCCATGGTCTCTGAGGCCAGGGCTGAGTTACCCAGACTGACATCTGGCTACTTGCCCTGCCCGAGTAGGTCGGGCTTCATGGTGGTCATAGAGGGCATGGGACTTGCAGGAGACGGAGCATTGCACGCTGCTCATGCCCATCCTGGTTTGCTCATGCCCATCCTGGTCCCAGCTCACTAGGAGAAGCCCTGAGTCTCCTGGAAGGAGAAAGACAGCGTTGTGTCCTGCGGGGATTTTCAAGTTGTATGTCTATTGAGTTTTTAATCAGTGGAATTCTTCAAATGAAATCTTGCATAAATGCCCAGTGTATGAAATCGAAGATCTGAGTCGCTCTGGGTGGGGGTGGGCTTGGGGGCTACGATGAGCAGTCTGGAGCCCTCCTCACCCCTCTTCCTTCCTACCCAAGTGGCAGCCTGACTTGTACGTCTGCCAAACCTGAGGTCTTGGGGTGAAGACCACCCCTATAATGGATAGACATCTCTGTGGCTTAGGGATCTGACAAACCTGGGTTTGAATTCAGCTGCTGTCACTTAACGAGCTGCATGTCCTTGGGCAAGTTATTGATCTCTGTCTCAGTTTCTTCTTTGTTAAAATGGAGATCATAATGTTTATCTTGTAGGTTGTAAAGATTTAAAAATATTACTTTGATGCTGCCTTTACAGTGAAATTCCATGGAAGTGATGGCTATATGTCAGTGTATTGCTGCCTATCAAATTAGCACAAACTCTATGGCTTGAAACAACACAAATTTATTATCTTGTAGTTCTGCAGTTCAGAGGTCCAAAAGGGGTTTCACATGGCTGAAATCAAGGTGTCAATAGGACTGTGTTCGTTCCGGAGGCTCTAGGGGAAAATTTGTGTCCTTGCCCTTTACAGCTTCTGGAGGCTGCTCACATCTCTTGGCTCACGGCCCCTCCCTCCGACATCAAAGCCAGCAACATGGAGCTTGGTCTTTCTCATGCTGCCCTCTCTCTGGTTCTCTCTTCCAATACCCTCTTCCACTTTTTTTTTTTTTTTTTTTGTACGCGGGCCTCTCACTGTTGCGGCCTCTCCCGTTGCGGAGCACAGGCTCCGGACGCGCAGGCTCATTGGCCACGGCTCACGGGCCCAGCCGCTCCGCGGCATGTGGGATCTTCCCGGACCGGGACACGAACCCGCGTCCCCCTGCATCGGCAGGCGGACTCTCAACCACTGTGCCACCAGGGAAGCCCTACCCTCTTCCACTTTTAAGTATCCTTGTGATTACATTGGGTCTGCGTGGATAATCCAGAATAATCCCCGTCAGCAGCCTTAATTCCCCTTGTCCGTGTAACCTAAGTATTCACAGATGCCAGGTATTAGGATGTAGACATTTTTGGAGACCCTGCCATAATGGCCTGTCTTCATTTCCTCGACTCTCCCACTGTTGGGCACCCTTTCTAGCAGGGTTTCTTCCCCATTGTTCCTCTAGAAATATTCTCAAGGGTACTTCCACGTTGTCAAGTACAGCAGTCAACTCCTAGTCCCCTCTTAGTCTGCCTGTCGTCAGCATTTGACACAGTGGGTCACTTCCACCCTGTCCACTGGCTTCCGGGATGCAACCTTCTCTTGGTTCTCTCTCCACCTTCCTGACTGTCCTATTCATTCTCCTTCGCTGTTTTGTCCTCAGTCTTCCTACTTCTCTAATTTGGGGTACAGGGCTCATTTCCTGGACTTCTTTGATCAGTCAGCATCCCCTCCCAAGGTTTCAAATACCCTCTACACTGATGTATTTTAAACGCTGTTTTAGATCTCTAGCCCACATCTCTAAACTCTAGACTCATAATCCAGCTGCCCACTTAATGTCTTCCCTGGAAATGTAAAAGATACCACAAATTTAATATTCCCCAAACCAAAATCCCGTGTCCTACCCTGTCCCCAACCTCCTTCTCCCTGCAAATGTGTCACCCTTCTTCTACTTGTTTGGGGCAAAATCCTTGGACATAGATTTATACAGAAGCCTCCTACCTAGTGTCCCCTTTGCAGACGTTTCTGACATAACAACCATGATGATCCTTTTGTGATCCCTGAACCCTTTGCCCAGACCTCTACTGTCTTTCCGTTAAACCCAGAATAAAAGCCAAAGTCCTTTTTTTAAAAAATAATCAATACTTTATTACTTAAATGGAAAATTGATAGCATAGTAAGTTTTAATGATCTAATTAATGGAAAATTATAATAAAATTTCTTTAAAATATTTTTCAACATCCTAGTGTACCACCATATTCATTACCATTGTGTATATTTTCAAAGGCATTAATATCAATGGAATAATTAAAGACAATGAAAATGGAACTCATTTATACCCAATCCTCCTTTTCTCAAGGCTTTATGCTGCTGGTTTATGTAGCCTTTGGATTGAAGCCAGAAATATTTTTTTTCTTGGTTAAAAAAATTAGCTTTTCTAGTTCTTTCAGAATAAACAGAAACAGGACAGTGGTATGTCAAATGGCTAATTGTCTTATCATTATAAAAAAGCTGAAGTCCTTAAAATGGTCTAGAAGGCCCTGTAACCTGGCCCCTCTGCTGCCTGCTCACTGCACCTCCCATCACTCCCACCTTCACTCACTACCTTCCTGACACACTGGCCTAACCGATGCCCCTCAACCTGCCAGGCACGTTCCAACCTCAGGACCTTTGCACTTGCTCTTCCCTCCTCCTGGAATCCTTTCTCCCCAGGTCATTGCATGGCTGGCTTGCTCGTTTCCTGAAGTCTCTACTGAAATGTCACCTTAGCAGGGTCAGGTTTAATGGACCATCCTGGGTCAAATAGCCCCTCTAATCCCAGACACCCCCCGCCACCCCCCACTTCCATCAACATCATTCCCCTCCTCCTCCTTCTGCTTTTTTTGTCTTCTTTGCATTCGCCATCACTTGACATTACTTATTTGCTGCTTTATTTTATCCTTCTTGCCCCACTAGAATGTCTTCATTGTCTAGTGTACCTTCTCCCTTCTCAAATGTTTTTCTCTTCTGGAATGTGCTCCATCAGGGCAGGTCTTTGTTTCGTTCAGTGCTCTCTCCCCCGGTGCCTAGCACAGGTCCCTGGCGTGGGTGGTGGGCAGGGAAGGGTTAATCAGGTGTTTGTGGGATGGATAAATGAATGGATGGATGAAATATGTACGTGAGGGCCTCAGTCACAGGGCTGGCCCACAGACTCTCACAAATGATACCTGTAATTATGAGTAATGCATTTGTTTACTGGAAGTACTAGTTTCCCTGTCAGATTGGTGTTATCCAGGGCAAGATAGCTCTTATGAGTACATATATAATTACTTATGTATGCACTTAACATTAAAAAGAGAAGTTTTTTTAATCTGATATTTCTTGAGCTCTTTCTCCAGGGCCCATGCTCTTAACCAGTGAGACAAGGCTTTGCAGGGCTGTAGAGAGCAGATAAGCGACTCCCAAGATTCCCTCTCCTCTGCTCAGGCAACTGCTTATACAGAATGTTCTTTTTCTGGTTGGGACTAGGGAGGAGGAAGCTCCAGGGCAGTAGTGATTTGGGGAAAATATATCTGTTCCGTGGCTTGGGAAAGAAATAGGACAGGGTGGAGGAGGCTCACCTGCCCGAGAAGGGACTGATCTTTAGTTACGTGTAGTGTTTAGGTTCAAATGAAGGGTCACAGGGTTTTTCATCCATTCTTCCAGACATCTTTTGAGCCTCTGGTGTGTGCTGGATGCTTAGGTGGTTTAGGCCCTGGGGATACAAGATGGATATGGACCCTGCTTGGAAGAGCTCACAGACTCTCAGGGACTGGCAGGTACAATAAGAATCATAATACAGCCACAGCCACTTGCCCAGCATTGCCCCCAAGAGCTTTCTGTTTCTGGCCGTGCCTCGCGTGCGTCATGTGGGATCTTAATTCCCCGACCAGGGATCAAACCCACGGCCCCTGCATTGGAAGTGCAGAGTCTTAACCACTGGACCGCCAGGGAAGGCAGCTCCAAGAACTCTTTTCCTTTAATCCTCAAAATAATTCTGTGAGATTTGGGGCGATGGCTTCCATTTTACACATAAAGGAACTGAGGCCTCGGGAGGTTAAGTAATTTGCTGGGGCCAACAGCCAGGGAGTGTAGCCTCTGTATGGCTCTAAAGCTCCTATCCTCACCGCTCCCCTTGACGGGTGTGGAGGGCGGGAGCAGGCTTCCCAGGCACAGGCTGTCACCTTGATCCCAGGGTGGCTTCAGGTGTATCTGGTCTCAGCTTATGAATAAAGAAAGTGACTTCAGGCTCTGGAAGCCTCTCCAGGATTGGGGTTCATGGTGACAGGTTCACAGACACAGCAGAGCTAGACGGGTGGATACCACAGAGAACGGCATGCAGACCACTGCTCGAATCACCCATAGAGGTTTCTAGAATGCAGAACTGAAACTCACAGCCTTTCCAGAAGAACGAGAAGATATCCTCTCTACTAACTCCTTCCCCCCTTTTTTTTTTTCCTTTAGCCAGGAGACTTGCTGTACTTTCCCAGAGGGACCGTTCATCAGGCGGACACTCCCTCAGGGCTGGCCCACTCCACGCACGTGACCATCAGCACCTACCAGAGCAGGTGAGCACTCACCTGCAGCCTTGCGTCCCCAACAGCTCCGAGCTGTGGCCACAGCGGCGTGTTCAGGAGACGTGAGGGAGTTAGCTGCTTCTCTCCTCCTTACCCGGCCCCGGGGTTTCCGGCTGACTTCCTATTCCTTCAGCGTCCTACCTGTGCCATTGACTCACTCAGGCTTCCTCCTGGCCTGTCATGACCCTGACTCCACAGAATGCTGGGAGTTGCCCAAATAAAGTCTCCCATGGTTTGGGAAGATAGAAGCATAGCTGTGGGTGTGGCAGTGTGTTCGTGTTGCCAGGCTGGGCTTGTAGTCTCTCTCCCACACCCCTATCCCCTGCCTCTCTCCCTCCCTCCCTCCCTTCCCCACTCTGTCTCTCTCTGTCTCTGTCTCTGTCTCTCCCCCTCCCCGCCCCCTTCAAATTTTGTTTTGCTTGTGGTAAAATATTTATAACATAGAATGTGCCATTTTAACCATTAAGTGTCCAATTCACTGACATTAACTATATTCACACTGTTGTGCAACCGTCACCACTACCTGTTTCCAAGACATTTTCATCACCCCAAACAGAAACTCTATCCATTGAAACCTCTGGGTCTATTTTAAGGCTTCCATTTTTTTTACAGTTCATGAAATTAAAGTCAGAAAGGAAGTCTGGAACAGTGAGTCCTGAAAGCACACGTGCTAAAAACAATTCCAATTAAAACCGTGTTCCAGTTCAGCGAGTGCCTCGTCACGTGACAGGGCCAGGGCAGCAGTGCCCAGTGAGTCATTTCCTGGTAGCAGCGACCTCAGTAGTCCAGGTCCCATTAAAAACGCCAGTCATTAATTTATTCTTCATGCAGCACTACACCTTGTGCTAGTTGCTGAGATTGTAGGCATTGGACTGAAGGCGCTTTGAGAGAACTTACTCTCTGGAAGTGGTGGAAGGAGGGGAGATAGGCATGTAGTCACCAAACAGTGTGACACATCCCATCATAGGTTTGCAGAGGAGACTCTGGGAGCACAGAGGAACGCACTTAGCTAAGCCGGGGCCTCAGGGAAGGCTTTGGAAATGACTTGACACCCAAGCTGAGGGAGATTTACAGGAGGAGTAAGTAGAAGTGGGTCAGGAGGTCAGAGTAGGAGAGGATATTCCCGGCCTGAGGGACAGCCAGTCGCCTCCTAACTTCAAAGCCGTATCTTGCAGAACAAGTGAGTAAGCATTCTTCTGCCTCCTCATGTGGCTTTTCAGCGAGAAGTGAACCCCCTGAGTTTAAGAGACAGGAGGAGCTAGCTGGAGTCTGGCCTGAAGTTAGGCTCTCTTTGCCCACAAGTAGAAGCTAAAGCTTGTTTGGGGCTTCCTTTATGTAAAATGCCCTTGTCACCGTGACTGGTTAGGTGCCTTGCATAGCGAGAAACGGTCTCTGAGGGCAGCTCGAGAAGAACAGAGGTGACTGAGGGGGTGGGTCATAGGAACTGGGGAAGGGCAGGCTGCAGGGAGGCTGAACCAGAAGTTCGTTCTGGACTAAAGCAGCTCTGGGCCTCGGCAGCCACATATTGATAGTTTGGCCCCATGAATGTCCATCTTCTGGTGTCCCGCCGTTGAGGTTACTCAGCTGCTCCCTCTTTCTCTAATTCTCCCTCTTTTTCATTTCTCTTGGTCTCCTAGTAATCGGTTTTCGCTCCCTTGTTTTCCTTCCTCGGTTTCTATTTACTCACATTGGCTCATCACAAGGCATCCTCAGTTACTTCTCTGACCTCCCTCGATCTCGTTGAACCTATTAGCTTTTGCTTCCACTGAGTGCCTGACTCGCTGTTTCCCAGTCCCCAGGATGAACTGGTAGCCTTCCCTGGTCCCACCCACCCCCTCTGCAGGCAGCAGGGCTGGGGAAGAGAGGTCTGAGTTACAGAGGATGCCTGCTGGGGGCTGTGGGTAGGCACCGTGACCCGTGCATCTAAGCTGGATGCCGACCTGGGCCTTTGTCAGGGGGGCCGGTGCTAGAACGGGACAGATGTAACTCGAGGACCATCGCTCCCCAGAGGTGTCCCTATGCTTTGGTCCTGGTGCTCCTTAAGGCCTGTGGGCCTTTTCCTAACCCCTGTCAAGGGTAGCGTCGTTGGAACATTTAGGGCCAGCTGGATGAGACAGTGGCCTGTCGATTTGGCTGCTTTACCAAAGTGAACCCCTCCAGAGGTGTCATTTCCAAACTTTGGAAAGGCCCAAGATCCGTTTTCCTAGAAGAACACAGAGCTCAATTTAACGGCACTTAAACTCCTCTGTGAGCTGCTGCTGCATGACTTGTACCTGGGACCCTTCAAAGGACGATATTATTTCATGCTGCTGAAAGGTCTCTATGGTCGAAGTTCAATCGAAGGTATGAGGTTGGGTGTAGCATTATGTCACAAGTGGTGAGGCTACCACGGAGGAGTGGACGTCTTGGGGGAAGTGTCTCATGTGGCTTTTGTCCTCTTTTGCCACTTTTCCAGGAGGGAAGCATAAAAGTGTTAATTTTGTTACTGCGTGAGAAGCAAAAGTCATACTGTGAATTTCCATCTTGCATGCAGCCAGCAATTTGAAATCTGCTGGTGACACAGAGGAAAATTTTAAACAGCTCAGAAGTGTTTAAAGAGAGCAGCCCCACAGCGTGTGCTTCTCACACTGGCACACATTGAGGAGCGAGCGATTCTAAATGCCCCAGAGAAAGCAGAGGCTACTGAACACTGATGCTCGTCCCGAGATGGTATTTTTGGCCTCTGGCTTCTATCTCATACCCCAGTAAAACCACTGCCAGGGTTTAACAAGTTGCAAAATCAACTGTTTTGAAATTGTTGATGTTGGATATTTTGCTGAGGAATTTTTACAAGGAACAAAGGAAAATGTAGTGTTTAACTGTTCAGATGATTACACAGTCCGGGGATCTTGCTGTTACCCTAAATGTGTTGCTTTGGATTTTTTACACATAAAAATCTTTTTAGGTCCTATAATGATTGAGGGTTAAAGTTTCCTGCAAAGCTCTCCTCAAGGCTCTGTGTTACATAGTTGAAAACATTAAAAAAAAAAAAAATTGGTCCCTTAAACTTCCTACTTTATGACAGTCTGTAATTAATTCTCTGGTATCTTTACATTTAAGACAAATCATGAAGGAAGCCTAGCTTCCCACCTTTAATTTTGCACCTGAGTGTCTGGGATGGGAAGTAAGGGAAGACTGACTGATGAAGGCCGTAAGTCTTTATGCTGAGTAATGTGAAATTAGTGGAACTCAGGACGTCAGGGCAGGGGAATTGGCGTGACAGTTTGTAGCTTTAGGCTTTTAGTAATCAGTGTTCTGTGCACATTTCTTATGTGTTCACTCTTTTTTTTTTTTCTTGGTACACGTTCCAGTTCATGGGGAGATTTCCTTTTGGACACCATTTCAGGGCTCGTGTTTGATACTGCAAAGGCAGACGTAGAGCTACGGGCCGGCATACCCCGGCAGCTGCTCCTGGTAAGGAGTAAAGGCAGGTGGGAAAGGCGGGGTAACCACGGCCCAGGACAGCTGAAGCTGTGGCTCCCTCCTCGGGACCCCAGAGTCCTCCCCGTGCGAGCCAAGCTCGTCTTCTCCCGGGCACGGTGGTTTGCAGAACAAATGGAGTGCTGCACATTGCATGCCGCCCAAAGGACCAACAGTGTTGTGCAGACGGCCCGCTTCCTGTACTTCATGGCGGCAGTGGCAGGCACCGGGAGCTCTGGCTGAATCAGTGGTTGAATGACTAACTAACCTGGCTTGGGAACTGTAGCCTGAGCACACGTGAGATCACTAGTTAGGACAGACCCACTGGAGAGCCTGGCCTTGGTGTGCTCCCTGGCTTTCCTGTCCGTCCTGGTTTTACCTTTGAAACAGCAGCCCTGTTGGCTAGTTTTGAGAAGCTGAGTGCATCAGTGCTGAGTTGAGCAGAGGGTGCTTTTGCGGTCTGAAGCAGACACCTTAGACAGCGATTTGCTTTTCAAAAGGCAAAGCCGAGACTGTGCCATGTTCCCAGGGATCCCTCTTTTCAGGCAACATCCTGAAAATTGATCTTTTTTTGCAAACGGTAGGCAGCTTAAGATGAACAGTGGTTATGAGGAAATAAAGGGATACGGTTCTTAAGGGAGTGACGTGGATCTGCGTCTGCCCTGGGTGATGGTGGTCAGTGGACTACTCCAGAGACTGGGACCTGGGCAGTAAGGTCACTGGAGTCTGGGCCCGGACTCACTTCTGTGTTTCTAGCAGGTGGAAACCACAGCCGTTGCAACAAGAAAATTAAGTGGCTTTCTGAGGATGCTTGCAGACCGGCTGGAGGGCACCAGAGAACTGCTTTCAGCAGACATGAAGAAGGATTTTGCTATGAACAGACTCCCACCGTACTATGTGGGAGATGGAGCAGAGCTTTCAACACCAGGTAGAGCTTTGCTCTTTTCTTCTAGGTGGTCGGGCTAATGTGGGCTATTTTGAGCTTTTCTGGGTGGGCACCTCTTTGAGCTGATGGAATGTATGAAGCATTTGAGGATTAATGTGGGCCTATCCTTAGTGTGAGGTTGGACAGGACATGCAGCCTGATGGGGAATGAGAGCCCTGTGATTTGGGGTGAGGAGTATGTGTGGTTAGGGCCCCTCTGGAATTCATCATCTTCAGGAAGTTTTAAGAACTTGAACATTGAAATAATCTTGTTGGAGTTAACCCAGGGATGGGTAAAATGTTGCCATCAGCAGGGGAACTACCAGAATGCCCAAGATTATCAGACCTTCTCCCAAGTCCCAGGTGACTATTTTGTGACAGGTGTCAGGTACAGATGACACTGATAGACTTCTGGGTGGATGGTGATACCGGTGTTCTGGAGCAGAGACCACACCACACTCCTGTAGTCGGACAAAGCTGGGTTTATTGACTTGTAACAGGGAAGAGAGCACACCACTGGGGACTGTAGGCACCTCGGTAAAAGGATGTTGGAAAGGATTTATAGGATTTGGGTTTGAGTTAGGTGATTTTCAGGAGGGTTCAAGGAAGCAGGGCTCTGCTCGGGATTGAATGCTGTCGGGAAAAAGGGATTCTCGGATTGGGTCTCCTGTAAATCTTAGCCAGTAGCAGGAGGAGTGAAATGAAGCCAAGGTGACAGCTGGTAGAGCAGCAGCAGCAGTCACTCAGGTCAACCAGGATAGGGCACGTCTGGTCACTTCTGTGGTGTGGACAGTGTCCTTGCTTTGGCCTGAGTTCTGACCTGATGATGAAGTGGTCTTGGTTTTGTCTCGATCTCTCTCAGTCACAGCGTGGCCTTGCTTAATATCGGGGTTCTGTGTAATGGCCTGTGTTCAGCTGGAGAACATGGAGACACAGCCGCGAGTGCCAGGCTGGCTCTCAGGCTCCTTCTCTCTTAGTCAGGTACAGGGAGAGTTTCATTTTCACTAATTTTCATAAAAGCCTTATCACCAGTGGAGAACCACTGAGATACACACTGTACAAGGTCCCTTCTAACACTGATTCTATGTACATTTTTATTATAGTCTCGGGGGGGGGGGGGAGTTTAAAATTTGTTTTTGATAGCATCTACTCAAAATAGCACATGTTTTCCCAGCACATATTTTAATCTTTAGCAGAACAGTGTTCTGAGTATCAGCTTATGGCCCAGGATATGTTATCCAGAGTTTTCCTTGCCTTAGTCCTTATAGTCAATAAAGTTATGATCCCTCAACTCTTTCTCCAGCCAGAAGACCCTGTAAGGCTGGTCTGATTGTAGTGGCTGCTTTTTCACTGTTAAATCCAATCTAGGAAAGAGTAGTTTTTCCTGTGGACTTTATTAGGTGGCTTTTTTATGACACTGTGCTTGACCTACACAGGCTGAATAATTTGCCATGGTCATAGAACTAGTAATTGGAGGGGTGGTGCACTTTGAGTTCTGGAAGTCCTTTCAGAGTCCACATGTGGAGCAAGCAGGGGAGAGAAACTGGAGACGTGAGAGCATTCTGTGCAGAAGGCATGGTGGCCCTGTCTGTACTGTGATAGTATGTGCTCCCTGGGTACTGGTGACAACTATTTAAATGAACTTAGTTAGATAAATAACAACGAAGTCTGTATGTGTGTCTTCAGTATAAGGATGAGCTCCATCAAGATGTCAGCTACACTTTTCAGATCACCGTACATGTCAGGGAGAGCGAATACTTGAGCTGGAGAGGGCGCCCCACATTTGGATTCACCTGCAAATTGTTACTAAGTGTACTTCCTAAATAGTTGCTCCTGCAAGCAGGTTTGAGCCTGCTGCTTTCCTCTCTGAAAGATGGCTTTCCCTGTCTCTGGGTTTTCCAGGTGGACGGTTACCGGGGTTGGACAGCACTGTGAGGCTGCAATTTAGAGACCACGTTGTCCTCACTGTAGGACCCGATCAGGACCCATCCGTGAGTATCCAGAGGGGAAGGGGGTTCCGTTCTTCTCAGGGCATTTCCATCACAGGCCCCAGGTTATCAGACTGACAAATGGCCCTGCCCTCCTCCTTTGGGCATCCACCTCCTCACAGCTTAACGCCATCTCTTTAGATCAGATCATGCCCAGATCTCACTGTTATGGTTCCAAGGTTTCCTGCCTGTTGGGCATTTGAGGGCTTGTCTTCGGCCCCACAGAACCCTCCTTCTTTTCTCTAATTAGTAATTAAATGTCTGTTCTCTGTCTCCTAATTCAGGCCAGGTTGCCTTTGCTTAGATGGCCACAGACCCCGTTCATGCGTCTCCCTGTCTCAGTCCCTCGCCCATCCTGTATACGGCGCAGACCTGCCTTTACATATGGTTTTGTTGATGGTTCTTCTCGAAAACTCTCTATTCTGTAGATGATGGAGAGGAAAATCTACATTCCATACCCTTGCCACCTAGCCCAGTGGTTCCCCAAACTGGCTGATTACAGTCAACTGGAAAATTTTTAGAACTTGTAAGTTCCTGGGCTTCGTCTGGTGTGGAGCCTCTGCATTTATTTTGAAAGCACCCCACACAACCCTAAAGCCCTTGGGAACTCTCCCATGCCCTGTGGCTTCACCCTGTTCCTCCTAATCAGCTTTCTTGGGAGGTGTCCAATGAATGTCTGGAGGGGATGAGAGTCGGGGGGCACCGAGATGTCTCCAGAACCCTATTTTTCCAGCCATCAGGGCCAGCCCTGGAGAAGACTGGTTTATAACATATATATAAAACCTAAAAAGTATATACTCCCACATCCCCATTTAAAAAAAGAAAATCCTAGTTATTCTGCTAACCAATCAATCAGTTTGAGGCGTTCTATTTCAGGCTAAGGCTTTGGGTCCTCGTCTGAGTGAGAGGTGACAAGGAATTTCTAAAGGTTCTGGAAGAGATAATAAACTGCACTGTGTTATGGTGGGTGGAGAGGGACGGGAAGTCGAGACCATTCGGGAGCCTACTTTACTATACATGGAATAGAAGTTTTTATAGATCACATAGCTGGTATTTCTTAGGAATTAATATTTACTCTGTGGTGTTCATAAATTGTCCATTTATGTATACCTAGGAATGTCAAATTTTTCTGATGCAAAAAGATAGTGCAGGTATGATGAAACGAAAAACTTGAATGTTTCATTGGTAAGTTGATATATAAATGGTTGCTTTTTCATTAGGTCGTTTCTGAAGATGCTGTTATCTTTTTGAAAAATGACGAGTGGTTATTTGCTGCATACAAATAGTAATCTGTGAGCACTATAATGAAATACGTATATTCTACATTGCGTGTGTATATATCTATATTTATCTGTATCTCATAATTTTTTTGCCAGAAGGATTCTTTCTTTAGTGTTCAATAAATTTCACTTAAGCACTGAGGCATTAAGATTTTTCTTGGTGTTGACCTTTGTTATTGGAAAACCCTCCTAGTATTGAAGTGCTCAATATTTTGGTGTTGACGACTTGCTGTGTTTTTTTTTTTAAGGATGAAACTCGAGAAAAGATGGTTTACATCTATCATTCCTTAAAGAATAGGAGAGACACACACATGATGGGAAATGAGGAAACAGAGGTTTGTTCCAACCTAAAATGCATGTCTTTCCTGCGATTTGGTGGCTGGGAAGAATCTGTTACCTTTGATTTATGGGTAATGACCTTTTTTTATGACTGCAGTGTGGACTTCACATTTCACAAATTGACAGCCCTTGCACAGGGATGATTAAGTCAGACATTTCTGTGATATATGTACCCACTTTAAAAGATACTAGGACCTGTGGCCTTGTGGGAAAGGTGTAACAAATGTGAAGCATTTCTCAAAGGATTAATATTTCTTACTCTATAAAATAGAATACCTTTCATGAAGTCTGAGTTTTCATATGGGAATTAGCAACTTTCATAAGTTATCATAGTTTTTGTAAGTAGCTTATCTGAAACAAGTTTCATACTTGTGAAGGATATCAATAATGATGTATTGAGAAATTATGGAAAATGCCACCTAAGTGACTAAATAGTTTATCTTTTTTCAGTCTCATGGACTTCGCTTTCCTTTATCACATATCGATGCACTGAAGCAAATTTGGAACAGTTCAGCTATTTCTGTCAAGGACCTGAAACTTACTACAGATGAGGAAAAGCAAAGCCTGGTATTAGCCCTCTGGACAGAATGTTTAATCCAAGTAGTCTAGTGCCTTTGCTTCTTTTTAAATATGTATATATAAAATAGTAGACACTTGATTCTGCAAAGATTTACATGCTAGGGAGCCCCTGTTGCTTTGAACCAAGGACATAATGAATGTAACTTTCCTTACCTGTGTATCTAATAACATAACATGAGACCTACCTGTTAAAGGTGACCAGTTGGCCATGTGTACTAACAGAGGTACATAGAAGAAAGAACAGCAAATTACTAAATGTCCCAGAAGGTGACAAAAACTGTACTTCTTGACAAGTTTATTTAATCCAGTGTGGTAGAAAAGGCACAGCTCAATAAATGTATCATTTAAATTTACATGTCGTTACCTGGCTTTGTCTTTGTTCTTTGGAAGAAACAACTTCTTTAAAGAGCCTCACTGGCTCTAGAAAAATTTTAAACAATTAACATGAAGAATTTTTTAACTTGGTTTTTTACAGTGAAAATATACATACCTACCTTTGTGTACACACAAGGCCTCCCATTAAAATAAAGTTACCTTATAACATCAATTTCATTAAATAATACTGCCACACTAACAGGCACTCACATCTGTGGGCATAAAATAGTTTTACAGATGTTGCTTGAAAGATGACAAAAGAGCCTGAGATTAAAGGGAAGGGAAAAAAAAAACACAATAATATTTACATGGAAAGACCACGTCTATAAAAAATACTCAAAATAGTGGGTCTTTGAGTTTAAACAGTTCACTGTTAACATTCTAAAGTGCATACAGGTTGATATTTTTAAAAATATCATTGGAGAATTTAATCTTTCTGTATATAAAAATAGAGCAGACCTTTTTCTGCTTTCTGGCAAAAGTTGGGGATGAAGGGAACAGTTGTCTCAATGTAAGTTTAAAACCAACTCAGGAGGGAAAAATGCTTGAGAATTGTATAGTGATGGTGGTAATGATTACTTGAAACTAAGTCAAAGACATTATCCTACCTGATTTTGCTTGAATGAAAGCTATTTAAAATGGGAGTGAAAAACTGAGTTTTCTGTCACATTTTGTAAAGTAAAGTGGTATAGTCAAGGATCAGATACTACTTGGTCTTAATTTGAACATCTGAAATTTCCCCTTACTTCAGGCAAAGAAAAATTTGACTATTCTTACACGTAGGTGACAGAGTCTTTATAAACACTTCTTGAGGGTAGATCAGGTGAGGTCTCAGAACCAGGATAGGTAAGCCCCGGTTACTTACAGTCTTGTCACCCAGAAGGGTGTCTCTGTTAATACTTAGAGTGCAAGGACAGCCGCAGGCTACTTGTGCTTTTTTAGTTTGAAGGACCGAGCAAACAACAGCCACAGAAAACACTCCTGTACTTGAGCCTTTTCCTTACAAAGCTGAGGTCCCCTCCCTGGGGTCAGTTACAAGTGTGAATACTTACGGTGCTTCAGTTATAAAAGCTTCAATAGGGAACCTTTAATGTTTATCTAATACAGCAGCTTAATAGTAAGGTTTATTAAATATGTTTTCAGATATTGCTAAAAATATTATTCGTCTTTTTAAAAGTATGACTTGACCTATAGGACTCTGCTTCTCTGTGCCTTGCATTCACACACACATCTACTAGGAGGTTAATTAACACAGGATGACAGCATCACCAGTGTCCTATAATGGCTATCAGGGATAGGATTCGTGTTTGGTGGAAAGGAGAGAGAAGAGACTTCAAGAAGCTTGCTCACCGAAGCTGGAGATCAAGCAGGAGTAGAACCTTTCCCAGAAATCGTTAACGCATTCTTCATAGGAACACTGGATGACTGGCAAGAATATTTTGAGCTTTTCCATGGTTAACAACAATAGTCTTCAAGGTTGGGGAAGAAGTTCATTCTGCTCAGTGATCCCAGAAGCATGAGGACAGGTAGCTTCCTTTTCACGGGGCATGAGGGTCCTTCTCCCCTTGCTCTCTCTCAGGGATGCTGCAGATTCTCTCACAATATTTCAATGTCCCATTTCTGTGTTTCTTCTCCCTCCAGGGGCTCATTTACAATTACATGAGTTTTGTCATAATAATTTCCTCCTAAAACAGAAATCCCAAAAGGAAAGATTATTTGTTCACACAGGTGCTTAGCAATTTCAGTTGTCACAGGCTTTTGCTCAGCCCACTCACTGTTGGGGTAGATTAATATGTCATTTGTAAAGCGGTCTGAAATGGGAAACAGGTTAAACGGGCGTAGCTATTCTTCACCTCAAATCAGACATTATGACTGATTGAAAAGCTAAGTGGTATAATAGATGTTTGCATAAGCGGTGTGCCCTGACAATGGGTTTCTTAACACAGTGCTCTGAGAGTGCTCTAGCTCAGCGGCAGGTACTGGGTTTTAGTTTCTACACCAAGAGTGGCTATGACTAACTCAATTAAAGCGACAGCACTGAATAATATTGGCCCTGACCTTGGCTGGACTCAAAAACAAGTTTAAATGATAAATTTAAAGGACCATACATTTTAAGGACCACAGCAATGCACAACAGAAAGTGAGAAATATTTCTTTAGGAAATGGATGACATCTTATGGTTGATGATGCTTCAAATTTAGAAATGTTCTCAAAGATCATGTAGAAAATGAAAATTTTACAGCTGTACTGATAAACAAAAACCTTTGTAGGCTTGGTCCTTAGGCTTTTTCTTGATCCGTATATAGCTAATTGTTTTGTTAAAATGGCATATCTCGACTTTCTCAAGCATAATTTAAAATGATTTAATATTTCCCTTATGCATAAGGACTTCTTTTACCCATAAGGAGGAGGAGGCTTGGAATTTAAAAGGAATATCCAAGGACACAGAACACTGGGTTTCATCACAGGCCTACCTTTAACATCAAGGACAAGTTGGTCACTGAGGTAGGAGCTGATGGTCCCATTTTTGTTCAGTCTCCATTTCTGCCTGAACTGCCCATGTTCAGTCCATAGGGCAACTTTAGCTCCAGGTACGTCTCGACCACCAATCACATCGAGACATGTGTCACTGGCCTAAAAGGGTCAAGAAATAAATTGGCAGTACTGTGTTTACTAAAATCAATTGGATTGGGCCCCTTTTCTTTCATGTGAACAGATCAGAGACATGACTGTCTAATCTCAAAAGAAAACTAGCATAATTATAAATTCAGTCAACTTTTTAAGTCTTCTTTATGGCTGAAGGAAGGAGATGGTATGGAAATAAACATACTGAACTAGAGGTACTTGTTTTTAAAAGGATGGTCTGGATCTGACAACATTGGTCAAAGGTTTGTTGAATTACAATTAAATGTTGAATCCCTGTTAGCTTAAATGTGTAAGGTCGAGCCTGTTTTTCTTACAAAAACATTGGGTGGGCTTCCCTGGTGGCGCAGTGGTTGAGAGTCCACCTGCCGATGCAGGGGACACGGGTTCGTGTCCCGGTCCGGGAGGATCCCACATGCCGTGGAGCGGCTGGGCCCGTGAGCCATGGCTGCTGAGCCTGCGCGTCCGGAGCCTGTGCTCCGCAACGGGAGAGGCCACAGCAGTGAGAGGCCCACACACCGCAAAAAAAACAAACAAAAAACAAAAAAACCTTGGGTGATGTGCAAGATACCCAGACAATAATTACTTTTAAGTGCTTCTCATTTTTGTTGAAGCATGAGAAAATGGTCGATAATCCACTGGTGATATAATAAAACTGGTGTCTTATTCCCCACAGCATCAAACATAATGGAAGGGTTGCAGAAAAACAAAGAAACCTAAGTTTTATTTTCTAAGCTTCCTCCAAAAAACAGCAGCTCTACCTTCATTGTATATTTTGAAGATGAGGAGGCTTCAACATGTTTGGAATCACAAAGACAGCTAAATTAATCTGGGCCGCAGAGTGTAAGGAACGTCTCACAAAAGCACATTGTCCATTTGGGTACAGTGACTTATCACTGGTTTAAAAAAACCATTTAGGAATATCCATAGTATGTGTTAATCTTACTTTTTACTTAAAATAGAGAATTTTTTGATGTAGAAAATCTAGTTTCTAAGCCCATTTCACCTAGATGCTTCAGTAATATATATGTCAATGTTCTTATAATTATGCAAAAAACTGTTGATAGGGAATTGCATTATTTTATCATGCCATTTGATTTGGCAAGATTTTGGTTTCCAAACGAAAAATACCAAAGACCGAAAAGCGGGGTATACTATCAGTGGGGTTGGTTACCTTGGATTTAAAGAGTCCTCGACAGTAGTGCCAGATCTGGGTATTCTTCCCACTGTAGGGAGAAAGGCACACAGATGTTGCCCTTGTGTCAGCTACATTTCCGGTGACTGTCAGATACTCGTCCTGGGCTCGGTTCTTTATTCTTATGTACACTGCAGGCTGTGACGGGAGGAACAGAGACATTTTGAAAAAACCTTTTGAATCTGGAAATCAATCTTTCCAAAGGACAGCTTGAGGGGGATGTGAGAGGTAACAGAATTTAGCTTATTTATATCTGTTTCACTTTAGCAGATGTGTGTAAATTAATATTTTCTATTAACAGATCCTTACACCACAGGGCACACAGCTTAAATTGTACAGTCTCTATTATATTTTTTCTGAAATACACTCTTTTGGAAGGGTGAAAGGTAATAGTTGCATTTACCCGCACTCCATTATGGCAAGGGGCGGTGCAGAATTTGGCACTTAATGAGGTTCATTCACTAACTACTATGTTCCAGCTGGCCGCAGGAAGGCAGAGGAGTAGGAATAAGGGCAGGGTACTACCTACATGGATGTAACAACAACTTAGCAGCGACAGTACAATCATCAGACATACTGGCTTGAGCTATGATTCAGTGCCCAATGAATGCTATGGGAGGTCTTGAAAAACCCAGGTAGCTGAGGGCCCTAGTAGCACTGGTAATTTCTTTGTTTATACTTTGTTGACCTTAATATGTCAAGGAAAGAGACCATGCATGTAGGTGATCACTATGTAGGTATTCAAAAACTGGGTAACAGAGGACTTCATCTCCTGGGCCTGGCATATATACAAGATGTTTGCAAATAAAATATTAAATCTGGGACTTGCCTCTATGGGTAACAGTTATTATTTATTGAGACTTAGTCCTAAATGGTTTCTGGGCCACAGTCAGAATTAATGACCAGAACAACCCCTCAAGAAAGTACAATTATGACCCGCATTTTTGTAAATAAGGGTGACGCAGACAAGGAAGAGCCAGGTTTGTCTGCACCAAAACACTCCCTCTTCACCCTGATGCTCTAAGGCCTGAGAAATGCACTAGTTACTCTCAGACACAGGGAATGAGACCGATTCCAAAAGTGGCAGTGAAATAAGATGACAGGAGGACACAGCACATGACTGAAGCTCCACAGAAACTATTCTTTCAGCCCCAGGACTTAGGCCTCCAGTCTTAATGTAATATAACACAGGACACCCAACATCCCCACCTTGGGTCAGGTGTTGGCATCCCAATTACAACCCTGTCAAATAATAGTAACACATGATCTGTGATTTAACAAAAGAGCACTTTCACTCTGAGAAATGTAAGTGCTGGGTAAATTCAACAAGGTATCATGGTAAACCCACCAATGAATATTCTATTTTGAAACTTAAGATGGGTCAACATGAGACCAGTTAAAGTTTGCCTTCCTAAGGAAATAAACATTCGGAACACTTAAATGAGCAAATAGAAAGACATTTTTTTTTTTAATCTGGTAATTCAAAGCAGGTGAAAAAGACCTCTACTAGGCAAAATGTTTTAAGTGTTTCAAACCACTACTTCCACATTCATAGTGCAACATTAGGTAAACTCCTATAATTCAAAAGTCTATAAATCATATAATTCTATAAATCTCCCACCGCAATTAATTCTGGATGCTTCAGTACATTCTTTGCTACAGTTTCCTTACCTTATATATATAAGAAAACAGGTGTGACCTTCACAGATGACAGAGTTCCAATTATGTTAGGACCAAACATCACAGTTTTAATCCATTAACTCAAGCAAGGTACTAATTACCCTTTTTACACACTTGTAGTCTGACTCCTCTGTAATTATACATTTAAACACCGATATGCAGATAATTACCTTAGTGACTTCCTAATTCCCAAGCTCAAAGAGGATCACATTTTAATGATTCCTGAATTTCTAAACAAGAATATAAACTAAAGCAGTGCCAAGAGCTTTACCAAAAAAGAAATAGGACCCATGATACTGTTTTAGAAACCTAGAATTCCTTTGCTGCGTTTCAAAGCTGTGGCCTAAATAAACAAAGGAAAATAATCTATTAAATATTATTTTGAAATTAAACGTTTAACCAGGAATAATTTCCCAAAGCACAATGCAAGGAGCATGATATATAATGTTAATTGTCAAAAAACTACGTAAAATCAGAGGACACTGTTCTAGCTATTCTTTATCTCAGGGCCCTGAACAATAGGCAGGGACATCCTTCCCCAGCAAGGAACCCCCTTTCAAAAGTGAGGGAAATGTTCTCAGCATCCAACTTGGCTTCTAAAGTTTCTAACAACATGGGATTAAGCGTTATCATATAGTCGGTAAAAGCTAAACTGAAATCCCACTTCAGCCGTGCTTTTTCCCCACGGCTTTTCAGGGCGGTTACCCATCATCCCATGTGACAGGACTGAGGAATAAGCAAGATGTGAGGGTCAGGAAATCCTGTACCACACACTCTGCCAAGAAAGTGCACTGATGTTTAGTATCCCTCAGTTGGGCATCTCTGGTTCTCTCAAAGGACATCGTGAGTAAAGAACCTTTCAAAATAAATGTGTTACCACAGCAATATGAGCCACGTGTTGTGTCAGACTCTTATTTAACCCTCACAGTGATACTGAGAGGTAAGCAATGTGATCACTGTTTCACCAGTGAGGAATCTGAGGTGCCAAGAAATGAATGACTCACCCCAAGTCATACTGCTTCTGAGAGGCAGAGCTAGGATTTGAACCAACAGAACCAGAGTGGTAGGGATGAGCATGGGGTGGGTGTGTGTGTGTGTGACAGAGCAAGAGAGAGAAGGGGGCAGCAAGACCAATAATTAGGGTAACTTTATTGGCTACCATTTACTTACCACTTATATGTCAGATCTGAAAATCAGAGCCTCGGCATTTATACCCACTATGCTACCTACACTCGCTCAGTGCCTGAAGTATATGGTACCACACTGTAAATGCTTCTCTTATTTTGGAGGAAAGTAGGGTGTGGTTGTTTTAAGAACACAGATGTTAGAGCATAATAGGTATGGGTTCAAATCCTGGTTCTGACACTTGGATGACTTTTGCCAATTTGCTTTCTCTCTCTCAGCCTTAGTTTTCCTTCTAGAAAACAGGAATACAGTTGACCTTTAGACAATGCAGGGGTGAAGGGCACCAACCCTCTGCGCAGTTGAAAATCTGAGCATAACTTATAGTCGGCCCTCTGTATCCTCAGTTCCACATCTGTGGATTCAACCAACCTTGGATCACTGTAGTCCTGTAATGCTGTAGTATTTATTGGAAAAATTGGAGTATAAGTGGACCCATGTATTTCAAACCCATGTTCAAGAGTCAACTGTAATAACTCCTACCCTAAAGGACTATTGTTGGAATCAAGTGTGAAAGTGTTTCTAAAGGGTTCAGAGAAGTACCAATGGCATATCCGTTGGCCACAGTACCCCTAAAGCCTAGCATGGGTTCCTACCCTCCGTGAAACCTCCCACCACTCCTACACATGTTCATGCTTCCTTCCTCTGAATCAGGGATTGCCTGTGGCTTTTAGATGATTACACACTGTTTTGCACTTTTCTTAGCTTTTAATTTTTTTTTTTTTTTTTGCAGTACGCAGGCCTCTCACTGCCGCGGCCTCTCCCGTTGCGGAGCACAGGCTCCAGATGCGCAGGCTCAGCGGCCACGGCTCACGGGCCCAGCTGCTCCGCGGCATGTGGGATCTTCCCGGACCAGGGCACGGACCCGTGTCCCCTGCATCGGCAGGCAGACTCCCAACCACCGTACCACCAGGGAAGCCCCTAGCTTTTAATTTTTTAAAAAAGTTTTAGTACAACTTTTAAAGGTTACTTTCCATTTACAGTTATTACAAAATATTGGCTGTACTCCCCGTGTTGTACCATACATCCTTGGGCCTATCTTACAGCCAACAGTCTCTACTTCCTACTCCCCCTCCCCCATATGTTACCCCTCCCCAGTCTCCCCACTGGTAACCACTAGTTTGTTCTCTGTATCTGTGCATCTGCTTCTTTTTTGTTATATTCACTAGTTTGTTGTATTTTTTAGATTCCACACATGATATCATACAGTATTTGTCTTTCTCTGACATTTCACCAAGCATAATGCCCTCCAAGTCTAACCATGTTGCTGCAAATGATAAAATTTCATTTTTTTGTATGGCTGAGTAGTATTTCATCGTGTGTGTGTGTGTATACACACACACACACACACACACACACATCATGTCTTCTTTATCCATTCATCTGTTGATGGACACTTAGGTTGCTTCCATATCTTGGCAATTGTAAATAATGCTGCTATGAACATTGGGGTGCACGTACCTTTTTGAATTAGTGTTTCAATTTACATTCCCACCAACAGTGCACAAGGGTTCCCTTTTCTCCACATCCTCGTCAACATTTCTTTTTTGTCTTCTTTTTGATAATAGCCATTCTGACAGGTGTGATGTGATATCCCATTGTGGTTTTAATTTACATTTCTCTGATGGTGAGTGATGCTGAACATCTTTTCAGGTGCCTGTTGGCCATCTGCACTTCTTCTTTGTAAAAATGTCTGTTCAGTTCTTCCGCCCATTTTTAAATCAGGTTGTATGTTTTTTGTGTTGAGCTACTCAAGCTGTTTTTATGTGTTGTATATTAATCTCTTATCAGTCATATCATTTGCAAACATTTTCTTCCATTCAGTAGATTGCCTTTTCGTTTTGCTGATGATTTCTTTTGTTTTGCAAAAGCTTTTACGTTTAATTAGGTCCATTTATTTTTGCTTTTATTTCCTTTATTTTAGGAGATGGATCCAAAAAAATATTGCTGTGATTTATGTCAGAGTGTTCTGCCTATGTTTTCCTCTAGGGGTTTTATACTATCCAGTATTATATTTAGGTCTTTAATCCTTTTGCGTTTATTTTTGTATATGGTGTTAGAGAATGTTCTAATTTGATTTTTTTATGGGTAGCTCTCCAGTTTTCCCAACACCACTTATTGAAGAGACTGTCTTTTCTCCATTACATATTCTTGCCTCCTTTGTCATGGAATGACTGTAGGTGCATGGGTTTATTTCCAGTGTCTCTATCCTATTCCACTGATGTATGTGTCTGTTTGTGTGCCAGTACCATAATGCTTTGATTACTGTAGCTTTGTACAATAGTATAGTCCGACGTCAGGGAGTGTGATGCCTCCAGTTCAGTTCTTTCTCAAAATTGCTTTGGCTATTCGGGGGTCTTTTGTTTCCATTATACATTTTAAAATTATTTGTTCTAGTTCCTTGAAAAATGCCATTGGTATTTTGATAGGGATTGCATTGAATATGTTGATTGCCTTAGGAAGTATGGTCATTTTAACAATACTGATTCATCCAATCCAACAACACGGTAAATCTCTCCATCTGTTTGTGTTGTCTTCAATTTCTTTCATCAGCGTCTTAAGGTTTTCCAAATACAGGTCTTTTGCCTCCTTAGGTAAGTTTATTCCTAGGTGTTTTTTTCTTTTTGATGCAATGGTAAGTGGGATTGTTTCTTTACTTTCTTTTTCTGAAAGTTCATTGTTAGTGTATAGAAATGCAACAAATTCCAGCATATTAATTTTGGATCCTGCAACTTTACTGAATTCATTGATGAGCTCTAGTATTCTGGTGGCATCTTTAGGATCTTCTTTGTATAGTATCACGTCATCTGCAAACAGTGACAATTTTACTTCTTTCGAATTTGGATTCATTTTCTTTCTTTTTTTTGTCTGATTGCTGTGGCTAGGACTCTCAATACTGTGTTGAATAAAAGCAGCAAGAGTGGACATCCTTATCTTTTTCCTGATCTTAGAGGAGATTTCTTTAGCTTTTCATCCTTGAGTATAATGTTAGCTGTGGGTTTGTCACATATGGCCTTTATTATGTTGAGTTACGTTCCCTCTGTGCCCACCTTCTGGAGAGTTTCTATTGTAAATGGATGTTGAATTTTGTCAAAAGCTTTTTCTATATCTGTTGAGATGAACATATGTTTTTTTTATTCTTTAATTTGTTGGTGTGGTATATCACATTGATTGATTTGAAGATAGTGAAAAATCCTTCCATCCCTGGGATAAATCCCACTTGATCATGGTGTATGATCCCTTTTAATGTGTTGTTGGATTTGGTTTGATAGTATTTTGTTGAGGCTTTTTGCATGTATGTTCATTAGTGATACTGGCCTGTAATTTTCTTTTTTTGTGTGATATCTTTGTCTGGTTTTGGTATCGGGGTGATGCTGGCTTCAGAGAATGAGTTTGGAACTGTTCCTTCCTCTGCAATTTTTTGGAATAGTTTCAGAAGGATAGGGGTTAACTCTTCTCTAAATATTTGGTAGAATTCACCTGTGAAGCCATCTAGTCCTGGACTTTTGTTTGTTGGGAGTTTTCGAATTACTGATTCAATTTCATTACTGGTAATTGGTCTGTTCATATTTTCTATTTCTCCCTGCTTCAGTCTTGGGAGATTATACTTTTCTAAAAATTTGTCCATTTCTTCCAGGTTGTCCATTTTATTGGCAGATGGTTGCTTGTAGTGGTCTCCTATGAGCCTCTGTATTTCTGTGGTGTCGGCTGTAACTTCTTTCTCACTTCTGATTTTATTGATTTGGGCCCTCTCCCCCTTTTTTTTTCCCTGATGAGTCTGGCTAAAGGTTTATCAAAGAACCAGCTTTTAGTTTCACTGATCTTCTCTATTGTGCTTTTAGTCTCTATTTCATTTATTTCTGCTCTGATCTTTATGATTTCTTTCCTTCTACTAACTTTGGGTTTTGTCTCTTCTTTCTTTAGTTGCTTTAGGCATAAGGTTTAGGTTGTTTGAGATTTTTCTTGTTTCCTGAGGTGAGCCTGTATCACTAAGCTTCCCTCTTAGAACTGCTTTTGCTGTGTCCCATAGGTTTTGGATTGTTGTGTTTTCATCTTCATTTGTCCGTAGGTATTTTTTGATTTCCTCTTTGACTTCTTCAGTGATCCATTGGTTGTTTAGTTGTTTAGCCTTCACAGGCTTGTGTTTTTTGCAGTTTTTTTCTTGCAGCTGATTTCTAGTCTCATAGCATGGTGGTCGGAAAAGATACTTGATTTCAATTTTCTTAAATTTACCGAGGCTTGTTTTGTGGCCTAGCGTGTGATATATCCTGGAGAATGTTCCAGGTATACTTTGAAAAGAACGTGTATTTTGCTGCTTTTGGATGGAATGCTCTCTCTATATAAATTAAATCTATTTGGTCTAATGTGTCATTTAAGGTCAGTGTTTCCTTATTGATTTTCTGTCTGATCTGTCCATTGATGTGAATGGGGTATTAAAGTCCCCTACTATTATTGTGTTACTGTCAATTTCTTGTTTTATGTTTGTTAATGTTTACCTCATATACTGAGGTGCTCCTATGTTGGGTGCATATATATTTAAATTGTTATGTCATCTTCTTGGATTGATCCCTTGATCATTATATAGTGTCCTTCTCTGTCTCTTGTAACAGTATTTTAAAGTCTTATTTTGTCTAATGTTAAGTATTGCTACTCTGGTTTTCTTTTGATTTCCACTTGCATGGAATACCGCTTTCCAAACCCTCACTTTTGGTCTGTATGTGTCTCTAGATCTAAAGTGAGTCTCTTGTAGACAGCATATATACAGGTCTTGTTTTTGTATCCATTCAGCCACTCTGTGTCTTTAGGTTGGAGCATTTAGTCTGTTTACATTTAAGGTAATTATCGATATGTATATTCTTACTGCCATTTTGTTAACTGTTTTGGATTTGTTTTTATAGGCCCTTTTCTCCCCTTTTTTCTTCTTTTGTTCTCTTCTAATGTGATTTGATGACTGTCTTTAGTGTTATGTTTGCATTCCTTTTTGTGTGTATATCTGTTGTAGATTTTTGGTTTATGGTTACCATTGGTATTTATACAGCAGTCTATATATATAAATGACTGTTTTAAGTTGCTGATCTCTTAATCTCAAGTGCATTTTAACTAGCCTCTCTTTGTACTCTCCTCCCCTTATGATTACTGTTTTGATGTCATGTTTTACACCTGTTTTGTGTATCCCTTAACTGCTTATTGTGGATAGAGGTGGTTTTACTTTTGCTTTGTAACCTCCCTACTAGCTTTGTGTGGGGATGATTTCCTACCTTTACTGCTTGTTTGCCTTTACCGGTGAGCTTCTTCATTTCATAATTTTCTTGTTTCTTGTTGTGGCCTTTTCTTTTTTGCCTAGAGAAGTTCCTCTAAGATTTGTTGTAAAACTGGTTTGGTTGTGCTGAACTCTTTTTAGCTTTTGCTTGTCTGTAGAGATTTTGATTTCTCCATCAGATGTGAACAAGAACCTTGATGGGTGGAATATTCTTGCTTGTAGGTTTTTCCCTTTCATCACTTTAAATATATCATGCCACTCCCTTCTGGCCTGCAGTTTCTGCTGAAAAATCAGCTGATAGCTTTATGGGAGTTCCCTTGTATGTTATATGTTGCTTTTCCCTCACTGCTTTTAATATTCTCTCTATATCCTTAATTTTTGTCATTTTAATTACAATGTGTCTTGGTATGTTCCTCTTTGGGTTAATCCTGTATTGGACTCTCTGTGCTTCCTGGACTAGAGTGACTATTTCTTTCTCCAGGTTAGGGAAGTTTTCAGCTATTATGTCTCAGATATTTTCTCAGGCCCTTTCTCCTGCTCTTATCCTTCTGGGACCCCTACAATGTAAATATTAGTGTGCTTGATGTACCAGAGGGCTCTTATACTGTCCTCTTTTTTTTTCTCTTTTCTTCTTTTGTTTAGCGTCAGTGATTTCCACTACTCTGTCTTCCAGCTCACTGATCCGTTTGCCACCTACCTCTTTGAGAGGCTCTCCAAGACCAGCAGGTAGGTCTGGCCCAGGTTCTTATCAAATTACTGCTTTTGCCCTGGGCATTGTGTATGAGATTTTGCTTGTACCGTTTAAGAGTGACATCTCTATTTTCCCCTGTCCTGTGGGGCTCCTGAAATTAAGCCCCACTGGCCTTCAAAGCCAAATGCTCTGGGGGATCATCTTCCTGGTGCAGGACCCCCAGGCTGGTGAGCCCAATGTAGGGCTCAGGAACCCTCACTCCTTTGGGAGAACTTCTGCAATATAATTATTCTCCAGGTTTTGGGTCACCCACTCAGGGGTATGTGATTTGATTATATTGCAAGTCTGTCCCTCCTACTCGTTGTGGTTCCTTCTATATGTCTTCAGTTATAGAATGTCTTTTCTGGTAGGTTCCAGTCTTTTTCATCAATGGCTGTTCTGCAGATCGTTGTGATTTTGGTGTGCTTGTGAGAGGAGGTAAGCTCAGGGTCTTTCTAGTCTGCCATCTTGGCCCCTCCCCATTTTGCAGTTTATATTACTGCTTTGAGTTGGACATGTTTTTTACCCAACAAAAATGTAAGCTCCAAGAAGGCCAAAATCATGTCTACCCCTATACATATTCCATAATTTTCCTGCATAATGTCAAACATTCACTTATCCATTTATACATTCATTCCTTCATTAAACAGATAGTCCCTGAGTTCCTACAATGTGCCAGACATTGTGACAGGGTAGAGTATGCACAGCCCCTGCCTTCACAGGGCTTCTAGCAGAGTGAGAAAGCACCCAGCCCAACAACAACTGTGTCATGACAAACTGCAGGCAGTGTCTTGTAGAAAAAGAACCAGGTCTTTAAGGATGTAGTTTGGTTTTAGAGAGAGAGTGAAACAGGCTTCCTGGAGGACCTGAAACTACAGATGAACTTAGAAGGAGAAGTAAGAACTAGCCTGGCAAAGAATGGGGGGAGAAACTTCTAGACAGAGGGCAGAGCCTGTGTTAAGCGTGGGAAAACACTCTGTGTGCTGGTGCATGTGACAGCCATGCGTGTGAGTGGGAGATGATGAGAGATGAGGCTGGAGAAGCCAGGGGGAGCCAGATCACATAGGACACGTTGAAGAGATTAGACTATATCCGAAGTACAGTGGGAAGCTTTTGAATAGAAGACTGACAAGCAGTAGGTGTGCAATAAATACTATGTTAATTAAATTGCCAGGATCCATCCTGAGTATTACATAAGTGGGGGGAAAAAGCCAAGTACTTAGGAAGTAAAACTAGTGCACTCTCAGAGTTCATTCTTCTTTCCACGGCTTGCCACAGAGCTTATGATACTTATTTTCCCATGAAAAGGCAACAAGGTCAATAGGACTCTGGACTCAAAGCTAAAACCCAGTGCTGACCTTAGGTACAATTTTATGAATTAGTTAAAATCTATAAAATCCCCATCCTAATCAGATCCTCCTACAACATAAATGACAAACTAAATTAAACAGTCCATAGTTCAGATGCTGTGGGTTTTGACATTTCTACTAAGAAATGGAGCTATTTTGGATCGTACGGTTCTCTTCTCCTTACCTGCTTCATAGGACGGAGGGAACCAATTGTTTTCCATCCACTGAATGCTGTCCAATTCGGGATCTCATTAGGCTTGAGTAGGATTTGTCTTCCTAAGAAATTGGATCCTTCATAAGCTATCCACCTATACGAGAAGCGGAAAGAAAAAAAAATGGGATGCTTAAAACAGAAAGCAATCTCTTAACAAAAATACCTCTTACTATACCATATAGGGTTCCTTCTTTAAAACCTCCAGGTTTGTAGACTGTTTTTAAGAAAAAGCATTGCGCAATTGTATATTTTAACGGAAAAAGCAGGGAGGACTAGGAGAAAGGAGAAAGCCCACTGGACTGTGGCTTAGAAGATTTAGATTCATCAGGAATCTGGTTTTCTTACGTCCAAAACAAGGTTCCCTCCAGCTTTAGAATTCTTTGTTCCTTTGATGATACCAAGTTTTTTTCCCTAACATTTTAACATTCAGAGATAGACCGTAATTCCTCCCTACTCACCCAGTTAAAAACCACCTGTTTCCTCTCCACTCTTAGGCTCACTGTCCCACATCCTTCACAGCCTCTCTGGACAGCTCCGGTGACCTCTGCAGACACACCTCCTTCCACAACAACTCCCAGCAAGGGCTACTTAAAATTATCCACAGAAATCTGGTCTGAACCCTTACTTCAAGGTCTAGCTCCTTTGCAAATACTGCTCAGTACCCCAGGGGCCTTCAAGTCGGGCCAAGTTACAGGGTGTCAAAGTGCGCAGGGCCTCAAGGTGAGTGTCTGGAGCCTGGAGACTCATTCAGTGGCACACAGTCACGCCCATTCCTTTCCGGATTGGCCTCGCCTGCTTCAGCACCACAATGGCAGGTTGAATGCTTGTGACAGAGTCAGGATAGCCAACAAACTGAAAAGACCACCTGGCCCCTACTGAAAAGGTTTGCTGAGCCCTGCTTGAGGTGGTTATCAAGCTAAGGAGAATAAGCTGGGACTGCCAAGAGGATCTGAAATTCTCAGCAGACTCCAGGTCATGGCATACGGTGCTTTCAGAAAGTAGGCATGAAGACGAGGTGGCTGCCTTGCTTGGTTCAGATGAAGCCTCCTGCTCTCCACAGCCAAGATCAGGCTTGGCTAAATTATGAATGGATGAACAAGGCATATGACCTTCCCTCTACCCCTTCTTGCCAACACAATCTAAATAAACCATCAGATTGGTGCAGAGTCAGGACAGCATGACCATGGAGGGGCTGAGCTACCTCTCCAGCTTTGCAGATTCTTTTTAGACAGGCAGGGATGTCTCAGTTATAAAACCTAGGCAAGGTTTCAATAAACTATACCTCATTATATATTAATCGAATGAATTTCACAGTTGAAAAGCATTAACTTGGCCCCCATTACCACCACAGATCAGAGATGTGGCATAATACAGGGCTTAAACAGAACAAAACAAAACTTGTCACTGAGGGCAGCTGGCTGTGCATTAAGTGGCATTCTGGGAGCCATCTGTGGCCTAGGAATACCTTCAGACAGCCTTCACTAGTCCTTACTCCAGGTACCAATTCTCTTTCAGAGAATCCAGAACAGTGAGAGGAGGTACATAATAAACTAAAGAGAAGCAATAAGAATGTTACGGTAAAATGGCAGCAGTTTTCTACAAAAGAGTGAAATAAGCTCGTGAGAAATTTCCAGAAGTGAGTCAGTAACTATCAGTTCCACTTAGAAATGTAAAGAAAAGAAACGTATAAAAAAGCTGTAAGGGACTTCCCTGGTGGTGCAGTGGTTAAGAATCCACCTGCCAATGCAGGGGACACGGGTTCGATCCCTGGGTCCAGGAAGATCCCACAACTACTGAGCCTGCACGCCGAGAGCCCATGCTCCGCAACAAGAGAAGCTACTGCAATGAGAAGCACGTGCACCGCAAGGAAAAGTGGCCCCCGCTCGCCACAACTAGAAAAAGCCCACACGCAACAATGAAGACCCAACGCAGCCAAAAATAAATAAATAAAATAAATAAATTTATTATTAAAAAAAATGCTGTGAAAGTCCTAACTTTCACAGGGATGTAGAATTCAGTTCAGAGTTAGTTAAGTGGTAAAGGATATACTGGAATATAATATAGGGATTATTATGCTTAGAGTAAAGCAATTTACGTTTAATAAACGTCAAACCATGTGAAATGCTTTGCAGAAGAAAGTTTAAACTGCTGTACACGTGAATGATACAGAAACCACTTATTATAATAGGTAACTCAGTTTTCAAATCAACTTATAGTCTCAGCTTTGTCTTTCATTATCCCCAAGATAGTTTAACAAGGAGAGTTGATTATCACACAATTTCAAAGTCATAAGACATAAAAATAGGCATCTTTATATTAATCATTGAGAGCAATGTGTGTTCTTTCAGATGACTTTTGATACCTAAACACCAAAGGTACAGGAGGAGGGGCAGGCTGACAGCCACTCTCAGAAACGGCCTGAGATGTAGATTTTCTAGGAAGCATTAGAGCTTCAACTTCAGGGCCCCTCCCTTGCAGGCCACTTACCATTTCTGTTCTGAATAAATTTGCAAGTTCATACCTAATGAAGTTCATACCCATCATTTTTTATTTCTTTTCTTAGAGTCATCTCCCTAGATTGTAAAAGTGCAGGCCCTGCAAGATCTGGATCCACCCTGACTGACATCCTGAATGAACAGCAACGTTGGTAGGTGGGCTGGGTCAGCCAGGACACCCAGCCTGAAAATAACTGCCTTGGAGCAAACAGCTCTAGAATAAACAAGATGTCAAATCAAAATACAAAAAAACCCTATTAGTTTTAGTCACTTGTCATAAGCAGGCAATGGTCTCAACCAGTCAAAGTGGCTGGTTTAATTAGGTTTCTTCTGAAAGGAAAGTGGGCTCAAATTGTTACGGTCATCTGGTCCACCTTCTCTCGGACACATGTTCTGAACACGTGGCAGCCCTTCTCTCCCAGCAGGCTCTTCTCCCAGACCACTGCCTGCTACTTCATACGGACACAGTCCACTGTCTTCTCTTATTTGAGAGAAACTACTATTATTACATGGAGAGAGAAAAGAAGGAGTAAGAGTACCATCAGACCAAGTAACAGCAGCTGTGGGGGAATAAAAAGCAACCGTGCAACTCTGTCCTACAAGAGTGACTGAAGCAGGCCAGGCCCTTGTCCCATACTTACAGTCCACTTTTTACCCACACAGACTGGGTGTAGAAGTGCAGGTCCTTGTTGAGAACAGAGTTCACAGCCTCTTCTAGATGTAACTCTCTCCCCTCACAATGTTCCAGAGCAAAAAGGCTAATGGAGGGTTCTTCGAAAACCTAACAGCACAGAAAAGAGAAAACATCACCATACACAGTGGCCACACCTCAGTGACATCCCAGTTAGAACTCAGGGTACCCTGGATCCATGGTTTCATATGCAGTTTACTGCTCTACCCTCTAATGGCCTTACAGTCAAAGCTGCAGTGGTGAGACTAGATTCCATAAATAATTTTTATTCATTTTTTTTTGTAAATAATTGAAGCTTTAAAAAAGGAGTCTCGCTGTCATAATAAAAATGGAGACCTGGTTCCAATCACATATTAAGGTCTGGTTGTGCTGTAATACAGACCGCATTTTTGGTCCTGCCAATGCTTTTAGCTGGCCATAGAATAAACATAGAATGGAACAGAACTCGCATTTCCCAGGAGGTCACAGGAGCAGTCACTGAGAATACAAGACTTCTTGGCTCTAGGCTCTTAAGTATTCCCCCAACCCTCACGTCAGACAAGAATAGAGTCAACTTTGCTCTTTCTCATTCATTGGTATATACAAGACACCATGTTAGGCAACTTCTGGGGGATGAGAAATCAAAACAAGTCACCATCCTTACATCTGGGGCATTACTAACTAGAAGCTAAACTAGAAGAATTGCACGGATATCGGAATGTAATCCAGGGCAGAGAAGGATATGCCCTATGAAAGTACCCAGGGGAAGCCCAGACTCTTTTTAGCAGAAGGGTGCAGGAATCAAGCTTCACAGACACGGTGGTATAGGAGCTCAGTCTCCAAAGATGCCATGGATCTGGAGAGGCCTACGGAGAATAAAGGGAAGGCACTCTGTGCAGAGAAGGGAGACAGAAAGGCACGGGCCACGTTAGGGAAACAGCAGGTAGACCTATGTAGCTAGAACACAGAGTCCAACAAGAAACAGTGCCGGGCGCTCCCACTGTTTGCTACTGTGTATTGAGTTGCCTGCTTCTCCTTTACACTGACAGGGCAGAGACAGATGTATTGCCAACAGGGAGTCCTTGAAGGCTTTTGGGCAGAGGAGTAGGAAGGGGCTGAACTATGTGTAAGTTGGTACATGAGAAGCAGAGCACTGGGGACAGGGACTGTGGACGTTCAGAGAACAGTAAATAAACAGTCCAACGACCAGCTCTCACAAGTGACCTGCAGATACACTTGCATAAGAGCAAAATGACTTATCAAAGTGTTATTCCTGGCAGCAGTGTTTGGAATAGCAAAGGATGGAGAATGACTTAAATGTCCATCAAGTGGGCACGGGTTAAGTAAATTGTGGAGGAATTCTATACAGCTGTACAAAAGAATAAGACTGTTATGAAAGATCTCTAAGATATGTTCTTTAGTGGCAAAGACAAAGAGTAGTGCAGAAGAGCATATTTCTTATGCTGCCATTTGTGTAGAGAAGGGAAAATTTATGTACACACACATATAACATGTGCTTTATACACATTAAAATTTTCCTTAAAAAAATCAATATAAAACTACTCCATGGCGAATGTGTCTGTCAGGAAACTAGGATCTGAGAAGATAAAAGGCCCAAGTGGGAGCCAAGTTTTTCACTGCATGCCTTTTGGTTCCTTTTGGATTTTTGAACCATGGAAATATTTATTCAAAAATTTAAATTGGTAATTATTATGCCTATGTTTGCATGTAAATGTGTTTGCACCTATTTTTCTTTAAATGGACTTCAGAAAACTTATCTGGCAACAACATGAGTGAAGAAAAGAAAGAATGCAAGTATCAGTACAGGGGAAGAATCCTCCAGGCCAAAGAAGAAGAGTCAGACCTAAAACAGGAGGTGGTGGTGGTGGTGGGGGGCATTGGAAGGTTAGGATTGGCGAATAAGGGATGGCCAGAAAAACTATCGCAGTGATGAGAGAGACCAAGTGAGACAAACAGATGGAATGAGAAAGTGAGAAAAAACATGTGCGAGAGTGGGGCTGGGGGCACGGTGGTACAGAGTCGACCCATGAACAACAAGGGTTTGAACTGCACAGATCCAATTGTACAGGGATTTTTTTCAATAAATACGTCTTACACAGTCTGAGGTTGGTTGAATCCTTGGATGTGGAACCTCGGAAATGGAGGGCCACCAGTAAAGGCACACGCTGATTTTCAACTGTGCGGAGGGTCGGCACCCCTAACCCCCATGTTGTTCAAGAGTCAACACTAATTATAAGAAAATCTGGAGAGGAAATACGCCCCGCAGCTGAGAACTTATATTGAGAACTGGAGGTTTGAAGGTTGAGATAGAGACAGAATAATCCTAACAGAAATGTCCAATGAACACTGGACCTTCTGATCTGGAGTTCAGGGAGAAGATCGAATGTAGGGATGATAATCTGGGAACTCTCAGAATCTGGGTAATAACTGGAGCCAGTTATGGGTAAGAAAATGGAAATGACAGGAGGACAGAACTGCACTGACAAACGAAGCGGGTGATGATAAAAGGCAGGCCTGTGGAGGTGACTGAACTAGGAGAGAGGAGACCAAGGAGGACATATCACAGAAGTAAAGGAGAAAGAAAATTATAAGGAAGAGTTGGCCACCGTATCAAATACTTTTGCGATGTCAAGGAAGAGGGTGACTGCGATGAGGCTGCTTGGGTTTGGCGACCAGGGGGCAGCTGGTAACCAATGAGAGAGCTCACTGAGCCACATGCAGGAGATGAGGGGCAGAATCTAGGCTGAAAGGGCTGAGGAATAAGCGGGAAGAGATTGTAGACGGCATACAGGTTATTTTTTAGGGCAGTTTGGTAAAGAGGAGGGAAATCGGCGGCTGGTCCACGTGGCAGGCACGGTGGAAGGTGGCAGCATAACGGGAAGAATCTGAATGATGCAAGACAAGAGGGGTGGTTCTAGGGAAGAAGGCGGAGGTCCAATCCACTGTCCCATCAGTGCAGAACCCCTGACTGGAATCAGTCCATGAGGAAAAGGATCGCTTTGAAAAGGATGAAATATGCTACCTCTGAAATACAAGGAAAGATAGAGAAAGAATACCGAGAAATTTCCAGGTTTCTAAAATAGGTAAAACGTGTTGTAATTTTCTCTTTATGTTATGTGGCAAAGGTTGCCTGTGGATCACGGAAGGTGTGAAGCACTGTCCAACGGAACTTTCTGCAGCGACAGCAATGTTGTATATCCGTATCTTCAGTATGGTAGCTGCTAGCCATACATGGCCATTGAGCATTTGAAATGTGGCTCGTGTGACCAAAGTGAATTTGTTTTATTTAATTTTAATTAAAAAAAAACGACATGTGGCTAGTGCTATGGTATCAGATAGTGCAGATTGAGGGGTTAGAGGATGCTGGAAAAGAAGGTAAGCGTCACTGTGTGCAGTGAGACAGTAAGCTAAGCATAAAAAGACTGCCCGGGAGCACTGATTTTCCTTCAGTAAACAACATAAACTGGGTCAGGAATGGAAATTCATCTCAAGTCACTGAGGTTCCTGAGTGACTGCAGACCAGATCAGGCTTCTCTTCTGCTATCTGCAAAATAAAAACTGGAAGCATGCCAACAATTTATAGAAGAAATGTCCTTATAGGAGGGTCGAGAACAGCAGTAGTTTAGAAATGCAGCCAATAGCAGCCTTTAAATTACCCACTAAAACTGGTGACCGAAAATTAGTGGACAGTCAAAATCCACAGATAAGCCCCTGACTTTATTGCTGGACTTTTCCCAACATTCTCTCCCTTAAGCTAATGAAGAAGCATTTCAGCTTACCTCTACTTGTTGAGTTGCTAATTAGTAAGGAAGGGCAGACAGGCAAGGAGCCTGGACTGGGCTCGTGATCAACCACCAGCAACACTCTCCCCAGGAAAGAGTTTGCTGTGGTAAGAGTGGCACTTACATTACAGGCATTTAACGCTGACATGAGGTAACTCTTTTATATTCCACAGGGAAAAATTAAAATCTTATGTGAGGATATAACTTAAATGCTAAGTGATATTCTAAGAAAATAGGTCCTGTGTACATTTTTCACCTTCCTTTTGTGGAATGTCCACAAAGGTGTTTTTTATTTTATTTTATTTTTTTCAAAGGCATTTTTTAAAAGACTACCATTATCACTCACATCGCATCAAATTCACTCCCCATTTCAAAGACAATCTAGCAATTCTGGACCTAGAAATTTATCTTACGATAACAATGCAAAATCTGATGGAGGGGATCTCAAAAATTGTTTTAAAAATGATCATGCAGGAAGACTGAGAAAAAAATTGCAGAAAATGACTGAAGATATTTTTACAAGTTTACATAAATCAGTAAGGATCCTCTAAGAGACCCAGTACCTAAATGGGCAAAGAACACAAACCAACTGCATTAACCAAGTAGGAAATATGACTAACAGGGAAGGACAAACCTCCCTCCTTTCCATTAACAACAACGAGATATCATCGTGTGGTCCCATCTATCAAACTTTTCATTTGCCAACAACTATTGTTTCTAAGCTTAAAGTCAGTCCGTCTTTAGAGGTTTGAGATATATATTTAACTTGACTTTTCTCTATTTAAATTATTTTTACTTAAATGGTCTTAATTTATAAATACACAGTTGATCCTTGAACATGGGTTTGAACTGTGCAGATCCACCCGAACGTGGATTTTTTCCCAATAAATTTAGTATCTGTATTTTCATTTTACAGTTCTTTAAATTAACTAAGTGTTGGGGAAAGTTTGTGTTCATTAGAGATCACAATATATGGAATCAAAGGAACTGGGTTCGAGTCCTGATTCTATCCAAATTGTTTCACCTTCCTGCCCTTGGGTGAGACATTTATCAATTCCTTTGTCTTGAGGCAGAAATAGCAGTACGTAGATTTTCCACTGCCTATAGGGGGTGGAGACGGGGGGGTTAGCACCCCTAAACCCCTGTGTTGTTCAATGGTCAACTGTACTTAAATTCATAAATGTACTCGATTTATAAATGTACCTAAAGGTTAGGAAGGCAATCATTCAGAAATAAAGAGCACTGAAGAACTATGTTAAAATCTTATTTTTCTGATACATTTTCCAAATATGAAAGTAGCAAGAGTATATATACACTATTAACAGTCTTTAAAACTGAAGATGACAGAGTAATCTGAACTTTCCAAGGACAACAGAAACCACCAGAACTTAATTACAATTTGAGCTCTACAAATCTCTTGGCCTCAGTCCATGCTAACTTAGAAGACAGCCAGCCATTTGGGGCCACAGGCTCTTCTTAGGTGTCAGCAGCAACAGGACATTCCTGCTGGGTGAAGTCTAAGCCATGCAAAGAGGATACAGCCTCTAAAAGGAGGCTGTGGTTAAGAAAGGACAAGAATACTTAAACTGTATAAATGAAAAGAAAACTTATCACTCCATCAACGAAAATAATATTTTAAATGATAGTAATAGTAAGAACTAACATACATGACACTTAATATGTGCTGGGCATCATATATACATACACACACACAAACTATATAGAAGGGATTGTGAATGGATGGATATATATATGTATATATACATGTGTGTATATATACATATACATATATCCTGATTTTTTTTAACCGAATTCATTTGGCAACAAAATCTGATCTGAATAAGTAGAAAACTATTTATAATATTTATCCAACTTGTGTAGCCATGATTATATTTTGCTACAGCAACAGAAATGTGTTTAATTATGGGGTGTTGCCCAGAACCTTTCTGGGGTTATTGTCTTATATGCTACCTATGAACCATATTACTGTTTAAAAATATGAAAAATTCCAAATCCCAAAATACATTCATGTTAGGAATTGTAGAACTGTATTCACTCCTTTAATCCATGCAACTTTCCTTTGACATGGGTACCATTATTATCCCCACTTTACAGATGAAGAATGAAGGCACAGGTCACACACAGTAAATAAAAGAGCTGGCATTTGAAACTAGACAGAATGGCCTCAGAGGCTGTGTTCTTAACCCCTCTACTATAGTTCTAAAATGTTCTAAGTAATTTTATCATGTAGAATATTTTTGATTGGCATGTGTGACATTATCTGAAGCAGTTGACTTCATGTTGCTCATCTGGGTGATATCTATGACCCCATTCTTACCTATCCCATCAACTTAGCAAGTGCGTCCACCATCTAAATTTGAAGCTCTGAGACCTGGGTACAGGTACTCTGCTAGAAGGATTACATTTATATCAACATATCTTCAATATATATTGGATAAAATGTTTAAATCTAACTACTAATTTTTGACATTTCTTAAAACTATACAGACTTGAATATGAACTTGAATAGTATTTAACAATGGGGGTGAATTAGTTTCCCTAATCACCAATTGCATGAGTTTGCAAGATGGTAAAGAGAATATATGTACTTTATACATTTTTTCATTATTTTTTTATCCATATAGCAAGTCTTTAAGGTGGAATGAAGTCTGTCAAATGGTCTTTTCCTAATTTTAAAGACGAAGCAAATATTGAATTATATTGGTTAGCTCAGTGTCAACATGAGACCAAGACTTCAATCTTTCACTCCAGGGAGTACATAAACTATAACTTGAAAGCACACAGTCAAAAGATTTTTGAAATGGAAATATGTTGGGGTCCTAGAAGCATGGTTTGTGTAATCACACAGAATATCTCTAGTTAGAGTCTGTGTTAGACTAAAAGGGGGGAGTTGGCGGGGGTGGAAGAGAGACCTCTGACAAAAACATAATGAAAGGGAACATCCCGTTCAAAGACCACATTTATTGGAGAAAAAGAGGCCATTCTGGAAGTGAGAACAGAGGTGAAAACTACTTGGAAAGTTTATTGACTATTAATACTAAAAACAAAGCATCTGATAAAATTTTGCCTTACTTCTCATTGCTTAGAAGAAAGAAGAAATTATTCAATTTAGCAAACATTTCTGAATTTTTCTTGCACGCCAGATAATTTGCCAAGTGCCTGGGATACTTAAACAAGTTCAAACGCTGAGATGGAAGGAAGCTCTTGAGCTCTGACTTCTAACAGGAAGTGTCCAAAACTTCCTTTCATGGTATACAAAGCCCTTCACGTTCTGATCTCCAAAGGGCTTTGCAGCCTCATCTGTCAGAGTAACAAAGTTACTATCATCTCTATTGCTTTTCAGCACTTTACATCCTTATCTGCCTTAACCAGATCTTCACTCTTCCAGGTATTTCCAGTTGCCAAGTCCAGGGGAATTCTTTTGTCCCATATCATCTGTCTCTGACATTTCCACCTTCCACTTTTTCCTGGCTCTTTCCCTTTGGGCAATAAACATGCTCATTTATTTACATACAAAAAAAAAAAAACCTGTACATTAGCATTGTATAGTTCTTTGAGTTTCAAATCACTGCTTGTATGGAAAAGGTGTTGATATTACCTTAGGATAATGTTAGTTGGTTAGACTCTAAATATAACATGTTATTTTATTTTAAAATATCTAGCAAACAGCCACTAAGAACAGCCATATCTGTACAGCCCAACAATATCACTTCACCCTAATCTTTGCCAAGTGAACCATGGCTAAAAAACTAAGAACAACTAGACTGAATTCAAGGAAAGTAACCATAATGTGCACCTCAAATACCATTCCAATCCAGAGAAATACCAAACAGTGTGCTGGCAAAAACGTATCTGCAGTGATGAAAATTTAATAGAAAGCTCATAAATCTCTAATGAGACTCTAATCTGGAATCTTCTAAGTTTGGCCCATTTAAAACAAAATCACATAAATACTTTCAGTCTTATCAAATCTTGATGTTGCACAACAAATATGAATTCTTGTCTATGAGCTATTATAATATTATCGAGTGTTTTCATGTGCTAAAGGCTTCATATGCACTAGCTCATATAATCCTCATTTTATTCGATGAGAAAGTTGAGGCATAGAGTGGTCAGAAACATGCCCAGGGTCACTCAGCTAACAAGCAATGGTCTGTCAGACTCTCAAACCAAACTCTTCTCCAGTGAACTATAATGCCCCTCATAAGAGCCTCTTTCACTTGGCTTAGAAAATCAGTTTCATCACAGGCCTACCTTCCTGACTGGTCTTCTTCCTTTAAAAAAAAAGTTATAATACATTTCAAAAAAGAATAAATAATATCTAGACGATCATGTATCCAGCACCCAGAAGTAATACATTTGAATTTTACTATATTTATATCAAACTGTATAAACAAGTAAAATCATAACATGTACAGATGAATTTTAATTTTCCCCCCTCCCTAGAAGTAACCACTATGATGAAGTTGTGAATCTTTACACATCCTTTGTTTTTAAATTTCACAGAAATATATCTTACTGTAACATCCTTAGTAACACATGAACCTCAGTTAATATATTTCCTTTTATGATTGTGCTGTACTATAGTTTGTTTCATCCATCAATGCTGCAACAAACATCCTTATTTTTCCCTCATAGCAACTGATACTCCTTCCACTAGCTTTGTACGAATAATCCCACTTCTCTGCCACTAAACTAAACTTTGGTGTCATCAGATCTTCCAATGTTTGTATCTAAAGTAAGGTAATGCTACCTAATTACTATTTTATTGATAATTTGCATTTACTGGATCACTAGTGAGGTTTAACATCCTTTGTATGTTCTTAGCCATTTTCTCACATTTATGAACTGGCTATTCATAGTCTCTGCTGATTTTTAAAATAGGTTTTTCTTTTTTTTTTCAATTGATTTGAAAGAGTTCTTTTTATATTCTATACATTAAACCTTTGTAGCTTATAAGGGCTGAAAATATATTCTCTAGTCTGTGGCTTGCTGTGGTAGGCTCAATAATTAAAGTTCCCCCACCACCATCCAAAAAGAGGTCTGCATCCTAATCCTGGAACCTATGAATATGTTAGCTGATATAGTGGAAGGGACTTTGCAAATGTGATTAAGAGTTAAGAATCTAGGGCTTCCCTGGTGGCGCAGTGGTTGAGAGTCCGCCTGCTGATGCAGGTGACACGGGTTCGTGCCCCGGTCCGGGAAGATCCCACGTGCTGCGGAGTGGCTGGGCCCGTGAGCCATGGCCACTGGGCCTGCGCGTCCGGAGCCTGTGCTCCGCAACGGGAGAGGCCGCAGCGGTGACAGGCCCGCGTATCACACACACACACACAAAAAAGAGTTAAGAATCTAGAGATGGGGATATTTGTCTGGATTATCCAGATAGACCTAATATAATCACATAGGTCCTTATAAGAGGGTCAGAGACAGAGGATAGAGAACAGAAATTGAAGTGATAAACTTTGAAGATGGAAGAGGGCCATGAGCCAAGGAATGCTGGGCACCTCTAGAAGCTGGAAAAGTTAAAGAATCAGATTCGCCCCTAGTGTCTCCCAGAAGGTATGCAGTCTTGCCGACCCCGTAAGACCTATTTTAGACTTCTGACCTCCAGAAATGTAAGATCATTTCTGTTGTTTTCAGCACTAAATTTTTTTTTTTTTTTGCAGTACATGGGCCTCTCACTGTTGTGGCCTCTCTGGTTGCGGAGCACAGGCTCCAGACGTGCAGGCTCAGCGGTCATGGCCCACGGGCCCAGCTACTCCGTGGCATGTGGGATCTTCCCGGACCGGGGCACGAACCCGTGTCCCCTGCATTGGCAGGCGGACTCTCAACCACTGCGCCACCAGGGAAGCCCCCTCAGCACTAAATTTGTGGTAACTTGTTACAGCAGCAACAGGAAACTGATACGCTTGCCTTTTACTACTGACTTGTATGTTTTGCATTTAAATCCATCCTACTCCAATATCATTAGCATAGTTTTCCATATTTTCTTCTGTTTTTTTCTTCCAGTTTTATTGACACATAATTGACACACAGCACTGTACAGGTTTAAGGTGTACAGCACAATGATTTGACCTACATACATTGTGAAATGAGGACCACAGTAAGTTGAGTGAGCACTCGTCATCTCATATAGATACAAAATGAAATGGGAAAAAATTGTTTTCCTTGTGATGAGAACTCTTAGGATTTACTTTCTTAACAACTTTCATATATAACATATAGCAGTGTTAATTCTATCTATCATATTACAAGTTACATCTTTAGTATTTATTTATCTTATAACTAGAAGTCTGCATCTTTTGACTAACTGCCATCCAATTCCCCCTCCGCCACCCCTCACCCTGTTAACCACAAATCTGACCTCTTTTTTCTTTTTTGACCTCTTTTTCTATGAGTTTGTTTGTCTGTTTGTTTTTGAAGTATAATTGACCTACAACACCATGTTAGTTCCTGGTACACAATACAGTAGTTCAATATTTCTATACATTTCAAAACAATCACCGTGAAGTCGAGTTGTCATCTGTCACCTTACAAAGATATTACGTAATTACTAACTATATGCCCGGCACTGTACATTTCATTCAGGTTTGTTTTTCACATTTAGGTTGCCCTTTATCCATCTGGAGTTTATTTTTGGTGTCTGGAATAAAGCAAGATTCAAATGGTATCTTTTTCCATGTAAAGGGCCAACTGTCTTTCATAATAGTCCCACTGAAATGCTATTTCTGTCACCTTCCAAATTCCATTATTCATGAAGGTCAGTTTCTATGCTCTCCTATCCCACTCTTCTATTGGTCTCTCCTTGCACCAATACTCACTACCTTAATTATTACTGATGAATAATGCAATATCTGTATTTGGTAGGACAAGTGATCCTGCCTATTGTTCTTAAAAATAATCTTGGCTATTCTGAATCCCTATCTTTGCCAAATTAATTTTAGAAGGAGCTCATCGTGTCTTACCACCACCCCTGCAAAAGACAAAAGATTCTGTAAGCATTCTGCCTGAAATTTTATTAATTTGGGGAAGACCAAAATATTTACAATATTGAGTCTTTTCATCTATAAAATCTCTCTCCATCTTTTATGTCCTTCAAGAAAGTTTTAACAATTTTCCTCATAAAGAACTTACTTGCATATGTTAGATTTATTTCTAAGTATCCTATATTTTAATTGCTATTTATCTTGTAATCGGCAACTTTTAAAGATTTCATATTAATCCTAATAACTTGTCTGTGGATATTCTTGACAATTTTGTTTCTTCCTTTATACCTTTTGTGGTTTTAATCTTATTAAAGTGCCTAGGACTCCAAAATAATGTTGAATAGAAGTGGTGATAGTAGAGACCATTGTCTTCTGCCTGAATTTAAAAGGAAATGCTTCAGATATCTTACTTGGAAGTATGATGTTTACTGTAGGTTTTTGTTGGCCTTCATGTTCAAAATGTACACAGTAGTTACTGCTATTAACTATATATGAGTTCATCTGAAAATTTAAAAGTAACCAAACTCCCCTACACTTTATAAAGTCATTGCTTCCTTTCATCTGTGGCTGGATTTACAGTCATCTATTTATAGCTGTACCCCTCCCTTATTCATTACTCTTGCACAGAATGAATTATTGTCTTGCCAATTCTTATTCTACCTTTTAAGATCATTTATGTCATCACAGTCATAAATTTCATTTGAACTTTTTCTACAATCTCTTGTTACAATGTTTCTTTTGCTTTGCCTGCTTATAGCTACCAGGATTGGATCATACTTCAAAGGAGGCCAACTTCCATGCCAAGCCACCATGGAGACACTAAAGAAGTAATGAGAAGACTGCTGCTCCCATGGAAATGCAACAAAAGCAGGTTACCCCACACACTACTAGACCAATGCTTAAAAAACATTTTACTTAATGTTCCCAACTCACCTCTAGCCCCTCACCAACTGTTCTGGGGACTGTTATTTGGCAAAACTTTATTGAAAGCTAACATACCATCTTATTCCCTCAGACCATGTGAGGCCTAAGGCTGGACACATTGCTTTTCATGTCCAATTAGAAATATGCCCAGGATACTTATTCTGTTGAAGTGGAGGCTGTCAAAGATGTAAAAATACCTGTTCTAACAGTTTCTTTACAGATGAGTTAACTGAGGTCAAAATAAATTAGGTGGTTTGTACAAGGTCACACTAGTGAAAAGCAGAACTGTAAACTATGCTCGCAGCTCCTTTCGCTGTAAAATGACTGCAAATTATGCATCCATGGACCTCTAGAATGTAACATATGTCTGCACAGATAGAAATCAGCCTGGAGCAAACTGTCATTTGCAAGACATACTGATCTTGTATGAAGATGAAGTGTTAGGATTCCTCAATAGTATACCATTATGACACTTTAGCACTAGAAGTCCCAGCATGTCTGGGAATGCCAACTACAAGCAACACCCTCATAATTCTGCAGTTTTAACTAATAAAAGCAAAAATGAAAAAATTTAGCTAATATATATGTAAAGTTAACTCAACTGGATGTAACATTTCCCACAATGAATCCAGAATCACACTGGATTGTGGCATAGGCAGTAGTATTAACCAATCTATAGAAAAAGGCGTATCAGTTCCTAAGTGGGAACACAGTAGGGGGACAGGGGCTGTGAAAGTAATCAGAGAAGCAGGATAGACACAGTGTGTCTAGAATTTTCCAAGGAAAGGAGACACAGAATTTGGAGAATACAAACAACTGGGGAGGTGGGGTGGTGGAGTCTCTTTTGTGGGGAATATTAGCCTAGGTAAACTACTCAAGACATCTACCTAATTTTATCCAAATATTAAAATGTCTGATGACTAATTCCATTTCCTGGGTTCTTCCAGAGAGGCAGAAAAATACCCAGGACAGAATTCTCAAGTATTCTAGTTACTAGAATCCACCTCCTACAAAATTACCAGGTTGGCCTTCTGGTTCACCTATCAATCTCCTAGGTCTGATCAACTCAGGGTTTCAGGGCCACCAGGGTGAAGCATGGTTGACTTCACCAAGGAAATGTTACCTGTTGAGGCTGCCTCCTGGTCAGCTTGCAGATCTTTACTGGGATGCCCAATGTCACCTCATATTCCTTCCATTTCACCACCAAACCTACTGCCTAAACATGGCTTCAACAAAGACCTTTCAGAGATTCAAAACATACCTGGTAAAGGCATTAAGAAAACTTATATGCTCTCCTTACATAAACTGAATACACTCTTTAATCAGTTCTCGAAGTGAAAAGGCTGTAGCTCTCAAATCCTTTCCAAGAGGCACCTTCATCTACACTGCCTGGATTCCACAGGACCAAACCAGGGACATGCAACTGCATAGTTCAACTTATGTAGAGATGTTTCTTTTCTCTGTCTGTATTTTTACTCCTAATTTTAACTATTTATTTTTGACTTCATGAATGTGGAAGAAATGTAACTCCTCAAACAAAAATAGTAATACCATTCATTTGGAGCACCTAAGTATCTGTCTGCTAGTTTGACCACTAAAAATTGCTAAAAAGTTCCCTTCCCAGTAAATGCAGACTACTTTCCCATGCCTTTTTCAGCCTTATCAATACTTGGAGAGACTGACCAAAACACATTCTTTTTTTTTTCTTTTTTAAATCCAGTTTTCCTCCAATAGACAGGAAGCATCGTAGCCACTTAGTCTTTCCAAGTTGGTGTCTAAAGGCCACTAAGAGAGACCGAGCCTCTATTTTTATTCTTGTTCCTCAGCCAAGACTCTATTTTTACCCTGATACCAAGAATACTCTCTCCAGGAATGCCTTGAAATAAGACTACATTGCTGGGACTTCGCTGGTGGTCCAGTGGTAAAGAATGCTCCTTACAATGCAGGGGACACGGGTTCGATCCCTAGTCAGGGAACTAAGATCCCACATGCTGCGGGGCAACGAAGCCCATGAGCCACAACTACTGAGCTCATGCGCCTCAACTAGAGAGCCCACGTGCCGCAAACTACAGAGCCCATGAGCTCTGGAGCCTGTGCGCCACCACCAGAGAGAAGCCCGTGTGCCGCAACAAAGAGCCCACCTGCCGCAACTAAGACCTGATGCAGCCAAAAATTTAAAAAATTAAAAATAAATAAATAAATAATAAATCTTAAGGAAAAAAAAGACTACATTGCTGAGGTTGGGATCGAAGATCCTGAGTATGATCATCACTCCTGGAGTCAGCTCTGGTTGAAAGACCTGACTGAGTCACTCCTGTCACCATGTTGGGCTTCTAGTCATCATTGTGTAAATCTCAGCTTTGACCAAATGCTCCTAGGGAATCATCATAACTAGACATCTTAAAAATATTCCAGATCCTTACTACTTCCTCTGCAAAGACACTACTAACTAGGGACCCGGAATCAATGTCCCAGAATAGCTACCCTGTTTTTCTCACACTTAAAATTCTGAGTAAATATGATAGTAACGAGTAAAATTACTTACTCTATAAATGTAAGCCTCCAAGGTGACCCAGATAACTCTGCACACTCTAGGCAGGAAAGCCCTAGTTCCCCCAAAACAAGGTTTGAAATCAATACCAACGGTGTTCCGTGACTTAAAGTAACACTGCAAACCTAAGTAGCAGACAAGCTGTCATGTGACTTATCTAGCAGAATAATAAAATGATCAGGTTATTATTTTTATTAAGCAGCTCTACCAATTACAGTCACGATACTAACAGCTAATACTTATTGAGCGCTCACCATGTGCTAGGCATTTTACAAGCACCATCGCATTTAATATCCCAGTGGCCTTACAAAGTACTACTATGTTTTATAGATGAGGAAACTAAGTAACTTTGTCAGTGTCACCCAAAGTCGTTAAAGTATTCATTTAAGCTCAGGGCTATATTACTCTACTTCCTAAATTTTGCATTCTGATGAAAAAAAAAACAAAGAAAGAAGAAAAATATCAATCTTGGGAATTCCCTGGTGGTCCAGTGGTTAGGACTCAGTGCTTTCACTGCCGAGGGCCAGGGTTCAATCCCTGGTCAGGGAACTAAGATCCCACAAGCTGCGCGGTGCGGCAAAAAAAAAAAAAAAAAAAAAATCAATCTTTCATTAGTTGGATTTCATGAGTGAACCTCAATTTTACAATCTTCAAGCAAGTTACTTAAATTTTTATATTTTCCCTGTATTATTTCTTCCAACTTCATGTTATCATTCACGGTAATTAAACTGGACAAGAAAAAGTCTTATAAATATGCATCAGCGAAGTACTTACATAGTCAATGGGCTTGAGGGATTTGACTCTAGATGTTGGGCAGCCACAGGAAGTAAGGTCAGCATACAGCCCTTCTTCTAACACACACTGATGATTAGAAATGTCCTCTTGGTAATACAGGAGCCAGCTGAAAAAACAAGCAGTGAAACATTCAGTCAAAGTGCATCAGTTGGCAGTCTGACTCGTCATCATGCAGTGGGAGCCAGGGTAGGAGCAAGACATAAAACTCCTGGTGCTGGTCAGCAGCGAATACCCAGAGTCGGTTTGGAAAAAAAAAAAAAAAAAGCTACTACTATCACCTATTGACTGCTTACCATGTGCCAGACTAGGTACTCTGCATGCATTATTTCACCACGTACTCATTACTTTATGAGGTAGAAACAAGTGAGGTAGAAAAGTTAGGTGATTTGCCCAAGATTCCCCCAACTATTAAATAAATTTGAAATAAAACATCTGCTGTAAGCTAAAGACATTAACTTCATTCAGTGCTTTCAAGTATAAAAACCTGGGATCAAATTATAGTAATTATTAAGTACTTTAACAGATTAGAAATTCTTTTTGAGGAAAACAAAAATTTGTATCCTTATTTAATGATGAGTTTGCTTTCAGTCTAGGTTGAGTTAGAAGCTAGACTCCAAAAATCACACAACAGTATTTAAAACCTGTCACCTGCATAGCTGATAGCAAGCGGAGATTTTTAAAAAGAAATGAACCCTTTAGAATCTTCCATAGCAAATTATCTTCAATATAGCACTCATCAAAAGCTTGGCTAAGACATGCCATTTTGGAAAGAAGGGGCACAAGGGAGAAATTAATTGACTGTTACTACTTTAGCTTTGGTGTGTTTAAGTTCTAGCTCTATATCTTAAGATCACCAGAACCATGCTCTAGCTATACGAGGTTAACTTTAGATAACCACAGAAATGCTCTGTGACAAAATTTACTGCCACGTCTCCGACGTAACAAGCATTTTATAGCCAATATTTCCGAAAGGTTTTTCAATGTGCTGGGCATGCAGCTAAGCCCTTACGTGCATTATTTATTTAGTCCTTATAAGAATCCTTTGAGGTGAGTACTGTTATTAGCCCACATTTACACAGGAGGAAACTGAGGTTCAGAGAAATGGTCCAATTTGCTTGAGATTACATAGTGGTGAACTGGGCTCAAATCCTCATCTCTGAAGCATCCCTGGTACTTAGACAATCACCATGGTTCCTGTATTCTTTTATTAAAACTACAGTTTAATAAATTACACACAAATCTAAATAAAATATGTAAATAAAATGTACATTTTGTATGTAGTTGGCCCTCTGTATCTACAGGTTTCCTACCTGCAGATACAGAGGCCCGACTGTCGTCAGCCACTTTATATAAGGGCCTTGAGCATCCACAGATTTTGGTATATATGGGGACTCCTGGAAACAATCCCTCACAGATATCAAGGGACAACTGTGTATATAAATTATATATATATATACACACACACACACACACACACACTATACTGAAAAATATGTATAAATTATATATATTTATTTATAAGTAAATAACATATACATTTCCTACATGAAGCAACACATATGACTAATTTGTCCTAGACTTCAGTGTCTAGGACAAAAACATTCCCCTCCAAAAACAACTTCAGTGCTTCCTTTTATCAGAAAATTTAAACTATATCTTGCAAAATACTTCCTTTTTTCTTAGAGAAGAAAACTCAAATACTAGGAACAAGACTATTTCAGGCCCTTGATATACATATTTCTCACTAAGTTGCAGATAATCTATTTAACTAACTGTGTCCTACTTTATGTGTTTTCACATTGTAAAACTTTCATATCCTTCTTGGAAGTAAGTATAAGAACAGTAACAGATACAGAGAGGTTCAAAGTAGTAAGAGTTATAGGAAATCAGAAAGGGAAAAGACTGTTTTATTTAGGGTTAATCAAGAAGGTTAACAGAGGGAATGAGGATGGACTGAACCTTAAAAACATATATGCAGGTTAGTATTAAGCAGGGTTCACGAACTTACGTACCTGCAGGAGGTCAGGCACGTAATATAAATGACTAGTGTACCAGATGAAAAAAAATGGGCAGGGCTTCTCTGGTGGCGCAGTGGTTGAGAGTCCGCCTGTCGATGCGGGGGACGCGGGTTTGTGCCCCGGTCCGGGAGGATCCCGCATGCCGCGGAGCGGCTGGGCCCGTGGGCCGTGGCCGCTGGGCCTGCGCGTCCGGAGCCTGTGCTCCGCAACGGGAGAGGCCACAACAGTGAGAGGCCCGAGTACCGCAAAAAAAAAAAAAAAAAAAAAATTGGCAATATATCCTGTGGTACACTGGGGAGCACATATGCCTCTACTCAACACCAGCTAATTATCACCAAAGGTGAATGTTTCCCCAGAGTTTCCAAATCTTCTGATTTTTAAAGGGAAGATGAAAAACAGGTTCTTCTGAAAAATATTCTAAACTTAAGTATTGATACAAAAAACTTCTTTTTTTTTTTTTTTTTTTTCGTTACGTGGGCCTCCTCCTCTTTTGTGTCCTTTTCTGTTCCGGAGCACGGGCTCCGGACGTGCAGGCTCAGCGGCCACGGCTCATGGGCCCCGCCGCTCCGCGGCACGTGGGATCTTCCCGGACCGGGGCACGAACCCGCGTTCCCTGCATCGGCAGGCGGACTCTCAACCACTGCGCCACCAGGGAAGTCCCCCAAAAACTTTTTAAACAGTGTGTAGGCCAACCAAATAACATCTGCTAGATTTACCTGAAACTTACCACGTTTGATACAGAGCGGGGGTTAGCAAACTACAGCATGTAGGCCAAATCCACCTCATAGCCAGTTTTCCAACAGCTCACAAGCTAAGACTGATTTTTGCATTTTTAAATGGTTTTAAAAAATTAAAAGAAGATTTTGTGATATGCAAATATTATATACAATTCGAATCTCAACATTCATGAACAGAGTTTCACTGGAACACAGCGATGCTCATTCGTTTATGTATTGCCTATGGCTGCTTTGGTGCTACAGTGGCACTGCTGAGTAGCTGGGACAAAGCCTGTATGGCCCACAAAACTGAAAATATCTACTACCTGGCCCTTTGCAGAAAATGTCTGCTGACCCCTGGTACAGATGGTAAGGAGGAAAACACATAGCTGAGGAAACGCCCAAAGACAGGAGGAAAGGAGGATAGTACAGGATAAAATGGAGTATGGATATGGAAAATGAGACTCATTGATGGTAAATCCTGGAAAAGGAAGTTTGAACTTGATCTGACTGGTATTAGAGAATGAGTGGGATTTAAAGAAGAGTAGTAAAATATTAAGCTGGACTTTGGGACAAATAACTGCGCTATGATTGGTTTGTGGTAAACACTGGAAATAAGATGACACTGGGGGACTTCCCTTGTGGCGCAGTGGTTAAGAATCTGCCTGCCAATTCAGGGGACAAGGGTTCAAGCTCTGGTCCAGGAAGATCCCACGTGCCGCGGAGCAACTAAGCCCGTGCGCCACAACTACTGAGCCTGTGCTCTAGAGCCCATGAGCACAACTACTGAAGTCCGTGTGCCACAACTACTGAAGCCTGCGTGCCTAGAGCCTGTGCTCCGCAACAGGAGAAGCCACTCCAATGAGAAGCCCGCGCACCACAACACAGAGTAGCCCCCGCTTGCCACAACTAGAGAAAGCCCGCACACAGCAACGAAGACCCAATGCAGCCAAAAAATTAATTAATTAATTAAAAAACAAAAAGATGACACTGGAGTGTGGCTCATTAGGGGACTGAAATTCCTCAAGTGGAAGATAGGAGCCCTCTACCAGTTCAAGAGAAACGGAGGAGAACGGATGAATACAATATATTTTGAAGGGAGAAGAGAGACTTTGATGAGTTATTAGGTACATACTTGACATACAGAGATGCCACTGTAAAGATACATACACTTAAAAGTGGCTAAAATGATAAATTTCATGTTATACATATTGTACCACAATAAAAAATGATACATAGAATATATGTCCTAGAGGGGTGGAATAGGGAGGATGGGAGGGAGGGAGACGCAAGAGGGAGGAGATACGGGAACATGTGTATATGTGTAACTTATTCACTTTGTTATAAAGCGGAAACTAGCACACCATTGTAAAGCAATTATACTCCAATAAAGATGTTAAAAAAAAAGGAATATATGTTAGAATATAAGTTGAGAATCACATACAGTCTCATATACATGTGAGAAAGGTCCAGTACGTTGCCACAGTTGGAAGAACACAGGAAAAAACAAAAAAAACAAAACGGCCCAACAATCCTGGGTCTGACATTTGGTGTGTGACCTTGGGAAACTAACTCTGAATCAGGGCTCCTCATCTGTGAAATGGGGACAATGAATACTTTAAACAAACAAAAAGTTTTTTATTTATTTTTTTAAATTTAGGAATAATATGTCTTATCTGGACAAAAATGCTAATTTTTATAGCATTCTATTATACTACACAGTAAACACACAATATAAACATTCAAAACATTTAGGAAATAATCTAAGATAACGATGAGAAAAAAAAAACCCACCAAAAATGCTCCCAATGTTGGCTAATCAGCATTCTATTTCACAGTAGCTTGTAATACAAGCTGGGCAAAGATCATATAGGCAAATTAGCAGTTGACTAATGATTAAATATGTTTATTTCACTGTATACGCAAAAAATAAAGTTAAATCTCTGCAAATTTAAAAGCAATTTAGTTATGTAAACAACAGCAGAAATCACTCCATAAGCATACTTACCAACCCCGAAGAACTTTAAAAGAACATGGCGTGAATGGTGAAGTCAAATCCGAAATTTCTTTGGTAAAATCTATACATTCACCTTGGAACCCTGGTTTACTGAATGCTTTGAGCTATAAGAGCAACAACACAACAATGAAACAGAAAACAGTTGCTTGACATCATCACAAAGCAAATGAAAACCTTCCATTTCATGTACTTACAAGAATTCAGCAAAATACTCGACTCGTGTTTTATTTATTAACAAGGAATCCATGTTAAGGATGACATTCTCCTTAAACTCAATTTTTTCCCCTTACGTATTTGCCAGAAGTGTCAAGATTTATTTATCATTTCCATCCATCTCTTGCATCAGATGCTGGGCACAGAGGCCTGGAAAATAATTCTACCTATAAGAGTAAATCAGAGTCCCTCCTCTACTAAAATGTGGTCCTTGTCCATTGTATCAAGCAATTATTATCCCCTGTGGTGAGACTACATGTGTAAAATAAGAAGCAATTTAGTGCTAAACACGAAGGCGGTTTGGAGTGGTATGAGGTGTGGTGGCTATGCCTTTTCTCTCCCCAAGCCTTCTTGATCCACAGTTAATAAAAGGGAGACGGAGAAAGCACAAGCGCATGCTCATAAGAGAGCATGAGGGTGACTGTGAGACCATAGGAGCAGATGGCAGAGAAGACAATAATGATGGGATTAGTGGAAGATTTATGGTGAAGAAAGATGTCTGTGCCATATATTTCAGCTTACAGGTTCCAGTTTACTGAAGAGTACCTTAAATGCACAGCTTACAGCTTTATATAAGTACATTTCTGCTTTAGTCCTTCTTGTCAAGGAAAATTCATGAAGTCTCAACTCTAGTTCCCTTTAGACCAGAGATATAATAATCTGCAACACTAGTGGCCTTGGATCTCCAATAAGTAAGAAAAAATGAATGAGGCCTATAAATATTTCATGATACAGTGGAGCCTTGAAATAACATGGCCCACAGATCCACCCGGCACCAAGAGGCCTGCGTCGCAGCTAAGAGCGCATCATGATCATCTACAGCACCGCCCTCTCTCCCGCCACGGCTGTCCTGGAGAACAAGGCTTCTTTGAGCAGTTGATGTTCAGCTTCATTGTCCCAAGGGTCCTCTTAGAGACGGGTGGTCTCTGAGTTCTGAGGAATTGTTTCTTAGCTAGCTCATTCTGCTCTGACCTTGCTAGGTCTGATATCAAAGCGAAGCCAAAACCAGAAAGCCGAGAGAACCCATTCCCCCCGACCAACCGGGGCTTTTGCACAATACGATTTCCTAACGTGAAACGAGGCTCTATTTGGAGCATTCAAACACCAAGGGACTCCCTGCCTTAAGGAAGCGTGATCCATCAAGTTCCTACATCATGGTCCTTTGGTGGATACAGGGGATAGAAAGAAAACGCAAGTCCAAAACAATACAAACCTCTGGAACGACTGATTCCCTGTATAAGAACAATTCTACATGTCCAGGCAAACTGCCCTGGATTCCTTGATAAGAGCATATATTTTAGTTAGTGGTTTTTCAGACTATGTTTTTTAACTTAAAGGTTTATAAAACATGAGGCTAAAAAGTAAATCACATTTAACTCCCAAAAATGTGGAGTAGTTTCTCCTACAGGCAAATATTATCTTTATTCACAATATGGATCAGAAACAGCACATGAGAACAGAGATCACGGTTGTCTGATTCACTACGTGTATTCCCAGTTTGTTGAACTAATTATATTCATATTGCTGAGCCTAAGATTTACACTTCAGTATTTCATCATGAAGTCGTGAAATGTCAAATCCTGGACAACTGACGATGCAAGCTAATCATATTGCAGTTGATGTATGTAACAGCCACCTCTACTTTTTAGTCTCAGTTGTCACACTCAGAAGCATTAAAATTCACACACATACACACACTCACTCTGCCATGAAGTACTGTTTTGATTTGATGATTTAAAATACTCTTTACCCAAATTTTAAAAAAGGACTTAATACTGACCTGAGTTTATTTTTACCCCCCAAATGAGATATGGTATTGATACACAGTTCACTCAGGATTTGTCCAACCCCAGAAAAGTAACCCCTCATTCTTGAGTACCTTACAAATGCCTCAGAACAGAATAATTCTCATAATAATGTTCTGAGGATGGACCACCCGAAACCAACTCTGCACTTTCTAATTATAATAATTAATCTGTGGTTTCTACCCTTGGTGAAATTAAGTGGCAGTACCTTGGTGAGAATAAGTCCTGTGAAAAGCTAGCTGGATGACTCACTACTTTGGTTTCCTTTCCAGGTTAATGGAGAATAAATTAACAACTCGGATAGGTGGCTTAGAACACAGATGAATAGTCAGTTGAACAAGAAATGAGTTTATTTCGAACTATGCCCATTCCTCCGTGCCATGTGAGCATGGCTTAATCCCTACCAGCACCAAATGGAACTGTATGGAAGAAGAAAAAAACAACAACAGTGTATCACTGGTTTCCAAGGTGCCTTTTCACATATCTATCTTTTATCTTCTTTAGAACTACCCTTTGAAGCAGATATTATCACCTCTTTGTGATGAAAATTTTGTAGAGATCCTTTGTTTACTATGTACTTTTCATTTATGATATATAGAAATGGATGTAATAGTTCTTCAATATGACAAACTAAAACCTCAAGAACTTAATTACTGAACAACAGTTGTGCTTTCTCAATTTATTCCACAATATCAGAATAATTTCTGAACGTAATTTTATTATTCCAATGCTAAAATAATTTCTCTGAGAAACATTCTATCCTGTCTAAACCAGACTTTCTGCAGCCCTTTGGACTTCCTTCAAATAAATGTACTGATTGTTAAACAAAGAACAGTTTTGTTTCCACTCTTCCATTACATCACATTGTCTCATAATGCAGTGCTATGTAGTTTTCACATTCATTACATATTCAATAATAATCTTACTTCCCTGTTTACTCATAGAAGGCTTTCTTTACTTAGATAAGTACTACTTCCTGAATATTTCTGGTCTCTGGATTCTATAAAAATGATCTGGTCGTAGTACCAAAAAAATGTTTTCCTCTACTGCTCTTGAATCTTACTGATATTTGACTAAAACTATTGTTTACTTCTCCTCCATACATGATAACAGTAACCACCACTGTTAAAGATCCTGTGATCACTCTAAAATTCAATTTGGCCAAATTATCCAATAGAAGAAAATATTCAGTTGCTTTTTCTCAGCTAGAATCATGTATAAAATGGAACAGAGGGCTCAGTACTTAAAGAAATCCAAACTTCTAATTATATTTGCAAATGGACTTTTAAAAGATTCCAGGAAAGAAAGGTCCTTGGTTGGGTCAAAGTGGGGAACTAGTTAGAATTTCTAGAGAATGGATGCCTGACTACAGCCTCTCTGGAAACGAAACTCACTTTTATAAGATTTAATCTAGTGAGATTTCTGATACTCAGGACTTGCTAAAAGAGAGAGATGAGGACATTCTGAACATAATCCACATTCTGCTTGTTTTGTTTGGGAAAAAATAAAAACAAAAATAAAATGCCAGCTGCTATGAAGAACTCTATAATGGTCCTGTCACTGTATCAAATATTGTGAGTTGGCAATCAGACTTGGTGATCAATCTTCAGCCACGGGAAAAAATAATCTTCTCAATAAAAGGTGGTGTTCTGTGTCCCAAAAAAGACATATATCACCATAATCTGCTTACACATCAGCAATACTATTTTTATTAGCATAACTCTCATGCTATATATTAATTTCTACACACATATATCTTCTGGCTTTTCCCTTAAGTGGCTTGAGGTTTCCTTTCAAATCACCAGCAGACAGGAATTCCCTCTCTGACTTGAACTCGAGATGTAACTTCCTCCTTATACCTTAGATAGGGAAATTAACTACCTCAAATGAACACAGCTTCTGCATCGTCAACCTATCACAACTACTTGCGAAGGAGAAAATACCTTCCGCTTACTGAATGGAAGCAGACTATCAGCCAAGATCTGTTTGTTTTTATTTGGGTAAATGAAAACAAGCACAACTTTCTGAATATTTGGTCCAATGGAAATAATAAGGGCTTCGATACTGGGTAAACTAAGGAGGCTTTGTCTGCATGTTACCAAATATCCAGCTGTCATACACTAGTCAGAGACCTTTATTTCACAAGGCAGTGGCTGAGCTATACTGAGAAAATTAAACAGGGCCAATTTCACTGGGTGTTTGCTGCTGCTTACTTTCTCTTCAAGTTGGGCTGTAAATCCTCTGAGCAATCTGCCCCAAACAAGGAAGTTCATAAGAAAGAACAGGGATGTAGGAGGGGGAGAAACAGAGCTTAAAAGAATGTGATTTTTTTATCTGCACTTAAAACTCAGAGAATGTGCAGTTTGGAATTATCCTGGTTTACCTCTTTATCTACTCAGGTTGTGTTGATGCATGTGAAAAAGTGCTTTGAAAGTCCACAGTCAGAGGTTTCTAAGATTCAAAATAAAGAGCTGGCAGGAAGTGTCTCCAGAACAGCAACTGAGTTATATTCAGAGAGGAAATGTTCCCAATAGGCCTGAGCTAATCGGAAAATAATAAAACCTGGAAGCATTGTGAACAGAATCACAGTTAAACTAAGCTGATTTGAAATATATAAACACTGACATGAACACGAAAAACATACACACTCAGAGAAAAAGATTCAGCCTTATGTAAAACTAGCAAATGTCAAATATTAAAAATTAATCATTGTATTTGGTTTTCTGAAGAAATTTTTCTAAATTGGTTATTTAAAATGAGACAGAGGAAGCACTGTAACTCATCCCCTTTCTTTTGTGGTTGTACCGCTCATATCATGATATGTCTTTCTTTGACGTAAAATCTTGGAATTAGATACTGAAGAAAATGCCTCTTTTGCTACTTCTAGCTGTGTGAAATGATGCTTACTTAAATTCTAAATCTTTGCTTTCTCATTAATAAATGGGAATAAATCCTGACCTCACAGAGTTATCAGAAGCATTAAATAAGCACAATTTCTAGCCCTCAATGGATAATAAACAAACATTAGGCTCCAGAGTATTACCCAATCCTTCAAACCATTAACACACTAGAAATAAAGGAGCGGGGTTGCAGTTTTATCTGTGCTTTTAAGGAATATGTGATTTAGGTATTAGAATTACATTTACATAATAAGCATGCCATTTCTCCCTGGTAAGTCTGCTCCTCCAGTCAGCATAACGTACTGTGCTGAATACGAATGTGACACTGAAGAATGGATGGGCAACAGGAAGGAAGGAGTGGCAGAGGTTCAAGACGAACCCAAAGTGGTCAGTGCTGAAGCGCTAGTAGGAGAAAAAGAAAGGAACCGTGACAAATCCAGGCCAATATGATCAGTAACAAAGATGGGCACTCTTGTGCTCACAGGTTCCTAGGACAACAGAAACTGCCCTGCCATACAGACCCATAAAAGTTATCTGAGGGAAAGGGATAGACTTGAGAGAAAGGGCATACATTTTTAGTACACAATTTAACAATTATAAGTTAAGAATATTTTTAAACATACCAAATGTGGAGGCTCATTTATCCCAAGTGGTTCCTGAAACATATATTAAAACATTTTAAAAATTATAATTGTATAATCACAGTTGTCTTTGAAAGTGCTGAAAATCTCCTTTGAAAAATGAAAAAATATATGGTCTGACCAATTTACTAGATTCCTTGAACTGGTTAGGACCCTCATATAACCTACTAAATTAGCTTATAATAATTTTAATGTTTATTACTAATTCATTTTGAGTAATATTATAGCTAGAAGAAAAATGTGCCCCAATAGTCCATCAGAAAGACAGAGTCTGAACTTGCCACCATTCTCTTTCCCGTCACCATCTCCTGGGCACCCTATTGTTCTGCAGTGTTTGTTATTAACCACACTGGCCACACTCTTTCATAACTTCGTAATTTTGCACATGAGGAGATGATTCCCTCTTGGTGAACTGCCTTTTCTGCCCCACTTCCCTTCCTGGCAAAATTGCTTTTATCCTCTAAGACATGACTCAATGCATCCTCTTCTTGAGGAGAGGCATGGTCCCCAGCTCCCCAGGCTCTCCATTCTCCCTTCCCCTGGTCCCTCAGCACTGCCTACACACTTCATTTCCTCACTAGTCATACCATAAGCAATTGTGCATATGCCTGTCTTCTCTAAGAGACTGAGACAGGGCAGTCTTATTCATCTTTCATCTCCAGTGATCAGCCCTGTCTGACACAGCAAAGGCACTAAATAAATGCTACTGAATGAACTGATCAAATTACAGAGTACCTACTCATCGAGGTGCTAATGCCAATCTACTAGCTCTCTATGGAATCTGCAGAAATCCATATGCTGTTTCATTTTCTCTATAGATACATACAAAATAATCCAACAGCTCCACTTTTACAAAAGCCTGTTCCATGTGTTCAATTGTATGCCATTACATGTCACTGGCATTGGTTATGTTCACATTTAACTCACCAGTTGGATAGGTCGTATTGACATGATTATATTATTTGATCCTCCCCAGTCAAAAAAGCATTTGTATTTCCCTTTCTCTAAAATGTATTGTTCTCCACAGAAGAACTTCTGCTGGTAGGCAACCCATCTAGCAGGATAAAAAGTAAAAAGAACTGAGGTGACACAGAATCGAGCAACCAATAATTTTAAACACCAAAGAAGCTCTAGGTTCTCAGAATAGGAGACAACTTACACGCCACTTTTAACGTGAATGGATCTTGTTTCACTGCCAAAACCCATTTCTTCTAAGTCAGAAATTTCCTGATTTGTAATGTCAATAAACTTTCCACTTTCTAGATCAGATTCAAACAGTGTGATAGAAGATTCTATGAAATTCTAAAAGGAGGAAGAGGAAAGTTTAGGAGAACAATGGTATTTTGTTTTACGATTGCTGTATTTTAGCAAATTTTCACATACTTGTGGGATGATTTTCACACAAATAAATCCAGGAAGAATTTTAAATGGCACTGAAAACAATTTTAATAGTCACTACTCCTATATACTTTAAAGAAAAAAAATAAGTCTGAATTTACTTTAATCAGGAAAACACATTTTTATGAAATTGGAAATTAGTCAACAGTTAGTAAATTGCCAGGACTTACAGACTATCACATATGACACTAAATGTAAAGGAAACTAAAGTCTCACTTATGCCTAAAAAGCAAAAGCCATATGAACCAAGAAGTAAACACACAATGTACTGTGGGCATTGTGGGAGAGGATTTTATGAGCTTAAATGTAACAGAAAAAATAAAATCCGCTTGACAAAAAAATTGGTCTTTAAAAATTAAAATCAGAGGACATCTCTGTATAGTCAGACGGCATATTTAAAACAAAAATAACAGAAAGATTCTAAGACCCAACTTGACAATCAGCAAAAGGCACACATAATTCACAAAAAAGATTAATGTTAAAAACAAACAAATGTATAATTTCACTCATAAAAATGAAGAAATTCAAACTAAAACAGATACAATTTCACTTTTTAAGTTAAGAAAGATCTAAAAACCCAGTTTTACCAGGGAACGTTCCTGGTGGAAATATAAATTTTACAGCTACTTTAGAAAATAATTTAGATATATATTTAAAAGACTGAAATTGATTACATTCTTTGAGTCTGAAATTCCTTTTTTCTTAAGTTTCCTAAAACTAAATGATAGCCAATTTATATGCAAAGATGAATTATTTATCATAGCGAAAAGCTGTAAAAAGTGTAAATGCCCCAAAGATTTACAAACATAAACCTTTATGCATCCACTGCTTGATGGAATAAATACAATTAAGCAGAGTTTTTAACAAGCTAACAGTTAAAAATTATATCATACACTTACTAGTGGCCAGGAGCTTTACATGCCTTATTTCCAATGTGATTATATTACTATCACTCCCATTTTACAGCTAACAAAACTGAGTAACTTGCCTGATATAACACAGCTACTGAGTGGCAGAGATTGAATTTGAGTCCAAATCTGTCCATTTGTCTACTCTAAACTCTTAATTACTGTCAGATATAAATGTAAGGATGAAACAGTAGGACAAAAACTAAAACTTAAAAACTTGGTAAGATTACAAGTTCTCAAAAAAACCCCAACTTTCATCAAAAAAAGACTAGAAGAAAAAAAAGAAAATACCAAGACTGGTTAACTTTGGGTCCAGAAGTTGAACAATTTTACCCTATATTTTTTTCAAAACTTTATAATAGGTATATTTTTAAATGGAAAATACAGAATGCATTAAAAAAACAAAACAAGAGGGACTTCCTTGGTGGTCCAGTGGCTAAAACTGCACTCCCAATGCAGGGGGCCGCGGTTCAATCCCTGGTCAGGGAACTAGATCCTGCATACCCCAACTAAAAGATTCCCACGTGCCGCAGCTAAAGATCCCGCGTGCTGTACCTAAAGACCTGACACAGCCAAGTAAATAAATAAATATATTTTTTAAAAAAACAAAAAACAAAGACTCTTCCTTTCTGCCTACTATATTTCATTGTTTGTAACTCAAGTCTTAGACCTATGGAAAAAAGTTATCAGCTTCTATACATCTCAAACACTATCAAATTTCTCATTATGATTATTATTATAAATATTATCTAAGATTTCTAGTATAACCATTCATTTTACATGAACAAGCAAAACAGTGTCCAATAAAAACAAAGCACCTATGAGGAGAGAAAGAAAATACATTTAAAAACAAATTCCCTTGCACTTACAACTTGTCAAGTTTGAAGGATTTCAAAACTGCTAACACAGCTGGGTCAAATTTCATTTGAAATTTTCAAAGATAAAGGCTTTTTACCAGAAATTTTTATTATAAAATAATTTCTAACCCATATTCGTGTTCTCAATTCCTGCCTGAGAGTAAACATGTGCAACCTGAGAACACCTGTCACCTTCATTACTTTCTCATGGTTCTCAAGAAAATGGGAGCAGGGTGGATTGACTCTTCATGACTCCCACCATCCCTCATTTTATTAATAGAACACTTTTCAAAACACTTGCACTTGTTATCTCTTTTGAGCTCCCCTTAAACCCTTATTTTACATATATATGTGTATATATACACATATATATATACATATACGTGCACATATACACAGATGTCTATATCTATCTTGTTACAGATATAGATCTGCCATTTTCCAGATACAAATCTAGAATATACATATATTAAATCAAGGCTTCAACATCCTAGAAGAGATTTGCCTTAAGGTGTCCAGGACAAGCCTCCCCAATGACATTTTACAGCCTGGGCGCCACATCAACAAACCTGGTTATATTGACAACATAAACTTCCATCATCCAAGGAACACGAACATGCCTCTGTTTCTTGCAACCTGAAAGTGTGTAAATAGCTCCAGGCGGCTGTGAGAATACAATGCGGTAATGACAACTGAAGGCGCCCATCTGGGTCCTGGTCAGGAACTGGTATCCACAGCTGCCGACCAAGTCAGGCCCCATGACAATGGGCAGGTCTTCAGCAGCTCTCACACGTGGACCCCTCCTCCCATACTCTGGTGATTCTGGAACGCTCCATCTCTGCTTTTATCTCCTCTGCCCCTACAACTGTTCTCTACTCCCTGTTAGGGTTGTAGGAATTGAGTGGGGATAAGCTGACATAAACCATGGGTCACTGCGTCACGCTGGAGTGAAACGGGACAAAGACAAGCACAGATATGTGCACATGTGCTGGGACTGTGCCTTTTCATTGAGAAATCACTTGTGTTACGGTGTCATGGACTCTACTTGAGCACTGATTTGCACAAAGCCTACTGTGTGGGTCGTGGGAGAGTGGCGGCAGTGAGGAGGGTGAGCTGGGAAGCAGGCTGAAGGCCATTTGGCAATGATGCAGCCGGGAGCTGAGCAGAGGAGGAGGGACCCACTGCCACAGGACGCAGTGCCGAGTACAAGTGCTGGCAGCACATGGGTTCACAAATAAATTTACTCATGTGGCTTGAGTTTGTGTCCTTTCTACTCTGGCTACCATTCCCAGAGACGTGGCCAAAGGCCACAGGAGACTCCTAAGTGACATCGTTCTCTTTTTTAATCTCCTGCTTTTGTGTATTCATGCCTTGTAGCTTCTGCCTTCCATCTTTTTCTAAGTATGTTTCTGAGCCAGGCTTCGGTCTTTGACCCCCTCTGCATTTTTCACTCAAACCTACCAAATATACAGTATCTGATCCAGTTGACTAGTTGCCATCAATATGGTGTCCCTGCTGGTCAGAGTTCTTAACTCCAAGCCAAATCCACTCATCTGGGGCTAAATCTCAAGGGTCACATGTATAAAGTATGGGATAAAATATGCCAGAAAACACAAAAACAAAAAACCAAAACTTCTAACTGCCTTGCTCAGGAGGTGACTGCCACAGGACACAAGTCCTGTGAGGTTACTAGGTTATTCTAGGTTATTATCATTCTGACTATAAGCACAATTACATAATACTTAAATTTATCAAATAACTTTGAAAGTCACACAGATTTAAGTGGAGCTCTGTTGCTCCAGAAGGATGAATAATGATGTAACAACCTCAAATCTGTACTCCGTTTTGTATTTTTAAAGAACTTAAATCCAATGAAAAATCTGGGTAGTCTAATATGGTTTCAGGTACAGTACTCCCCACTGTTAGAGCAAGCTAATGAGCCATTGCTTCAGGACCAAAAATAAGTCTTAAGGATCAGTAATTTGATTATTCTTAAATTCCATAAAATCCCTCAGCTCATTGGGCCCTGGAACTCTTACGCTACAACCCCCCAGGGTGGGCAGCGTAATACGAGACACCAGCTGGGATCTGGTGTATCCATTAATTTAGGAGACATAACAGTGTCTGCTGCACACCACCTGGTTTCAGAGATCTGAAAAGAGGCCCCAAGTCTGAAAATCATATCAAAAGCAAATCCAGAAGTTAGGCTAGTATGAAACTGAGGAAAAACAAGCATCCCAAGAAAGTTTTATAGAGGAAACCAAGGAATAAAAATTCCTTCTTTAATCCCTGGAGTCTAAATACTGCTATATTCCTTCTGGTCCTTTTCGCTTTAGAAAGTAATCAACTCCAAGTCAACATATCTGCCTGACTCATTTGGAATTAGAAACACATTTCTGGTTGTCCTCTCCAAAGCAATCCATGACACAGATCACATTATCCCTAAGGAACATATCCAGAATCTGACCTTCGCAGATCCAGAGTGTTCCACGCACTACAGCCAGGATGTTAGAAGACTGCATTGTGTTATGCAACTTTTCTGTCCTCTATTTTCTATTATTTCAGCTTAGATCTTAAATGCAGTGCTTCACTCTTCCCAGGTGAGAGACCTCTGAGAGTCTACATGGGGAAAAGATGTCTCACATCAACTCTGCCTGCTAATCACATAGGTTGACATAGGTGACAACCCCAAGAGCTTTAAATCCTATTTCTAACAATACTGTATCATATATTTAAAATTTTCAGAGGGTAGATCTTATGTTGTGTCTTACAGCACAAAAACATCAATAATAATTATAAACAGGGCACGAGGAAACTCTGAGAGGAGATGGCTATGTCTATGGCCTTGATGGTGGTGATGGTTTCATGGGTGTATACTTATTCCCAAACTCCTCAGTTGTATACAAAAAATATGTACAGATTTTTACATGTCACCTATACCTCAATAAAGTGGTTTTTAAAAAAGAACTCCTCCCCAATTATATGCTATACCTGGAGAGTATAAAATATTTCATCTGAAAACATTTTCGTGAACATACATTTAAATTATAAATAATCTGAAAATTATGTAAATATTTATTTATATTTATACATGTGTAGTAGTCTGCAGAGTAACTATATATTTATAGCTACAAATGAAATGCTAATAATCCTTTGGCTGAATGAAATTCCAGCTTTCTACTCTTGAAGTGCTTAAATTTTTTACTCTAATCATTCTGTAATAAAGGAAAATGGGTAATACGACATGGGCTCTAGAGTAAGACAGACTGCCCCTCAAATCACAGCTCCACACTCGGGCACAGTACTGAACATCTTAGATCCTCAGCTTCTGTATCTATAATATGGGAATCGTGAGTCTCTATCTCTTCATTTTTGTGAAGATTAAGTGCATGTATGCATGTAAAGCCATTAATAAGTACCTGAAAATGTTAGGATTATTATAATGAGGATTATGCTAACATCTTTACAAGGTAAACTAGTCCTAATTTTTTTTTTTTTTTTTTTTTTTTGGCTGTGTTGGGTCTTCGTTGCTGTGCGTGGGCTTTCTCTAGCTGCCGCTAGCGGGGGCTACTCTTCGTCGCGGTGCGTGGGCTTCTCACTGCAGTGGCTTCTCTTGTTGAGGAGCACGGACTCTAGGGGCGCGGGCTTCAATAGTTGTGGCGCACGGGCTTAGTTGCTCCGCGGTCTGTGGGATCTTCCCCGACCAGGGCTTGAACCCCTGTCCCCTGCATTGGCAGGCGGATTCTTAACCACTGTGCCACCAGGGAAGCCCCATAGTCCTAATTTTTTTAAAATCTAATTTAAAAAGATTTTCTTTGAAGGAAAGTCGTACTTATTTGTACAAAAACTGTGTCATCATTTTTGTAAATACCCAAAACTTTTGTTTGCAGAGGTAATTGACATGCCAATCTCTGCTAATTTTTCCAATATATTTTATCATAGACTGTCTATATCAAATATCTCCTAAAATTTTAGCTACATAGTTATACAGTATTTTTAATTTTTACATTTTCTACTATTGGGGGAGTTCAACTAGTGAAATCTTGGGGTTTTGGTTTGTGTTTTGCTTGTTTTAGTCATAGTCATCTTTGGAAGATACCATCATATTCACTGCTGAACATTTCTAGGAGCAACACTTCCACCCAACTCTTTTTTTTAAATCAGGAGGGAAAATTTTAAAAATTACTCAATACTAGGTGGAAGATGCTTTGAATCACAACCCTTAGCTTCCTCGACGCGTGTGGTCACAATGACCTAAAAGAAAAAAAAGGCTGTATTGTGTTTTGTCTGGCTTGCCTTTTAGTGCTCAAGTAAGGAGTAGCTATGTAGAGGAAACCCGTGGCCCTTGTACATTAGAATTGTGAACTAAATACCTCAAAAGCTATCTATCCATTGCTCATGCAAACTCAGTGCCCAATCTTCAGTGGACTGTGTTACATTTCTTTTTGGTAGAACCGGTTTCCAGCTCACTTTCTTACTAACAATGATCACTCATGGGAACAAAAAAAAGCTCTCCTGTTCCCTGTGCTGCTTCTCTCCCATTTGGGCTCCTCATGCCTGAACAGGTGAGGGTTTGCACCAGTGGTGTTGGTGGCCCCCGGCAGACAGAAACTTAAGGAACAGAGCACATAACCCCTGTGCTCATGCAAAGCCCACGTGGACCCAATAATCACCCTTCACTTCATTATCAATTCCTTCTAAAGGAGGCTTTGGAGGCCATGCCAGATAGTTTAGAGTTTATATGGGTAAAGATTATTTTGGAAATACACTGCGGTGGTATAACTCCTGAATTATGAGAAAACATGCCCCTCTGAGCACACCAAAAAAGTCTCCAGAGCTGGTCAGAAAAATGAGCAACAGTTGAGTAGCCCTGATATCCTGCAGAACTCTCTAACATCAGCTTCCGCCTGGAGTCCTGGAACATTCTAGACCTCCTGCCTCCAGGCTTACTTACCTTCTTCACCTCATGCCAAGAAGGTCAAGAAAAAAAGTGTGGGCTCCTCAACATGGCATATAAGGCCCTTCGTTATCTGGCTCTGTATTCATCTTCCCAAAGTTCTGCCTAATATCCGGACTTTGCTGCATTTCCAAAACACACCAGGTTCACTGACATGAGGGTTTCTCAACCTCAGCACTATTAGCATTTTAGGCTGATGGTTCTTTGTGGTGGTGTGTTCAGTGAATCGCAGGGGTTTAGCAGCCTCCCTGGCCTCTACCCGCTAGATGTCAGTAGCATGCCATACCACCCCCCCGCCCCAAAGTCATAACAGTCCAAAATGTCTCCAGACACTGCCAAATGCCCCCTAGGTAAGATCACCCCCAGCTGAGAACCACTGGCTTACATCCTTGCCTTTTTATATGTTAACCTCTTGCTGAAACACCTGTCTTGCCTCTTCACCCTGTCCCCAAATTTCTTCACTTGGCTAACTCTCAAACTTGAAATTTCAACTCAGCTGCCCTCTTTTCCTCTCTACTTCCAAGGGGAAGTACTTGACCTTTCTCTGGGTATCCTGAGTACTCTGTGCTTAATCCAGTCATAGTCAAACAGTATCAAACATTTATATAGGTGCTATCTACCCTATCACTGCCTGCTCTGCGAAGGCAGGGACTGAGTCTCTGGCCACCATATCTCCAGCACCTGACACAATACATCTAACAAAGCAGGTGGTCAAAAACGATTATGGAATCAATGGATGAAAACGAAACATAAATAGTCTATATTAATCATGGCAGTTAAGAAAGGCATGCAAGTCACATAAGCCGTTCAGTTTAATGCTCTCAGGTATTAGAAACATTTTATAATCTTATGTTCTACCAGAGGTCATATCCAGTTTACATGGAAAGCTAAAAAAGAAAAAAGAAAATTAAGAACAAGGAGGCTAACTCACAGCTTGTAAGTACCGGAAAGACAAGATGGAACCACTTAACGCCCCACAGGCACTACTGTCTTCAAAATCTCCTTCTTCAAGCAAGAACTGCTGGCCTTTAAAATGTTCTTTTTCATAGGCAACCCACCTAGAAATACAGAGGACATCCAACTGAGTCATTGATAAAACTGCAGGCAAGAACGCAAGAGAGGAAATCATCATAAAGCACCGAGCTGCCCATCACCGTATTTTAAAAAGCAACACGTTTATTTTGCTACCGTTTACAGAGACAAACAAATGGTGTATGCCTCATGGATCAATAGTTTTTATAGTTTGGAGGCTTTTCCCAACAAAAGCTTAACTGTTGTAGAACTGCAACAGAGGAACTCTCATTAAATGTTTGCGGCATGACCCGATACTACATCTCAACGTGGTCGGAGAATAGTTTGCCGAGTAAAAACGAATGGAAAGCACAAATAGCCAATGAGAAATAGTGCAAGCCCACACTGAGATTCAAAGATAATCAGTCTTATTTTTCTGATTAAGCTCTGCTGGAACCCCAGAATGATTACTATATTAAATATTTATTTAGGGTTTAAATCAAAGGAACCCGTCACCAGCTTCAGATCTGAAACACATTACAGGTGGGTTTAGCAAGCAAGAACTGGGAAGTGCGACTGGGCTGGTATTAGCCCTCGTGGCCTAAGTATATACAAAGACTCCTGTAAATATGTATGGGTAGGAAATGTTGCTCCCACTAGTTTATCAGTGGTGATAATGGAAACTGGAAGCACTGTGGCAGTCTTTCCAGGGACACAGGTTTCTTGACTTTTAAAATTATCAGTACAGAACACTGATAAACACCGTTAGTCATTAGTCCTCCAGGAAACTTACCTTTATTTGGAGCAATCCACAGTAGCTAACGCAACGTGGGCATAGATGGTTCAAAACACACGTTGACCTGATTAAATCTGCCTTCAGCTGGCACTGTGTAACTAGAGTGGGACCCCCTCCAATGGGGCAGATTTCAAGGGCGACTATTTTGGGCTCCTGGGTTAGGGACCTCTGAATTCTGGAGCTTGACAAAATGAAGCCAGGTAGGGCTGACTACAATTATTTTGGGAAGATACAAAAAATATTCCAAAGAACCGTTTTCATAGGGTACAAAAATAACAGTAGCCACTCAGTAATCATGAACCTGTCTCCAATTTCCTTAGTGCATATGGCAGGGTAAGGGTCCACATGAGTTGGAAAAAACATTTTATACGTCTTCATTCATTTGTAATATATAAAGAAACTAACATTATTTTATTCTTAAACTATTATGTGAAAATAAATTTCACACGAGAACTTTCAAATTCTAAGTTTACATAAATGTAGCTATTCGAAACATGCTTTTAATACACCTGAATGGGAAAAATAATATGATATAGAAGATCTAATATTAAAGGACAGATCAGCAATTATTACATAATGACAGTTCAAAAATCTTCTGCCCAGCTTTTCTCAATAGATAAAGTTTTGATTAGTATTCAATTTATATATCTGGGATATTTAAAAATAGATGTTATCTGAGAAAAATTAAGACACATCAACCTCACTTTCCCTAGACTCCTCGAGACAAGACAGAGGTGAGGAAGAGTTCCTATTACTTACAGATAAAGTTCAAAAGTTAAAAGTGAAAATAATGAAATAGAGAAGCAGTAAAACAAAACAAAAAAATAGTAGAAATTGTGAAAAACTAACGAAGTCAGCTGTTCACCTTTAAATTAGGACATCACATTTTTCTCCTGCAGGTGTCATATAAAAAATGAAAGTGTGTATACTGTTTTACCAGCCATAATATTTTGAGATTTTTATAAAATAACTGCAAATACACTCAGAAAATAACAATGCAAATCACTATATAGTTAATGATAAAACCATTCAGATCCTAAAGGAAAGAAAAGGCAAAAAATATTTTATATCAGGATTAACAAGAAGCATGTGTGTCCACAGATCAGAGAACACTGTAACTAAATACAACACAATAAAAATTTGTTTATCTAAAAGAGCTGTGTTTTTCAAGCCTCTAATAAAATGTTTTAATTCAAAGATAAGGAATTAGCTGATTACTAATATGTCAGACTCAGGCTGGAACCTGGGACCCTTTGCTGCAGTGCTGCAATGCTTGCACCTGAACAAACCTCTCCTGGAGCAACAAAATACAAAGAAACTATATGGGACTAAAAATAACTGAGTACATGTGCAGTTGGGGAAAATTCTGAACAAAAGATACAAAGAGACCAAAAAACACAACTGCCACTTTTGAAGTGCCTGGAGCAAAGGCAGGGCACTGCCCATGCCCCCTGCACACACCACCACCTAAGGGGTGGGCAAACTACCTAAGCTACCCCTCGGGCTCAACCCCTGGACACACCCTTACCCTCACGCCATATAAGGAACAAGCTCACCACCCGCTCAGGGAGTGAGTAAGAAAGGGAATTTGTTGTTTGTTCTCTCTCCCCCCCTGCTACAGCAGGGGCCCCAGTGAAGCCTTGCCTGAATTTCTTGTCAGCCTCCTATTGATTAAAGAGGCCAAGAACCCTGGTAAGTAACAAGACTAATTATGGACATGACCTACATATCTAATGCATCGCATACTCTCTTATATTTCCATTTTGGCTAGTGTGGCCATTGCTTGATTTATTGTCAGAAATTGCAAAGGTTAAGTCTCTAAATGTAGACCCTTGACTGATCTTAAACAAGTTATTTAACTTCTATGAATAGAATATTTGGGCAGCATCTTTTGCTAGAATAGCATGAACAAGTTATATGATGTTATTACTGCAAATAATACGAGATATGGATGTTTAAATTAAAATAAACCATCATTCCAAACAGTCCAACCTATCAACAGAGAGACTAACACAATGGGTCTGAAGGAATTCTAGCACTGAGTTGACAATGGCAAATAAGCTATGAGGAAGGCTTCTTCTCTATGGTTTTACCTGCCAGGATCCAAAGGCACATCACAGGTGCAGTCATAGATATTCTGGGGTTCTTGCCCCAGTAACTGCCGATTGAGACTGGGATAGCAGCATGATGGTTACACTTGGGTTTGTACTTAGAAGTTCTTAGGGAGCTTTCTTAAAACAATGCAGGGCCAGAGGATAACCAGTGTCAAGAATCCTCGACTTCGTAAACACACAATCCAGGCTACTTCTTTAATGAGGGAGGACTCACTGCCAAGATCCTCAGCACAGAAAGTCAACTAAGGTAGAACAGGGGGTAAAAACTGGGGCTCTCATTCATGTGCACGATCTGTCAAAAAATAATTTTATCTTGCAATTCTTATCTTCTATATTGTGTTTAGAAATACTAAGTGTTTAAGTTTTAGAAACTGTTTTCTTCATTTAATCTATCTCAAAATCTCTAATACTAACAAGAGTTCACAGGAAGCTGTCAGTAACTAATATTTTTTATTTCCCACATTTCAGAAGGGATGTATAGTTTTAGACTAAGGTAGGTTGTTTTTGCTCTGCTTAGCACGTGTTTTGTGCCGATCTTCAAAAATCGACAACTGAGTCACATATTGAAAATATAACACTCACACTCCACCGATGACACGCATTGATCCAATTCCATGAAAGTCTACATCATTTTTTAAAAAATTAGGGACAGAGTCTACATGTTCACTAAACTCTTTGGCCTGTCCATGGAAGTGAGGTTTTTCATAAATAATAACCTGAAAAATATGAAAGAAAATTACTCAGCAGGCTCATATTTTAGAATAGATACATACTAATTTACTTAAGTGACACTAAAGGCCACAGCCTGAATTAAGGGCCACTGTCCATTTTCTTCATCAATACATACTCAAAATATAGCACGCTGTCTGACATTCACAAGGAATATGTGAGTCTTTATCATCATAAAGCTAAAACATCTTGATAATATGTTTCTCTCGTATCACTATACTCAAGTATGATTACATTGTTCTAGTTACCCAAATCCTAGGACCATCTCATGGAGTAAACTGTCTTATAACTGGTTCTTGAATTATCTTTCTACGTTTTTCTCTCTGTTCAAAATTTGATACAGACCTGCCTTACAGTTATTTAATGTCCTCTATAAGAAATAAAAACTCTCTAGGGGTTCCAGGGCATAATGACAAATTATCTACTGGTTTGAGAAAACATGCTGTTTCTTGTAGCACTGCTTGTAATGGTCACTACTAATCACTGAGAAGAATTAGATATGCAAATTCCTGAATTTAAATACAAAACTTCCTAAAAGTTTGAAATGATTGAAAGAATTTTGGTATTTTTATTGGATATTTGGTTCAAATGGGGGAGGAGGGAATGTAGTAGGAAACAGATTTCTAGTATTTCATTTACTTCAAACTTGGATTGGTACAAGTTCTTCTCTTCTACCATTCTGATGCTGTTTACTTCCCAAACACAAGCTGCCCTTAGTACAGGAAAGTGATAAGAGTGATAACAGCGCTCATCTATTCACACTCTTATCACTTGGTCCTATTTATGGCTAATGGCATAATTTGTGTACAATTGGCAAATAAGACCCATGCTTAGACACACTGAACCAGCAAGCTATAGCTTCTTTATTAAAAAAACAAAAAACAAACTGAGAACATTATACAGACTGAAAAAAATATGTAGTACTGTTCCTGCTGTTTTCTACGTATTAAATTTTCAGAGTGTTTATTGGAAGTGATGAAGTATTATTTGGGTTTAATACATGCTACATATGCTGAACACATTCAAACTAAGTAAGAAGCAATAATTTTTTGATGAGTAAGTCATCAGCCAACACCCAACAACGTGAAAATTGTGACTATCTAGGATAGCCATTCCTTTCATACACCTCTACAACTTGTCAGACTCCCAGCCTGTCGCACCTGAAATTCTCATTCAGCAGACAAGGAGACTGAGACATCACTCAGGGAGTGTCACAACTAACTGTGTCACAACTAATTCTGAAACTATTAGGTCACTGGTTCGAAACCTTGGTTGTATGTTAGAATCACCTAAGAAGCTTTGAAAAATTTTAACCACACCCCAGACCAAAAAAAGTATCTCTTCCAGTGGAACCCAGGCATAAGTATGTTTTTAAAACTCACACATGTATGATTCCAACATACAGCCAAGGTGTATTAGAGATAGTCAGATACTAAGTTTTAAAAAACTCCATCTATGTGATTGAGAGAACGGTAGTCAATTCCACAAATTAGGAAGCCCAGAAATGGGAAAGCTGGAGGAGTTGTGCCTTGTTTTGGAGGAGAGGAGGATGAATCCCTGTCTCCCTGCCTGTCTCTGGAAAGGCTGTAACTTAATTAAACAGAGGTTTTCTTCCTATCTCTCTTTACCATAATTTTCTAATTCCATTTCTTTTCCTTTCCCAAAACGTACTTAATCCTGGCATTATTACTACCCCAGGTTTCATTGCCTCTACCGTTCCCTTCAGATACTCACACTTTCAAACTGACATCCCCTCATAGGAGCTGCCTACACCTCCTTCCATCATCCTTGATCTCCATCCTCAGCATCACGCCCAAATGTCTGCCAGGTATTTCCACTTGAATGTCTAGCTGTCACCTCAACCACTCCACAAAACAAATATCAAACCTATCATCTTTCCACCCTGTTAGGAGGTACTTACTGGGTCTGACTAGGTTGTCAGAACAGACCTCCACCTTTGCATACTGAGCCCTCTCCTCATTCAAGCCTGGGCTCTCAGCAACCACTGTGTGCAGTCACTTCCCACCACCCCAATATGCATTAGCTAGCTATTATTAGCATACGTTCAGGTAATCATTTTTTTATTTTAATAGTCCAAAATACTTAAAGATTAATACTCAAACTTTTTAGCCTGCTACCAAAGTGTGTTTAAGACTCACCTTTAAGTTCATAGGCATTTCCACTTTCAGTCCACCCTTAAGATGACAAGAAATTTTAATATTAGACATACACATATTTAAAGTACTCAAAAGTAACTAAGTGATGTATGTAGGTTATATAAAAATCTGATCAGTGAAGATTACATACTAGTCAAATTTAAGTTGTGTATTTTAAAATTTAGAAATTTAGGTAGAGAACTCTACAGTGGTCAAAATCAAGTCAGACTACTCTACATCAGTGTAGATGGGGTAAGAAATCTTAAAAGATACTTTCTAGAGTATAACCACTGCAAGGAAGGAAACCAAACTTTAGTGCTTAAGTACATGTGACCAATTAAAGATTTAACCCCACAGCAGAGTGTCTCAAAACAGTGGAGCTGTTAGTAGATTTAAAACTTTCATCTGGCAGAGTGCATTTCTAAACCACATAATACTAAATTTCTTCTCTACAATTGCTTGGGCTTTCTACATTAGAGAGAGCACTTCCTCTTCCAAGTTCTATCAACACTTCGTATCACACTTACTATCTTTGTGACCACATGGGTGTAGAGCATAAAAGGTAACCCACTCCTCACAAAAGCTCTAGTTTATAATTTCCTTGTTTCCAATGGTACGCCACACTGTGATATTCCTTAAAATTTCTCAGTTTTTCCTGTTGTTTTTTTAAAGGCATAGCACAACCATAATGGTTTATCACATAGTACCATTTAACTGAAGTTTGCCCCTCAAGTAAAAATGTTTGCAACAAAATAAATCATTAATGCAGGCATTTATTACTTTTAAGAAGGCAACCATTGACAGAACTGCCCATTTATTATTAATGCTGAACTTATCATTCATTACTGCAATGGAAGAGTATAATTTCCAACAAGCAATTTTCTAATAAGCATCAAAAAAACAAATTCAGAACTTTTTAAAGTTTGCAAAATTTTCAGACTACTACTAAAAAGAAACTGCTTGTATTGTGATAAATTTAGCACAAAGTAAATTCAGACATCTGTCTTCTAGAAGACATTAAAATATTTTCACACACACTGAAAGAAACAGAAATACAATGTATGAATAGTTTGCCCATTCAGTAGTATACATATACATTTCTCAAGACCGAGATGCATGACCAATCATCAGAGCTATCTTAATTTTGAATTCATGGATACTTGGGAAAATGCTTCTTTTTAAATATGCTTACCATTTGAAGTGGATGCAATGATTTCATTTCTGCTGCAGAAATCTCAGAGAGTCCATGGTCTTCCCCCAAAACTGTGGCTTGCCCCTTGAAATTAATATCCGGGTAGGCAAGCCAACTAAGTAAGAAATGAATGGTTGGTTAAAGTATAATAGGAATACCTTAATCTGGTTCTGTAAGAGTTGAAAGTTAAAAAAAAAAAAAGCTACAAAAAGTAAAAGAAACCTCTGTCACAGAATTACACTAGTAAAACACACTCAAAGTGACATTGCCAGACAGCATATAACAATGAGTTAACAAGTTGTTAAGTACTTACATTCAGATACTATCCTAAGTTTATTATATGTTTTCCAAGCACTGGCATTGCTTTCTTTAGAATTTTCCAATATTTAAAAGGTGTGAAACAATTACAATTAGGATGTAACTGAAAAATAAAAACCATTCCACTATATTCCATTCTTTTTTAAACTAGGACAATAAGAGGTAGGGATTCCACTAAGCGTTTTATACCTTTGACCCACAGTTTTAGAATATCAGTTCTTGGGCTGCCTCAGGAACAGCATTTGAAATAAGATTCCTAAAAAACCCATTTAGCAACCAGCTAAACTTGATAATTACAGACATTTCTCAGGATCATGTCAATTACTGGGTCTGCCCAACAGTTCTAATCTACACTTGGGGGAGATGAAGAAAGATGTCCAACAGTGACCCCCAAATTCGACACTAACCATCTCCAGAGCAGATGAAAATACTGAAAGAGAGAAGGATCCATGTTGAACCAGACATCACAAACCTTATGATTTAAGCCAATCTGGGACTGAATTAAGATTGAATTTAGATCCACAGTCCTGAAGATACCTTTGGAATCAGAAAGGCCTAGTATCAAATCTAATGCCTACCAACTGGTAGCCTGGGACAAGCCACTTAATTTCCTCATTTATGACATGAGAGCACTCTACCTGTCTTCCAGGAATACAGGAGTAAGAAAAAGGTGCCATGTCCCTGGTCCTACAAGGCCCTCAATAACTAGCAGCACTGAGACACTCTACAAATAGCTCAGGCTCCAGAACTTTAGGCCAGGGACATGTATTTATTTCTCAGTCCCACAGTCTGGTGGATGAAAAGACAATGGATGCATCTATCAAGAACTACGTCTGAGAATCTGTATCTGCTCCTGTGAGTCACATACCAAAGACTTAACTGGATCCGAAAAAAGACAGAATCTGTTTTAATCCCTGCAAGAGTCTTCCTTGGGTATCCAGAAGTATAAACAGTAAAATTAACTAAAACTTCAGAAATGTGTATGTCACCAACTGAAACATTAAACAAAAAGTTAACTTTGGTAACCAGCAATCACTGTAATAAAGAGAAACGGATACGTACACTCCTGACTTCACAGTAAGAGACACAGATTTGGGGATATTCAGCTCTTCCAAATTGGGGACTGCTTGCTGTAGGTAGATAGGACAACATGCTGGGTCAGACTGTGGGCAAAGTTCTATCTCTGGAATGCTGCAATCCTGAAAAAAAAATTGGCTTTGAAATATCTAGAGACACACACTCCAGTATTCTCAACACCCTGGACATGCAGTTACAATTATTCTCATTGTTCAGTTGAATTTCTATCCAAAAACAGCCTAAAGGAAGTACTGTTTCTCCTTACCAGTCTGTTAAAATAAATTTTTCTAAGGAGTTACGTTGATAACATGAAAATTATAAATATTATTGATTGAAAAAGTATTACTCCAATTCTCTCTCCTTTGTTTTTAAAAGTCTTGCTCCATTAACCAAGGTTCAGATTTACCAAACTATCTGAGTGCCAAGGGTCTGTAAGCCTTCCTTCTTAGAAGCATAACAAAGCCATAGGGAGGAAGGGAGTTAAATAAAAGCTGATCTCATGGGGAACATAAAAAATAAATAACAGAGAGGCACTGCTCCCTCAGCATGTTATCCAATTTACATTGACAAAAGAAATAGGAATTAGAGGTGAGGGCAAAGGAAATGTTTTCCTACTTGTGGTATTTATTTTCTTTAGTACAAGTTGGTTTGAAGAAGAAAGGCATTATGAAATTTGAACCTATACTCCGTCACACGTCCACGGTCACCATGTCCTGTCAAACTTTCCTTTAAAATTTCCACTGTCAAGGTTCTTCATCAAGGCCAAGACTTTGATTATGGGCCTAGGCCACCAGTCGAGTAAGCTTACTCTTTATAGAGCTGGGCCTGTGAGAACACCACTTCCCTCATCATAATCCTTGGCTCAAGACCCAAGCATTTCAAATTTATATTTCTGTTTTCCTTTCTATAATATGGCAACAACCCAGTGAGCTATACTAACTCCCCAAAACTCTTCAGTCATACTGGTATCCATACTACCTCTGCTTCTGGCCTCTCTAACCTTGGTAAATGTTTCCCTTATTGTAACTAAAGACTGTCTGTATTATTACTTACGAAAATCTTTTCTTAAATTTTATCGGAATATAGTTGATTTACAATCTTATGTTAGTTTAAGGTGTATAGCATAGTGATTGTTTTATATATATATATATATATATATTCATTCTTTTTCAGATTCTTTTCCCATATACGTTATTACAGAACACTGAGTGGAGTTCCTTGTGCTACACAGTAGGTCCCTGTTGGTTATCTATTTTATATACAGTAGTGTGTATGATAATCCCAAGCTCCTAATTTATCCCTCCCAGCCACGTTTCCCCTTTGCAAACCATAAGTTTGTTTTCGGTAGTCAAGTCCTAACTCAAAACAGAGCTGGGACGAAGTGAGAGAGTGGCATGGACTTATATATACTACCAAATGTAAAATAGATAGCTAGTGGGAAGGAGCTGCAGAGCACAGGGAGATCAGCTAGGTGCTTTGTGACCACCTCTAAGTGGAACAGGGAGGGTGGGAGGGAGGGAGATGCAAGAGGGAGGAGATACGGGGATGTATGTATATGTATAGCTGATTCACTTTGCTATACAGCAGAAACACACCATTGGAAAGCAATTATACTCCAATAAAGATGTTAAAAAATAATTAAAAAATTTAAAAAAAGAATAATGGGAGAGACCCCCCAAAAATAAATTAATTAAAAAAAAACCTTATCATTTCTTAAAGAATCAAAACCACAATTATTTTTCTCTTCTCTAAAACTACAGATGTGCTTCTGTCTGAACACACAATCTATCTCAGTAATCATGAATGTTTAATTACACAACTCAAGTTTCAGTAGCATAATTCTTATTCAAGACATTGTGAAATTCAAATGATTGTGCTTTAATAAAATAGGTAAATGCAATAACAATTAGAGGTGACAGTTATTAAACAATTATATTTTTATTATAATCTGCTTTGCAATTTTAAAACTGCAATTTTCTGATTTTTTAATCTTTCTTCAAACTGAGTTCTCTTATTAATCGTTCTTAATCATTCTTATTAATATGTAAAAGCAAGCAAGTTGATATATCTTGTTTTCAGAAAGTTAGTTCTAAAATGCAGTATGGTAAAAAGGTATAACCTAAAATATCCTTTAAAGTATAAAAGGTATATTTCCTTCTAAAGTTTCATTTAAAAAACAGCCAGAAATCTCCAGAAGTCACCTGTCAATCTTCAAGACTCTTTTGTTTGCTATTAAAAATAGAGCTCTAGTAACATTATTTAAAATGCTGCCATACTAATGTTCCCCCAGGGATCTGAGGTACAGTAACAGAATACATAACTAAGTGTCTCACACAAATAAGTTTCCTCTGCATTGTGTTATACAAACAATGTTTGGGTGGTGTATTTTAAAAGGGAAAAAGCTAAGAGGCATGAGTCTACCACAACACAGAAGGAAACAGATAATGGAAAAAGCATAATGATGGCTAAAAAATTGAAAATAAAAATAAGAATGCTTATGCTCTCAACTATCTTTACTAGAGGACAAATTTTTTTCTCTAGTTGACTGAAAAAGGTTTCACTGATGAGTTCTATTTTCTCCACGGTGGCTATTCACAGAAGTAATGTCTTTTGCAAGATTTGTATAATTCTTGACAAAGGCAGTAAACACTAGCAACTGAAGGGCGCCTTATGGTAACCTAGCAACAAGAAGCAGTTTACTCCTGGTAGAATTTGTATGGCTTCCTCCCAGACTTTTCTAGTCATGATATACTTTATAATATCTTGGTGAAATCTACAAGCTTAGACTATTAAAGCAACTAGTAGGAATGGAGACAAAGCTATAGGAGAGAAACAGGGTGGGAATGAATTACAAAAACAGTAAGAAAAACTTGCCTCCACCTTACATGAAATACCTCCAGTCCCTGATCGAACAACAGATCTCTCTCTTCTCAGCTCATTAATGAGGGCACAACCTAAGTAACTTCTGAAAGAAGGAAACGTCATTCTTTGAAAATGAATATTAAATGCGTAATAAACAGAGTAATGCGCAATATTCCTTTTTTCTGTTTGAGAAAAGAAAGCACTTGACTCAAGACTCACTGCACTGCTACCCCACCTCCAGTTATTTCCACTGGGGGCAAAGATGACCCTTGAGCAGAATCTACAACTGCTGATGACTGATGGTATCTTCTGTTACTTGCTCTATCTATTCACGGCAAAACAAAGACATCATGAAAGTATTTTCTTTAAAGAACATTAAAAGTTTGACTACTCAGATTAGAGCCACTAAAAGATGCTGAAACAAGCTAAAGCTGGCGTAGGCCTAGGTGAATTTGGAATGGCTGCCAGGAAAATGAAGCTATCGATAGGCAGAATTTTGACAAGGTGGGAGAAAGGAAGCAGTTTGATGCCTGATTCTTGCTTTGTAAAATATTTAGAACAATGCTAATGCTTTTTCCATTCAATGCTCAATAGTTTTATTTTCCTTCCTCACTAATAGTTGCGAGCATGTCCAAGACAAGCGGGCACTAACACTGCAATTTAAAAAATGACTCCACAAACAAACAGTGGAAGAAGAAAAAAATGCAAGTATGACTTATTCTTTCTGATAATATATTCGAAGCAAATGGCGGAAGTGCAAATACCCATTTATATACCCAGGCTCAACAGATTGCAGTTTTGTTTGATTTTATTGTTGCTTGATTCTGGGTGGAGGTTGCTGCTTACAATACTTTATTCATCTTTTTTTTTTTTCCCCCACTATGCCTGGCACAGTGCCTGACATTCACAAGGCAGGCACAAAACCACACATTATTTAAATCTTAGAAGATTCCACCTACAAACTAATTATCTGTTTCAAGGAATTTCTCGTGAGTTAGCTAATTATGTGAGCACTCAAATGCTGCTTGCTGAGCTGAACTGCTTGCAATTAAATTCTTCAATGAAAACGAACACTGCCCTCTATGTTGTAGCCATCAATCTCCCTGAAGTACCAGCAAGCCACCAACATTCACCTCAGTATCTGACACATGTGGCTCTGTTAGGGACTCCCTCACATCTCCCGTGCTGCCTAACTCCTGTTCACTCAGTCAAGATGCCAATCAGGTACCACCTCCTCCGGGTGAGGTACCTCTTCTTCGAGCACCTGTAGGGCCCTGCATAGTACTTCTCACATCATATGGTCATGTGATTCAGCTGTCTCTGACCTAGACTCTGAGCAATCTGAAGTACAAGACCGTACATCACTTGTATTTCTATTCCCAGTGCCTATCACAGTATTGGGTCCAAAAGAAGACACAAACATTTGTTAGACAAAGGTTTGTTTAACAGTTTTGCAGAAGGTATTAATTCATGCAGACACTCCTTTATGATAATATGAGTTTTCCTGTATGTCCTCTTATTTTTCTATATGCTATCTGCAACTATCAAGGTTAAATAATGTTGATTCAAGTCATCATGATAGGGTCCACTTCAATTTAGACATTTTTAGCATATAAATGGAATCTCCATAATTTGAAAAACATATATGTCCATGACTGTCACAGGAGTCACTGCGCTAAATCATGTACTACATTACTGCTGAAGGAACTCTTAAGAATACATGGGAGAATTCTGTCATTATCACTAACTCATCCCTCCTCTAAACCACCAAGGCACTTCCCACAAAATGTTTCATTATGTGGCAAGACCTTCCTCATCTTAGTATTAAATAATATTTTCTAAACAGAAAATAAAAAAGCAACACTTTTTCGCTTCCTCTCCCCATCCTTCCTTCTCTAATTTCTTCTAACACTCGTCTCTCTCCCCCTTTCTCATAAACACCACACACACACACACACACACACACACACACACACACAGCTACAATGAGGAATAGAAATCTACACTAGAAAAAGATATATTTGTAAATATCTTATCCTAAAGATGTCTGGATGGTATACTCCTACTACTATTAAAAATACATATACATAACGTAACATTTTATGTGCCAGATTACATGTAATATTTTAAATTTTCATTCACTTAACACTTTATACATATCTGGTCAAAAAATTATCAATATGATATGAAGATTAATAAAATTAGCACAAATATTAGCAACCATTTCCTAGCATTGCTGGGCCAAAGTACAGCTTTACTACATGACAAACAAAATAAAATAAAAAATAGGGATAAAATCAACTGTTCCATTACCTTTACGACACGTTTGATAGACCCCAATACAAAGTTTCTTTGTGGATGCTTTCTGTTCTGGAGGATCCAGTCATGATTTAACACCTTTTCCCCTTCTTCTAGTATACATTTCTGACCTTGGAAATGTGGTTTCTCATATAAAATCCAGCTGAACACATATGAAAGCATGATCAGTTATAATTAATTTTCTAAGAAACGAGGCATAAAACAAATGATACTTATAATTCACAGACCATCTTCTCTACTTAAATTTTAATATCTGGGCTATTTTCCACTACTAGCATATAATCCTATTTTGAAACAATGATAAATATGCTAATGTAAGGATAAGCAAAGAGTGAAGAATAAAAGTGCACAGAACTTGGAAGTAATACTTCCTGAACACAGCACCACAGTCTATGCCTGTGCCTATATTTATGTATACATACACTTTACAGATGCTGTATACACATTTACATTAAAAACAATAGCTGGGGCTTCCCTGGTGGCACAGTGGTTAAGAGTCCGCCTGCCAATGCTGGGGACACGGGTTCGTGCCCCTGTCTGGGAAGATCCCACATGCTGCGGAGTGGCTGGGCCCATGAGCCACGGCTGCTGAGCCTGCGCGTCCGGAGCCTGTGCTCCGCAATGGGAGAGGCCACAACAGTGAGGCCCGCGTACCACAAAACAAACAAACAAACAAAAAAAACAATAGCTTAACAATTCCAAATTCCACTTCTACCCTAATTTTCCTGTCATTGGACAATAGAGCACATGTGTCTCATTTTATAACATGAAGATACACTACACGACACTGCTTTAACGTGATTGACCAGTGAGTAACGCAAACACTGGACAAAGAAACTCTGGCCCCCACATGTCCAGGGGACATGGTCCATAATAACAAATGAGGTTTTCCATCATTTTTACACCATACAAAGAATCTTTCACTTCTTGAGCAGATCAGTGATACAAATGACTTTTTAAAAATTTATTTTATTTATTTTTGGCTGCATTGGGTCTTTGTTGCTGTGTGTGGGCTTTCTCTAATTGTGGAGAGTGAGGGCTACTCTTCACTGCAATGCGTGGGCTTCTCATTGTGGTGGCTTCTCTTGTTGTGGAGCACGGGCTCTAGGCACACAGGCTTCAGTTGTTGTGGCACGCATGCTCAGTAGTTATGGCTCACAGTCTCTGGAGCGCAGGCTCAGTAGTTGCGGTGCACGGGCTTAGTTGCTCCACGGCATGTGGGATCTTCCTGGACCAGGGCTCGAGCCCATGTCCCCTGCACTGGCAGGCGGATTCTTAACCACTGTGCCACCATGGAAGCCCGATACAAATGACTTTAAGCATGTGGCCTTCACATTCCTTAGTGTCCCACAAATTTTGAACTCATTTTCAAAGCTATGCTTCGTTCAATTGAAGCCTTCAACTAAACTTGCCAAATCTATCCTGCTAATAATGCAGTTACAAAATGGTACTGATTATATATACTGTATATATTAGGACTTACTACTTACTGCAGGCTGTAAGTACTAAAAACAACCTATATTTTCTGTCACAGTAAATAAAGAGAACAATTAAGTTATAAAATACAAATAACGTTTCAAACAGTTATTCTAGAGGAAAAGGAATGTGACCTCAATACAAAAAACATAAAGCATAAACAGCAAGAAAACACTTAATTTAGGGGGAAAATGCTATAAATTTTAAGAGATCTCTTACCAGCCCCTTACAACCTTTATCAGTACCCCATTCGGAAAGGACCAAGATGTAGCATCGGGAATATTACAGTAGATCTCTTGTTTATATTTACTTCCATGGAGATCATAGATAACCAGCTGCAACACACAGTAAGTAGGCACAATAACTAATTTTAAGAATGCATTTAAAATTCCAAAATGTCCTAGAATGTAGAAAATAAAACATCCTAAATATATAAAAATATTACTTTAGATGCTAAACCCTTGAGTAAAACAATCATGTTCTAAGTCAGTTAAAAGTACTTACTTTAAACTCCCAAACGTAAAAGTAACCTTACTTCTTTTATTTTAGTCTACCTAAGAAACTTGTGCTTACCTTCCCAGGTCTTGGGTTACACTTCAGAGTCTGTTTGTCAACATTCTGAAATAATAAAAGTGGAAGAAGTAAGCCTTAAGAAACATAAACAGAAAGATATACAGTTCACTTTCTTAGTGGTCACAGATCCAATTTATCGCATATTTATTTAGTGGGCATCATTACAAGGTGCACCTCTAGGTACTATAAGGGATATAAAGGTAAATACGAAGGAAAATAAAGCTTTGTCTCTGCCCTCAAGAAGTTTATAGCTTAGAAAGGGGAAACAGGTGATCACATTCCCATGTCTCTTCTAGGTGGGGGGATTAAGTTAAACCCTCAGGTAAAATACAATCAAAATGCCAAGTTATGGAAGTCAAGAGAAATGGCACCAGCATGGAGGTGAGGTGATGGCAGAAGAAGGTGCCCAAGAGGCTTGTGTGAAGTAGTGGTATGGAGCAGACCTTGAAAAACAGGACTTCAGTAAGTGAAAAAATGTGGCAGGTTGGTGTGGAGGTAGTAAAGAAAAAAATTACAGGAAGAGACCATCTTGAGAAAAAGTGCAGACTCTTACAAGGCGTGGAACCAGCGCACAAAGAGAGAACGCTGAGCAAACAAGACTTGGGGAACTCGTCATAGAGTGAAGAGGTTGCACTTGACTTAGTAGGAAACCAGGAACCATTAAAGAAACATTTCTTCAAATACCAAGCTTTCTTTTAAAAGGACCTTGCCTTGCAAGCTATTGGTTGGTATTCAAGTATTAGTACTTGCTACTAAGGGTATTCAAAGTACAGATACAGTCCTTGGGAATCCTAGAGAAAGTTCCATGATCTTGGAATGTCAGAAAGGAATGTCCTGAGACTTCCCTGGTGGTGCGGTGGTTAAGAATCTGCCTGCCAATGCAGGGGACATGGGTTCGATCCCTGGTCTGGGAAGATCCCACATGCCGCGGAGCAACTAAGCCTGTGCACCACAACTACTGAGCCTGCGCTCTAGAGCCCACGAGCCACAACTACTGAAGCCCACGTGCCACAACTACTGAAGCCCACGTGCCTAGAGCCTGTGCTCCGCAACAAGAGAAGCCGCCGCAATGAGAAGCCCGTGCACTGAAACGAAGAGTAGCCCCCGCTTGCTGCAACTAGAGAAAGCCTGCACGCAGCAATGAAGACCCAAAGCAGCCAAAAGTAAATAAATAAATATATTAAAAAAATAAAAGGAATGTCCCATATTCAATGAATAGTCTATAGTAAACATTTAAATATTTCTAAGTTGAAGAAAAGTGTAACTGAATTTCAAGACATTTTCCAGCTATAATGTTTTCATCTCCTTTTCTCTGAATTAGTCTGTTCATTGCCCTGCTATGTATGAACAAGAAGAAGACCAACTACAGTGAGAGACTGTTGTCAAGCAAAGACTTAAAATATTTTAAGTAGTTAAAGTATTTTTAAGTATCGTGAAATATTTTCTTGAGACACATAAGCTCAACAGCAAGTGACAAGTTTTCTACATACAGTACCTTGAGAAACTCAGAAGGCTGTCACTTAATTTAGTTTGAAAACTAAAAATTAGCAAAGAACTGGGATATAACTTGCTTCTCTCTTATGCCTTTTAAATTCTGATGAAGCAATTTTGTTTTCTCAAATATACCAGTCCAGCTAAAATTCATGAGTTATGATACACTTCAAAGAACAAAGTAACCTCTGGTATTTTTTAAAAAAATCTTTCACAACCTCAAAACACTGATTTTTTTTTTTTTTTTTTTTTTTGCGGTATGCGGGCCTCTCACTGTTGTGGCCTCTCCCATTGCGGAGCACAGGCTCCGGACGCACAGGCCCAGCGGCCATGGCTCACGGACCCAGCCGCTCTGTGGGATCCTCCCGGATGGGGGCACGAACCCGTGTCCCCTGCATCGGCAGGCGGACTCTCAACCACTGCGCCACCAGGGAAGCCCAACACTGATTTTCTTAATAAACTTTTAGATCATTTCATGATCCAAAGCACTACTTCACTAGTTAATAATCAAAATAACTCACCTCTGTGAACGAGCTTAATCGGCCTGAGGTGTCTCGAGCACAGCAATATTTTGACACCGGTTCCTGAAAAATTCCACCAAATCTGGCTCCTTTTTCTGAGGAACGGATTTTGGAAGTCTGCAAATACTGATGATAAGCACTCTTTAAAGAAGAATGTAGTTTGGAAGTAAGGTCAGATTTTTGTAGAAATGAGGCCTTTTCTGGCCACAGACCAATTTGCAGATTAGAGGTAGTAGGCTCATTTGACATCACATAAGAACTCTTAGAAACCCCAGTACTTTCCTGGTCATCATCAGGGCAAAATGCGATAGAAGAATCTGGCAGCTTGAAGATAACATTTTCCCGCCTTCTAGCTCTCAGACTTCCTTTGTGCAATGGCTCTTCCTCCTCTTTCTCCTCTTCCCCTCCCCTCCATCTGTCATCTTCATCCAAATTCATCTTTAAACGCTCCGATACTGACTGGAGAAGCGATAAAACAGAAGAGGACTGGTTTGCACTCTCTCTCGATTTCGTGGAGCCACGATGGCCAGGTGAGATTTCGCTGGATAGAATGTCCTCCTGAGAGCTGTCATCCTCATAAATGGGAGACAAAGCTAAGGGATAAATCTTGTACCTTTTGGCCTCTACTGATAAGATCATTTCTGAACTATCATCATCGAATGTCTCACCTAATTTAGTTTCCTTTTCAAAATGATGGAAGAGGTCAGTTCTACTCTCAGACCTTTCACACGCGGAAACAGGCATGCTGTTGGTGGATGTGTCAGGAGTCAGGAGGGACTGTGTTCTTCTTACTTCTGCAGTAGCATACTTGTCCTCATCTTGAAGAGGCTCTTCATATAATATAGTAAAGGAAGAACTTTCTTGTTCATCCTGAGCAACGAAGGCTAGGTTAGGCTCTTCCTTTTCATCTCCATAATCTAGATCTCTTATTTTCTTATGTACTGCAGTAACAGATGTTCTTCTGTCTAGCTTTCCTATGGTAGCCTCGGGTTGAAAATCTGGCATTGCTAAGGCTGGGTAGCCTTCATAATCCTTACTTAGCATAGGTGATTCATAACCCCTGAAAGCGGTGAGTCTAGTGTCAAACGCTGTCAAGCATGCCTTCATTTCAGTAGGTTCCTTCCCCATTTCTCCACCACTCCCTTCAGCAACCTCTTGGGGTGCTTTTTCAGCTTCAGATATGGGAGGCGTGGCCTCTTCTTGTGTAACAGGCAATTCCAGATCTGTTCCGTATGTTTTCTCAAGGTTTACCACTGTGGACAACACTTTATGTTTCCTGACAGTCCCATCAGAATTTTCTGGGGATGTTCTTTCCATGTCTATCTTAAAGGGCATGGACACAATCGTTCCAATTGTCTCTTTTGCATCTCTCTTACATGCTTTTTCCATTTCTAAGGAAGCAGGTACTGCCTTCTTGTGTGCTTCTTTCACTTCTAACGCAAAAGGAGGTACTATTTCAGTTTTCCTAATAACCCCTTTGGCATCCTTTTGGTAAGTGTTTTCCACGTCCATCATAGGTCTTTCAGTCTTTCCAGTGATCTTCTCACCATCTTTTTGGTAGATATTTACCACTTCTGATGTAATGGGCATCACCTCAGTTTTGTCCATCTTTCCTTCAGCATCTTTTTGGTAAATATCTTCCATTTCTAGTGTAGCAGGTATCATTTCAACCTTTTCGGCAGTGCCCTCAACATCTTTGTGGTAGAAATTGTCCATTTCTGACATAACCAAAGTCATCCCGGTCTTACCAACATCTCCTTCAGCATCCTTTTGGTAAACATTTTCCATTTCTAACGTAGCAGGTATCACTTCAGTCTTTCCAGTGATTCCCTCTGCATCTTTTTGGTAGACATTTTTCAGTTCTGACATATCAGGTGTTATGTCAGTTTTGCCAATATCCCCTTCAGTATCCCTCATTTCATAAGCTTTTTCCATTCCTAAAATGGCGGGTAATCCCTCAGTTTTTTCAATGTACCTCTCAGCATCCATTTGGTATGCTTCTCTCATTTTAAGAATTTCAGTTGCTGGCTCAGTTTTCGAGGTATGCAATTCAGCATCCTCTTTATGTGCTCTTCCCACGTCTGACATAGGGGGGACTGCCTCATATTTCATAATATTCAATTCAGCATCCTTCTTATTTGGTTTTCCCATTTCTACCATGGAAGGTATAAGTTCAATTCTTCCTACATTTACTTCAGTATCCTTCTTGTGTACTTTCCCTACTTCTGACACTGCAAGGGGTACACTTTTATTACTACGTCCTGGCAAGCTTTTTTCAGATATACATAAAAGAGTATCAGACGAACCGCTTTTAGATGTCCCAGGTACATGGATGTCATCATTCACAAATGGAGGCCATGTGAAATTTAATACAAGAGCTCTTCTTTCCTCTGTCTCAGTTTTGTGATTATCAACACCCTTTATTTCCATTTTCTCTTTACAGTCCTCGTTGAGAAACGAATGTGCTTCTGACTTATCATCTAACCCTGTATGGGGCGTGTCTTCAGCTAGTAAAACAGTGTCTGACTCCTGCAAGTTTATACTATCAGACTGTCCACCTCTATTTCCTGAAAAAGGGGATTTTTGGTAGAGAACAATTTCTCTTCCTTTAATTGACTCTGCGTCACTAACTAAGTTACTTACAGCAAAGAATCTACCTAATACTTTTTCACTAATTTCACATGTGCTTTGATTTACTGCCTGTTCTGACACCAAGAACTCCCTTACCATATCAAGCGGCTTAACACTATCACTGTTCAGAAGTTTTGAAGTATTAGCCTGAAGTTCAGAATCCCGGGTATCCTGAGCATCCTTTGCTAAGGTTTCTTGGGCTGAATAAATAATCTCATTGACTAATTCCCTAGCTTGATCTTCTAACAACCAAGATACATTCATTCTATCAGAATCAAAAAGGAGACTCTTCTCACCAACCATAGGTGAAGCACAAGCCTTTTCTTCCCCTTGGACTTCAGACATGTTTTCCACGGCCTGCTCTTCCAAATGCTCTGTCAGCTGGATCCCTGTCAGTGTCACTTCTGATGGGCTTTTCTCAAGGATGTCTTCTTTTAGGGTACCTGGATTCATTATGCCGCCTACGGCTATATACTCCTGGCAGGTACCAACTGTGTGTCTGGACTTTAGCTCTTCCCTGACAGAATTAAAGATCTCACCAATCAATGTATCAGCCTTTTTACATAAACCACTTTCGAGGTCCAGAAGTTGCTCACGTGCTCTCCTCCTTGCTTCTATGTGCTCAGCAGATGCTTCAGAACACTGCTGGCTTGAGCTGTTAACTGACGCTGGGGCCCCAGCAACTGCTCCAGTCTCTGCTTCCATAGGACTGTCAAATTGGGCAGCAGTTGGGAAATCAACTGATACCATCCCAGTATGATCCCCAAAATGGTCCTGAAGTGGGGTGACTTCTGCCCCTGTTGGGAGAGATGTTTCAAATTCCAAATAAGAGCTATCAGGGTACAGCAGGTTAGTCAAGGAGGCACCTTCATGTGGGACATCTATGGTAACTTTTACAGAACTAAAATCCTTTGGGGGATTCTGTGAACTTGTAACCATGCTAACTTCTTCAGAGTTACTGGAGGAAGAAGCCACGCCATCAATACCACCACTTAGGAGATAAGCACCCTCTTTCTTTCTGTGAGATGAGGCTCTCTTTTCTGATCTCAGCACAGAAGGATGAGTACGAAAATTTGAATCCTCAGATGCAAACGTATTTTTTTCCAAACTCACACCAGAGCCCAGAAAAGGTGCATTTACTGCTGCGCTGTCAGTTTCTTGGAATTTGGGGGAAGTATTAGTTAAACTGAGTTCTGCCATTTCTGAAAAACCAGAAATCTTTTTGGTCCCACAGACAACTGAAGGTTGATGAAACACAGAAGTGTTGGCTTCACAGTTCTGTGCCATTTGCCTAGTGACTTTTCCATCATGAACAGCAGGTAAAGTCCCAAGTATATTACTTTGGAGAAGAGCAGAATTACCTGAGGCTTCCACCTCTGCTTCCTGTGTACCTTGATATTTGGAGGCAGAAGGAGAAACCTCAGTTTGGCGATTCTCTTTAAGGCTGGCATCTGAATATTTCTCTTTAATCTCTTTATGACCCACTAACTGAAAACTTCTGTCCTGTTCAACTTCTAGGGAAGTCAATTCTGATAAAAGAGGACTTGCTGGCTCATCTGTAATTTCAAGTGGAGAAGAGATTGTATCCTGAGAAGTGTCTCTGGGCTCTGTTTGGGGAACAGATATCTTGGAGAGACCTAGAGTTTTTCCTCTTCCAGAATGTGACCCAACAGGAACACTGTCCTGACTGTCAACTTCAGACGTTGACAACATTTCTGCAAGGTTATCAGTTTTGGTTTCCAAGGAGAAAAGAGAATCAGACTTGCCTATAGTGCCCTGACTTGCTTTGGCGTTTGACAGCATGAACTCTGCTTTATCACGGTCTTGAGATGAAGTGGAACTGTGGTCCTTAGAGAGGCTTTCGGACTCAAAGCTCAAGTCCACTGCAGTTAAGTGGGTGTCACTGGCTTCAAGACCTAGTGGAAACTGGCATTTTTCACTGTCAGGAAGAACTTCCTTGGACTCAGGAATTGCAGATGCACGCTCAGGATGAAGGCAAGCAGGGAGACTCTTCCTGTCTGTGGCCTCAGCATGATATGCCACATTTTCTTCTTGACACTTACGAGGCTGATGGGAAATACCAATGCTGCTGACATCCCCAGTTTCAGCGAGCACAGAGGAACCTTCATTCTTTAAGACAGGAATATCCAACCTGCTCAGCAGGCCAGCTCGGGAAACAAAGGTAGGAGATGAAGTATTGAAATCTGATTTTTTATGGTCAAGGTTAAGAGATGTCCTGGCATCAGGTGATGCTTTGGCTTGCTGACGACTCTGAGAGTCAAGAATAGATCCTGAAATGTGATTTCTATCCAGTTCAGGTGATATTTTATTTTCTAAGCATGCTACAACGGCTAATTCACTGGTGTGTTGTACAGAGGCAGCATCCTTTTCATTCATTCTAACAATGGGAGGCATTTTGCTATGTGGCCTAACAAGCTTCTTGGCTTCTGTTACCAACAACTTGTCAGTACCTTTGGGTAATGACTCGATTCTATCTTCTGGAGCTTTTCCATGACTTGAAGTTGTGGGTTCACCAACTGAGGTGCTTTCTGTTTCTTGCTTGATTTCTGTAGGAGCCAAATTTTCCTGTGTGTCCAGGGCAGACAATCTGTTTTCTTCACTTACAAGTTCTGTGTCTGTTACAGCATGTCTCTGGAGAGCAATGTTGCTGGTGTGACTGGCAGCGTGCTTTGACAAGTTACCTTCGGTGTGCTTGTCAGAACACTTACTCTCTGGCCACTGCAGAGCTTGACGCCTAATTGATTTATTTGGACTTGGCAAATCTGTATTTCCACGTTTGGTAGTGTCACTCCCATCAGATTTACTACCAGAGAAGTCGGAAACAGCAGGGTTCTCAGGCTCAACACACTCCTCTCTTTGCACCAGTGTCCCATCACTCATCATCGAGCTGTTTTCTATTACCGTAGTTTCTGGTGTTGCTGTCCTCTGCAAGTCTGCACTGCAAGGAATTTTGCTACTGTTACTTTTTGTAAACAATGCTGAACATACCAAATTTCTGTCAGTCTGAGAAACTGGTATACAACTTAAATGGTGCTGTGAGTCAAATTCTCCATCAGTGGAGCTAGAGTTAGTCTCAGAACGGGATGACCGACTTCTCTCAGGTCCCCCAGGATCATTTTTATTTAAAACATCCCTAGAAGAAGCAGTGCTAGACAGTTCTCGGTTGTTTGTTGAATGGCTTTCTGGGTTGATATTTATTTTATTATAATCAGAGTCTTCTATCCGGCCTTTAAGCACTTGTCCTTTCACAGAAACGTCTGTGCTAGCTGATGACAATGACACCATCCCAGCCTCTATCTCACTTCCAAGGCCCATATGTGTGCTCGTACTAGAGTCGGAACTTTCATTTTCTCTGTCTAAGGGATTCAAGGTTTCCAGCGCCGTCTGCTGCTTCAAATACTTCCTAATTTGTCTGGGGCCTCGGTACGTGGCATATGTTACTACAGGCCTCTCTGGTTTACCATCCATTTGTCTGCAAAAAGAAATAGCATGAGAGTATCAGGAAATATAATTAGTAACACTTAACAGTAATTCCAGAAATCATAGTGAAGTATATCTTTCAAACACTCCTATTCTTCATATGTCCAAACTTGGGAAGGAAATCCTAGAATATTTTAGTTCAACCTATCTTTATTAAGCATAATATAGACGTGACCAGCAGCACATAAGTGTCAACCAGCATGAATGTCTGAGCTCCTCAGAACTGTCCCTCTCACCTGATTACGTCTGTCTCTCTCACGGTGGTTAATGGAGAGAACGTGGGCTGACAAGCCTGAGGCTTGAGTTCTAGCTCTGATCTCCAAAGAGTTTTTGACTAGAAGGAACCACATTGCCTTTGAGCCTCATACTGGTACCTCATGGCTAATCACTGATTTCTCCACCATATCAGAGCATCATAGCGAGCTTCTCTTCCTTTATTTAGATGTGAATTTGGGACAGCAACTTTTAGCACAGAGTTAGAGAAGTTGTAAAGAAAACACCTGGCAAGATGTCTAGCCTGCAGTAAGCACTCAATATATACTTAAGTCAATAAATGACAGAATTCCCTTAAAAATCCTCTCTCCTGTTAAGTTCTTCAATTAGCAGAGTAAGTATTAAACTGGCTGGGTGAATGCAGAAATCAAAAAAAGGTTTCTAGCACAAGTTCCCTACTTTTTCTCAACCCTAGCATAAAGTTCCTGATGTCCTCAGCATCTAACTTCTTTTGGAGAATCTACCCCTGGGAGCTCTGATGCTATGCTATGCTATGCTATGCTGCCTTACAGCCCTTAACACACACCTTTCTCTCCCCTTCAATTCCAGCCCCAGACAGAAGCTTCTGTCCTATAAGACTCAGTTCCCAAGTTAACCCCAATGCAAACCTACCCCAAGACCCCGTTACTGCTAGAACGGGCAGTTAGCCTCTGATCTGTGGGGACAAAGGGGCCTGAGCACATCACTTGCCATATTAGATTATAAAGATATATGCACTGATTTATTTCCCCACTAACCTAGTGCCTATTTGAAGGCAGGCACTACATCTTCATCATTTTCTTTCTTTTTTTTTTTTTTTGTGGTGCGCAGGCCTCTCACTGTTGTGGCCTCTCCCGTTGCGGAGCACGGGCTCCGGACGCACAGGCTCAGCGGCCATGGCTCACGGGCCCAGCCGCTCTGCGGCATGTGGGATCTTCCCGGACCAGGGCACGAACCCGTGTCCCCCGCATCGGCAGGCGGACTCTCAACCACTGCGTCACCAGGGAAGCCCCATTTTCATATTTTTAAGTGACCTACATAAGATTTGGCAAATGATGTATGTTTAATAACTTTGTGTGAATTAATGAATGGCTAAGTAAAGCAATGATACTAAACGCTAAGTAATTTGTTTCTGTCTTAATCCTTATAAATGATACTAAAGTGTTTTCAATTCTGCTCTCTAGTTACATTTTAGGGTCCCAGCTACAAAAATGTATGGTAGAAAAACTTGATGTATGCTCTAACTTTTTCAGGTTAAACATATAATTAACAAAACATTATAGAACCCATACGAATAACTAAGAAATCCAGTTATCAGTATTCCAGTATCTAAAAATGAGGTATTTTCTCCCCAACTTTTTAATAAATTTATTTTTTTTGGCGTTGGGTCTTCATTGCTGTGCACGGGCTTTCTCTAGTTGCGGAGAGCAGGGGCTACCCTTTGTTGCTGTGTGTGGGCTTCTCACTGGGGTGGCTTCTCTTGTTGTGGAGCATGGGCTCTAGGCACGTGGGCTTCAGTAGTTGTGGCTTGCGGGCTCTAGAGCACAGGCTCAGTAGTTGTAGCACTCGGGCTTAGTTGCTCCACAGCATGTGGGATCTTCCCGGACCAGGGCTCGAACCCGTGTCCCCTGCATTGGCAGGCTGATTCTTAACCACTGCTCCACCAGGGAAGCCCTCTCCCCAACTTTAAAGCAACACCATGAAGAATGCTAGGTTTGTCCACATGACAAAACACAAAGTAAACCTCTGACAAGTAAAATCTCAATTAACTGTGCCCCTTAACGTAGTTCTTGAATTTTAGCTGAAATAATTTATTTCAATCTATGTAATTGCTGGCCTATAAAATCCTACCACACCACTATTGTAAAAGTTTGTATTAGTTACATTCATTTTACTGTCTATTTTAAAAGAGCTACAGGAGATGTATAGAGAAAAGCTTTGCCTTGGAGAAGTGATTTTAGCTACTACACAAATTTCAGGCTAGATCAAAGACAGTTATGAAACAAAGTTAAAAGTTGGATAAGGGAACCTATCTAAGAAAACATACAAGAAGAAAAAATACATATAGGTAAATTAATGTTATTGGTAAAATCCTATATCAAAATGCATAAATTATTCAGAAAATACAAGAGCCTTTCAGAACAATACACGAAGATCCAGAAGTATGAACAGATGACAAGAAGTTTTATTGTTTGATTTTTCTTTCAAAGCTTTTAAATTTTATACTTAAAACCTACTTTCAAGGCTGCAAATTTTTTTTTCCCTAAAAGATCACCAAAATGTACATGATGTCCGAAGAAATAAGACTCGAGAGATAAGGATCAGAAGTTATTCTTCAAGTATAGTAAACTCAGGTTCTCTTACTACCAACTCCATCCTAACGAGACGTCAAGGTGTTTTATTCTACATCAATCCAATAATGCGACTTTTGCTCTAAAAGAACTTCTATTAAAATAAAGCACAGAGAAAAATCCACTCCAGAAAAAATTTCAGTTCACTGTAAGAATGCCTTTTGGTAGTTTTGGAGTCCTTTTTGGGGGGGTGGGGCGCGGATAATTGTTTTCCATTCCCATCTTGGGAGCTTTCTGGTTACTGTCAACTAGAATGATTAAACTGATTTATATGAACCAGTATAAATTTCTAATGAAATAATCTCCCTTAGCACCCTAGGTGGAAATGTTATACGCTTGTGACTAAAATATGTACCCTTCATACTAAACAACTATACTATCACGTTTAAAGCACTGAACATCAAAGTTTCAAGCTTAGCTTCATGTATTATAATTAGTCCTTTCAGGTACTGATGAGCTACACTCACACTTTGTAAAGGGTTAGTCATGCCGAGATAGTCTATTTTCTACAACATTCTCTCACAGGTTGTAGTTGAGTCTTCATAACTGAATAGTATTAAGACCATAAAACTGTCCTTTAATTAAGATTTTCCCTAATACAGAAAATAGAAAGAAAATGGAAATGTCAAAAATACATAACTTTACAAATAAACTAAAGATAGAAAATTAAAAAGGTTTATTTTCACAAACTGAATAAAGAACATATTCATTTCATGTATTATGTAATTGTGCATGGGATCTGTAGCTTATCCAATATAAGTAGAGGTATGTGATCCAAACAACACTAAGAAAAAAGTAAAATATCTAGAAATTTCAACTATTTAAGGGAATAGACATACATATTTAAAATCTGGAAAGGGTTTTATGCATTTCAGCCCAAACCTAACTACCTATCATGTGCAAGTTTATTAAGCCTCCAAGTACTACATATGGCTGTACTCTATCCTGGATAAACTTAATGCATCTGATACTACAAAGATCAACCAAAGACATGTGTCATTCTTCAAAGAAAATTCTATAAAGGCAGCCTGAAAATAATAGCATTAGAGCAAAAGTATTCAGTATATCTAATTCACTTTTAGTAAGTATGATTAAGCTACATTTTTAGTGTTAAGATTTATTTCCTTTCAAATTACATAGTGAAGAATATCTTCAGGCTTCCCTGGTGGCACAGTGGTTAAGAATCCGCCTGCCAATGCAGGGGACATGGGTTTGATCCCTGGCCCAGGAGGATCCCACATACCACGGAGCAACTAAGCCCGTGTACCACAACCACTGAGCCTGCGCTCTAGAGCCCGTAAGCCACAACTACTGAAGCCCGCGCACCTAGAGCCCGTGCTCTGCAACAAAAAAAACCACCGCAATGAGAAGCCCCCGCTTGCTGCAACTAGAGAAAGTCCATGCACAGCAATGAAGACCCAACACAGTCAAAATAAAAATAAATAAATAAATTTATTTTTTTTAAAAAAGAATATCTTCTCTCTGGGACCTCCCTGGTGGTGCAGTGGTTAAGAATCCGCCTGCCAATGCAGGGAACACGGGTTCGAGCCCTGGTCTGGGTAGATCCCATATACCGCGGAGCAACTAAGCCCGTGTGCCACAACTACTGAGCCTGTGCTCTACAGCCCACATGCCACAACTACTGAGCCCACACACCTAGAGCCCATGCTCTGCAACAAGAGAAGCCATCACAATGAGAAGCCCGCGCACCGCAACGAAGAGTAGCCCCCGCTAGTTGCAACTAGAGAAAGCCTGCGCACAGCAACAAAGACCCAATGCAGCCAAAACAAATAAAATAAAAATAATTTTTTAAAAAGAATATCTTCTCTCACAATAGGGAAGGCTTTTAACTATTTTATGTAAAGAAAAGCTGCAAAACCAGACATTTACTTAAAAAGCACAATAAAGTTTTGACAGAAGAGTTTCTCATGATGGATATGAATTTGCTGAAAATGTAAGAATTGCAGAACTTTTTAAAGAATTTCAATCCAACAGTGAAGTAGCTTCCTACATAAATTACACGAGAAGCATGAGTTAATGTATGGAAAGTAATCTAAAAAGTGTTAGCACAACAGGTTTACTTAAAGGCTTTATTGGTATTAAAAATGAAATTTGCATACTCAACGGTACATAAAAACAATTACACAGCTGTTTATTATTTTTAATTAAGTGAAGATGAAATCATTTACAATGCTTTTTGATAAGGATTTTTTTCTAACACTTCAAATTATAGGTAATAACTTGTCTAAATTTTGACTTGTATATTTATATGATTATATTTGCATATAATTGTATATACTATTTACATACAAATTTTGTATATAATTTTCTGATTTGCCAATTTAATGTATCATTGTTCACAGTTTTTATCATAGAGAGTTGGAAAACTGGAAGCAATCCTATCTACTGATCTTCTCTTTCCTGATACTTTCCATTGCTATCATGCTTAGAAAATTGTTTCTCACCAGAATAATTCACATTTAGCTGCTTTTAGTTTTGTATGTTTCTTAAACATTTTTATTCCACTTTAATTTTAATGTAAAAATGAGATGAGTATCTAGCTTTTATTTTTTTCTCCAAATTATTATCCCATTTCCCCAAGTCTTCCTTTTTACAAGAATACATAATGCCATCACATTCAAGGGCTCAAATCACAAAATACACAAGGGTCTATTTCTAGACTGTCTATTCTGTTCCATATAAATGTCTAGCAAATATTACACCAGTATTACATCATTTCAATTTACGTAGCTTTATCAGTACACTTTAACAACTGGTAGGGCAAGCCCCACCTCATCACTCTTGATGGGCAAACCCAAATCCATCTGGGGTCTCAGTTCTCACAACTGTAAGATGGGTCTGTGCCTACCCCTACTTCAAAAGCTTACTATGAGGAATTCACTGAAATCACATGCATGAGGACTCTTTGAAACTATAAAGAATCACATAGTCCTAAATTGTCATCTGACTATAGTATTAATGAACTCTTCAAAGAACAAAAATAATTCTCAAGTAGAGTTTAAATTAAAATCAGTAAAACAGATCCATGGACTTCCCTGGTGGCACAGTGGTTAAGAATCTGCCTGCCAATGCAGGGGACACGGGTTCGAGCCCTGGTCCAGGAAGATCCCACAGGCCGCAGAGAAACTAAGCCCATGCGCCACAACTACTGAGCCCTGTGCCACAACTGCTGAAGCCCACGTGCCTAGAGTCTGAGCACTGCAACAAAGAGTAGCCCCTGCGCGCCACAACTAGAGAAAGCCCACACAGCAACAAAGACCCAATGCAGCCAAAAATAAATAAATTAATAAATTTTTAAAAATAAAATAAAACAGATCCTTATCAGTTATGAATGCATACTTTTATGTTACACAAAATGTCTAATGGACTCAACATTGTTACAAACATTTTCTGGATAGAAAATGTTCCTTCTAGCTCATTTGAGTCAAAGAAAAACAAGTTAGTGCCCATTTGTAAATCAAAGAAAGAAAAAAGGGTTGGTGAAGTGCTTCTTAAATTTCTTCAAGATTTGTTTCTTGGAGCTGTGGGAAAGGTTCAAAAGGCTAATTCCATAAATAAAGTCAATTTAATTTCTTTTCTTAACCCCTTTAATTGGATTCCACAAAGAAAAGATATTGATGGAACGTGAACACAAACCGTAGGATTATTTTTGTTCCCAAAATGCAGATACTGAACACATTGCCTGTCCTACTACAGAAGAATTCAGACAACAGAAAACACTCCCATTTAAGGAAGTCTTAAATCAGAAATAAATCGTTTACTATGACAAAGTTAGCACCTAAAAGGTATTAGTACCACCCCCTAAAATAGCTCAAAGGGCCCTAGATATGTGTATGGTACACAGAATCATATAATTTTTCACCTAGTAGCAGGGACATTACAGAATACTTTTTCTAATCCCCTTACTTAACAGTAGTAGAACTAAGGCTCAAAAGCTAGGTCCAAAAGGTCAGTTTTTTTAGATAAGTAGATTTTAAACTTACTTTCTTAGCAAATCACTGGTTTCCTGTTCACTGTCTTGTGTTGTATCCAAAGACAAGGCATCTGAGAGTTCAGCTGAGTTGGATTCTTGTGCTTCTGCTGGAAGTGCCAGGGTTCCCAGGGAGCCACTGACAACAGCCCTCTCCCTTTGGACCCCTTCATCAGGATGGTCACTGGGATTTCGTAAGTCTTTCTCAGTTTTGTCATGTTCATCTTTGAAAGAAGACTGCTTGGCTTCACCAAGAGATGATTTTCCTGAGATGTTGAATAAGTTACCAAGAAACTGAAAAAAGCTTTCTTTCGGCTGTTTATCGCTTTCTCCCATTCTGGCATCTGAAGTGGAACCGGAAAGGTCATTTGGCTTTTTGGAATCTTCCTGTGTTGGAAGAGTGATGAGCTTCTCAGCATGGTTCCTTTTGTCCTCACTTTGGGGAATCTTTGAAAACAAAAGAGAGAATATTAAGCAACATCATTTAAAAAATGACATAGGCTAACTGATAACCTATTACATGACACACTCTGTGCCCGATGCCAGGGATACATCTGTGAATAAGACAGATGGCTTTTGTTCCCTAGTAGTTTACAAGCTACTGAAGGGCACCGTCAGTGCAACTTTAACAAAGCTATATAGTAAATGTCACAAAGGGGGAAGGACAGCCCACATGGGGACCCAGGAGTAACCAGTCCAGATTTGGTTGTGGAGAGAGCAGAGGAGGTAACTCAGGGGATGCTTCCTAAAGGAAGTGTCCTCTGAAGGAGACCTAAAAAGTGCCTATGTGATGCTTGTGCATCTCCCTCACTCTCTGTTCTCCGCTCCCTGCTTCTTCTCCCTGTCTCTGTGCATTTAGAGAGGTGTCAGCTTCTAAGGAGTTTAAAAGGACTGGAGGTAAGAGTGTAAAATGAGAAGAGCAAAAAGTTAAGTATGGAGAGATAAGTAAAAGGACAGATCATGGCAGACCTCAGAGGTGTTTAAATTTAGCTTTTATTATTACAGAGCTAATGGACAGTATTTTCACACACTCGGTACATCAGACAACACCTAAATAGACTTCATCATTTCAGCACTGTGTTAACCTCTGAAGCTGCCACATGGTGGAAAACTGTTCCTCAGGAAGATGAGGAAAGACAGCAACATGGTGTATCAATTTAGAGGAAAAGCCCGCTACAGACTCTTCAAGGTAAAACACAAAGCCCTGATATGTGCACTAATGCAAACGGTGGGCAGCACCGGGAATTCTTGCAGACGTTAAACACTTTCAGGGGTGCATCTTACCTGCTCATAATTAACCTACTAGTGAAGCAAGCTCCCATTCACGCGTACTCTGTGTGAGGAGACGGAGCTGCTCCATCCGAGCGCGCGCTGGCATTCCAGGGCACACTCCTCCCTAAAGCTGCGTTAGCTTCAGGCCAAGGGACCAGCTCAGCCTGCCTTCCCAACACGCTCACTCACCTACTTGTGAAAGGAATGCGGTCTGATAGTATGTGTCAGATGTCACACTCACTAGTCCTTATAAAAGGAAAGCTCAAGTGTGAGTCAGAAAAATATCAGGACACCAAGGTGAGACCACCTTAGGCCACTGCAGGTTCACAGGAAAACGTTTTGTAAGAAGCTGATCTTCAAGAAGCCAAGAACATCATAAGTATAATGTCATTTGTTCACCCCCCTTCCCTGTTTTAATCCAAATTCAAAACAGTTTAAAGGAGTGTTCCACTAACCACTAATAATATTTGGCATATGGAGGGTTGAGAAAATGTTTAGAACCCATTAACCCAGGAAATTAGTTTCAAGCGAACAATATTTTTTGTTTGTTCCCACCTTAGAAGTCAGGGATATTTCTGAGTAAACACACAGCATAGCATTTTTCTGTGTGTTACGTCCTTAATATAACTTGTGAGTCTCTACGTTTAGAGTAGCACCAGCCTTCCAGAGGCACTCAAAGTCTCGCCTTTTACTGGTTTCAACGGCATCTCAATCCCACGCGCCTCCACTTCATCCACCCAGCCTCCTGCTCTTTATGGGGTCCGCCCTATAAATTAACTGCGCCCTCTCCTCGCGTTGACAGCATAGATGGCCTCTCGGTACAGCAGCAGAAAATATGCTAGTTGACATTTTGAAAGTGATGGTGTGTATGAAAGACATATATTTTTTGCCTTTAACTACTCCATTTAATTTGTTGTAATGGCCACCCACAATATTTCTTCCTGCTTCAAAATGAACCAAGACTGCAGCACGAAGAGAACAGTGATTTGTTTCCTGCAACGAGTATCATCACTCCTCCTGGGAGGCTACCCGAGGAACGGGAACTACAGGCTGCTCACTAAAATAACACAAATATTCCTGAAATGCTTTAGAGAGTCACAAAAGAGTTCTATAAAATTGGGGCAATGGTTTTTGAAAAAGGAAAACTTAGAGAACATGGAAATTACATTTTTTGACATCCATAAAATCTCAAGACAAATAATTTGTCAAAAATACTATTTCTCTCACTGCCTCAATTATTTTTACTTGACGATTCCTTTCAAAATATAATGGACTGCTGTCTCAACAAGGAAAATACATTTTGCTAAACTAGTGAAAGCCTTCTCATTTAACGCTTTTACAATGATATATATAAAATTTTAAAAAATCACTTGTTTCTCTTTCCCCTCAATTATCACTTCTTTGCTATTCCAGAATCCCAGTATCTTAAGAGCATTTTAATGTCTTAGTTGCTTAATTTTTGCCTACTAACCTTGTGAGAAATTTGTATCAGTAATTAAAATACCTTCAACAACACCACCAAAAAACTATTTAAATTTAGAGACAAAAGTTAGCACGAAAGAGCACTGCTATTCAAAGTTAACACAACAAACCCAGTATTTATATAACTACATCTTAAAATTTGATATAAAATAGCTGCTCTTTGACCTCAGCCTAGACAACAATGAAGTTCAGCCTGCCACAAGCTAGGGCCAATGTCACCTGCCAATAGTACTGTCTGCCACTGTTCCAACGAGTACTAGAATGAAAGCACTCAGGATTCAAGCAAACGTTAACAAAACATCGGTTCCAGTTGCCCTCAAAGATGTTGGTATTCCGAATGTAACATATAAAGGCTACTAATGAAGGCATATGTATCTTGGGAATTTAATTTTTTTCCCTTCATACTCAATATGTTGTAACGCAGTGTCCTTAGGTCCAAATTCATCCATCTATCTATTCTCTTTGCTATGTGCCCAATACAGGGAAACACAGGAAAGCATTAAGAACAATGATTAATAATACTCAGCTGTGGCTTCAAGGAACTTACAGTCCAGCAAGATACTCATCATTATATCACTGGGTGGGGCAAGGGAGAGATATGTACACAATGGAAGACAAAATTAATCTGGCTGGGGATGGGGAGAATTCTCTACACAGAGGTGATGTTCGAGCTTGCTCCTGAAGGGTGAGAAGAGCATTCAACACAGAAGGTAGCGCCTGGGTCGAGCACACAGAAGTGTGAAGTACGTTTATTACGGCAGGGCTGTGGGTGAAGAAGACTGGGGCACAGAGGATAGAGAATGAAGTCGATAAGATGACCAATTAGAAGTGGAGGGTGAGAGATAACAAAGTCACAGATGATTAAGTTTTCTAAATTGGGAAACTATCTAAGTAGTTAAGACAAAAATGGATATGGGAAATAGAAGGAAAGGTGAGATTAGAGCCTTTGTGGGGTTTGGGGGAGGTGAGGCAACAAACTAGATGTCAAACATGCAGAATCCGTGGTCCCCTGGTGAAGCAGTCAGAGCACAGTTAAGAACACAATTTGGCGATACACAGTGTGTTCAGGGGAAAGGGGGACCAACAAAAGAGCCTTGGGGAAAAAAGATTAAAAGGCAGGCACAAAGAAGAAAAAAATCAGTGAAAGAGATGGGGAAGGCCAAAGCCGGAACAGTCATCCCACCAGAATGCTGGTCTCCAAAGGCAAACAACGAAGGATATTTCCAAAAGCAAAGGGGAGCAAATGCCAAACGCCACTGTAAGGTCAAGAAAGATGAGGACTTTCCTCCTCACTGTTCTTCATAAACATGAGTCCCGGGCTTCCCTGGTGGCGCAGTGGTTGAGAGACCGCCTGCCGATGCAGGGGACACGGGTTCGTGCCCCGGTCCGGGAAGATCCCACATGCCGCGGAGCGGCTGGGCCCGTGAGCCATGGCCGCTGAGCCTGCGCGACCGGAGCCTGTGCTCCGCAACGGAAGAGGCCACGACAGTAAGAGGCCCGCGTACAGCAAAAAAAAAATACCCCAAAAAACCCAAAAAACATGAGGCCCACTCATCCCTCGGGAATTGTGCATTCACCCTTCTCTCTGCCTAGAATGTTCTTCCCCCACAGAGCTATATGACTCACACCCGCTTACCACCTTCAAACCTTTATTAACTGTCATCTCCATTTGAAGTTTCTCCAGTCACTCTATCTAAAATAGTAAACTCCTCCACTCTGAAACGGCCTACATTCCTTCTCTGCCTTTTCTCCTTTGTACTTGTTAGTATCAAATACACACATCTCACACACACACATATTATTTAATGTTTCTTCCTCTAGAAAGTAAAAGCCACACGTGCAGGGTTTTTTGTCTGTTTTAGTCATTGCTGTTGTCTCTAGCACCTTGAAATGTGCCTGACAATAAGGGGTGCTTAAATCCTTGTTGCACTAATAAACGAAGGAATGAAGACCATAGAAAAGCCCTAGGAATGCAGGAGAAATAGTCATAACAGCTCAGGAATTTGTGAGTACAGCCCCAAACGCAAGGTGTTAAACAGTGAACACAGAGCAAAGAGATAGAAACACTCGGTAAATAATTCAATAGAAGGCAACACTTTTGATTTTTTTTTTTAACTAGAGGAAAGGTAAAAAGGTGACAGTTTAAGGTCCAAGACAGCAGAAATGACTTTTTGTTCCTGTTTTGTGGCTCAGCTCTACACCTGGGGGGAAGGGAGTAACTGCTGTACAACAGAAGGATGACGGATATGAGGAAGAAAAGCAGAAGGTGATGAGATGAAGACACCAGTACAGTCTCTAATACTTCTAATAAAGGGGAGGAATGAGCTTTGGAGCTGAGTAGGGGCACTTCCTCTTCCAGCTACAGTGATAAGGAAGTGGCTAAAGCCTGAGCAATTCTGTAAGGGGGAGAAGACTATGAGCAAGGTCCAACGAGTGGCTCTGACCTCAGTAAAGCGAGAGGAGAGATGCTCCGCTGAAGAAGGGACACAGAGGTGGAGCTGGGATCTGAGCTCCCCAAATAGAGAAGACTTGGAAGAGCATTTGGGGGAATGCAGCAATAGGCTGAGACTAGGTGTTCCAAGGAACAGTCGGGGTCAATGCAAATGTTAAGGTATTCATTCTTATATAAATGATGAACAGCGAGATACAACTCTATGTGCGTTGATCCAACAGTGAAAAAAAATATACCAAGAGCCCTGCTTTCACAGAGCCTACATTCTAGGGATGTGAGAACTTATTTTCAGGTCTAATTGGCATTAGTTTGTCACCTCCTTCATCAGCCTCTAACAGGTGGCCGGTGCTGTCCCAACATGGTGACTGGCACAGGGAACAAGGTCAAGAAGGCCAAGCGGTAGAGAGTGTCACCAAACGAAGAGTCTGTTGATGAGAAATAGTGAAGAGCCAGATGGCCCTTCCTTTAGCGTCTCAAGCACCTGGCTTGATCATCCGCCCACCTCAGGCTCTGCCTTCACTGTACACAGCAGGGATAATCCTTACAACACCCTGACCTGTGTCAGCGTCCTCAACTCCGATGACCTCCACTTCTGCTGGACCTCACTGTTCGGCAACCCCTGACCCTTGTCTTTACCCATAATCACCCAGCCTGTGAATCTCAATCTCAGGCATTCCCAAGTGTTCACACCCTATCATCTTTCCAGCTCTCTTAACCCACTGTCCCAGGTGCACCCACCACACAATGTCCTCCTGCCTCATCACAGCTTCTGGCCTCTCTCACTCTGTCCCTTTCAGCTCCCGCAAATTTTCGTATCTTTTCTATCCAGCCATCAAATATGGCTAACACCCTCAGAGCCTCTTTTGCTTGTTCTCTGGTCATCCCCACCCGGAAAGATTCCAGTTTTACCTTTTCCTCATAAGTGAATGCATCTTGCTCTAAAAATCCACAGGGACATGCACAACTACGCAGATGTAGGCTGCCAATAATTTACGATTTACAGCCTCTGCTGGAAATCAGTCTGCGACAGTCCCCATTTTCCACAGCAGCTATTTCAAACCTTTGCCACACCCCCTCCACCATCCCATCCGTCGCTCAGCAGAGGCACCTACCTTCTACTTCATGGAGATGCTCTCCTATGGTCCTGCCTCCACCCCTCCTCTACCTGCCTCACAGCACATCTGTCCCACTTCCTTCACTCACCCTCAGCATAAAGGGATGAAGGACTCCTCCTCTAAGGATCCACGAGGGCACCACTTCATAACACTTGATGTCTCCTAAGGAACCCCACTTCCTCGTCTGCCCCTTCTGCGAGCCCACCATTCAAAAGTCTAAGTCCAAGGACAGCCTTCTCCTCTGCCTTCACTACCAACCTCCTTAAAAGGAGTCACCAACCCTCACCATCTTCTTTCCCTTTCCTCCCAGTGACTCCTTGAGCCCCTGCAATTTGGCTTCTGCCCCAGTTGTGCTCTGACCACGATCTCTCAGAGACACTGTCCTACTTGCTAATTCAATGTACTTTCTTTCTGCCCTGGTCTCATATGATGCGTCTACAGGAGGTGAGACTCAATCTGATCCTGAAAACCAGTCTTCCTTGGCTTCCATGACATCACCCTGAGGTTTCCCTTCTTCCTCTCTCTCCATCTCCTTCAAGTTCACATCCTTCTAGCCATTCCCTACATGTCATGTTTCTCCAACTTCCAGCCCGGGGCTGCTTTACCTTCATGATTTTCTTATGAGGTCTCATTTCTCACAGATTAATCGGATGATTGCCAGATTTGTATTCTCAACTCAGACTGTATATCCAACGATCAACCCAACATCCACACCCACCTGGATGCTTCACTGGCACCTCAAACTCAATACATCCGAAACTGAACTTAACCACGCTGTGTCTCCATTCTTCCATTTTCTGTAAACTTTAACATTCCCACTTGTTAAAAAGTCAGATGAAACATCAGGACACCATGACCTCTCTCCTAGAACACTGCCAGCAATGAATGACTTGTTTCCTTGCTTCCATTCCTAAAGTTCCCCAGTCTGCTCTCCAGACAAAAGCCACAGCAATCTAAAAGATTTCAAATCTAATCATCCTTAAAGGCCTCCATTGGCTGTGCACCCTTGTCAGGATAAAATCCAAACTCCCTAGCATGGCATTTAGGGTCTTGGTGGGTCTAGCCCCTCTTTGATTCGATCTCTTGTCACTCGCAATGCCTAATGTCACCATATGCGGTCTCAGGCATGCATGGGAGCCTGTATTCTCCCCCCTCCCCTCTTGCTTCCTCTTTCTCTTACTACAGGTATGTCTTTGCACAAAGCTATTACCACTGCTGAGACCATTTATCCCTTGCCCTCTTTGCCTGGGAAATTCCTACTACAACTCAAAAGTTTTTCAGAATGGAGACTGCCTACGTATATGCGTGTGTGCGTGTGTGTGTGTGTTCTTCCAATAAACAACTCTTAACATCCTATTTTTCCTTGTCACCACAAGGTTAGGGCAAACAACTTCATGCTTACTTCATGAGTAGGACTATTACCTAGATTACTTACAATTACCAAAATCTGGCATTCATAAACTAAACCCAGCTGCTTACTAGACAATTCTAGTTAGTTTTCTCCTAAGATATCTGGCCACAACACATTACTTGGCAGAATCATTCCCTGATACCAAGATTGGGTACCTGGCGGCACCTTTCAGCAGGACAGGGAGTACAGGAACAGAAGGAAATTAGGATAAAATACACTGAATTCAACTTTGAGTAAGTCAAATCTCATACTCAGTGACCTTCACAGGAAAGGTCCATCAAAGAATTGGCTCCGTCACCCTGAAGCTCAGGAGAACACACTGGGCTGGAGGGACAGATGTGATTTTTGTCATTGGCTAAGATGTAGGTAAAATCAAATCAACCAGGGCAGGTGTGTAAGGTGAGAAGAGAAAAGAACAAGATGGCATAGCGTAGGGGGAAAGCCATTCCTTCTTGTTATGGTATAAACACTTCTCCAACGAAAACACTGGGCAAGAATAATAAATGTTTTAAATTCTGTGAGAGCCTTTTGGAGCTCTCAAATCAGTATCTGGCACCTGTGGAGGCAAATTTACTCACAAAAAATCTAGAGTACGTACATGACCCTTCACCCCCAGTTTCCATTTTCCTAAGGTACGCCACCACACCACAGAGTAGGACTATTCCAGGTCTATGAGAGGTTGGAGCCGCTGCAAATCAAACCAGATACCATGCAATACATTCAACATCCAAGAACTCTGAGATATCAAGGCCCCAGAGCAGCACCAGCCATATCAACAGGCTTAAGCGCTGGCAGCCCCTTTGGTCATGTGAATGGTGCAGTAACATGCAGTGCAATCTCCACTTCAGGCACGCTGACAGCACCCAGTCTTTATAGAAGCAATCAGGGGTGAGAGTTTTTGAGTTCTAGCTAAAGTTCAGTGTGCATACATACGTTCATGCATGCCTTCTTTTCAAATGTTACAGAGAATCAATGTTTCTAATAGCTGATTTCCATACAATTCACCCAGAAAAAGTCAGCACCATTCTTTTTTTGTTTTGTTTTGTTTTGTTTTTTGCGATACGCGGGCATCTCCCTGCTGTGGCCTCTCCCGTTGCGGAGCACAGGCTCCGGACGCGCAGGCTCAGCGGCCATGGATCACGGGACCGCTCCGCGGCATGTGGGATCTTCCTGGACCGGGGCACGAACCCGTGTCCCCTGCATCGGCAGGCGGACTCTCAACCACTGCGCCACCAGGGAAGCCCTCAGCACCATTCTTAAGCAAAGAGTTAGATTCTAAGTTGTCGTCAGACTGCATATGGTAAGAAGACAGCTCTTTTCCTCAATACCTAAATTGTGTTGGGTATCGTGCAGTGCAGCACATGTTATCTCGGTTAATTCTAAAACACTGCTATAAAATAAGGATTGGGGCTTCTCTGGTGGCGCAAGTGGTTGAGAGTCCGCCTGCCGATGCAGGGGACATGGGTTCGTGCCCCGGTCCGGGAGGGTCCCACATGCCGCGGAGCAGCTGGGCCCGTGAGCCATGGCCGCTGAGCCTGCGCGTCCGGAGCCTGTGCTCCGCAACGGGAGAGGCCGCAACAGTGAGAGGCCCGCATACCGCAAAAAAAAAAAAATAAGGTTTGACACCTCCCACTACAGAGCAGCAAACCAAAGTTCAGAGAGGTTGAGTACATTTTCCAAGGTTAGAAAGCTACCACATGGAGACCTGGGATTTAAGCCCAGATAGGTCTGATTCCAAAGACTGTGTTCTTTCCATCACTGCACATGTAATTTTAAAACTGTTCCAAGGAGGTGCCATAGCTGGCAGAGGAAGGGAACAGCGGCTGACTCTGAGGCTCCAGGCTACTCATTCCCATCATCAACAGGGGAGCATTGCTTGGATCTGTTTACATATGGGGTTCCAAGTCCAACTATAGTTGAAATTTTTGAAAAGAGAGTTCCCGTGTTTGAAAAAGAAAAATTTTTTAATCTTGATTTTAAATTGATGTCATATTGCTATTTGTATCACTGAGAAAAAAAAGGACAGCAAGCATGCATTAAGGCTATAATTTATTTTTAAAAATTAGTTCAGTAATTAAATTTCTCCTAACCATGCAAACATTTAATATATTTAAATTTGACTACCATTTCACCTCTGGCCAAAAAAGAGTTGAAAAAGACCAATAAGGAAATAAGAGTTACACGAATCAAAATATAAACAAATGCATAATTTAATATATTCATCTTACTAAACAGTACTGTACCCTCAATATAGGCATTCATATAAGGAACAATTTGTGACTATTTTTATTCAGTGAGATACTCTTGAGCTACAATTCTTCCATTTTTACATATCAGTGAACAGTGGCAACAATAAAAACAAGCGTGGTTCTTTTTAGTAAACTATTTATGATAATATTAAAAATAAGGGTTATGAATTATTAACAACTAACAGTAATATGCACTAGATTGATACTCCTCGGTTGTCCCTAGAAACATCATAGGCATATAGCAACCAGACATCTCTTAAAAGATACCAGAACCTTCACCAATGTTGTATGATCAGTTATGAGCAACAATTCTAAAATGGGGCAAGAGTTAAACTTTACATAAAGCAGATGCCAAGCTACTGAGAACAGGCCTAATAATCAAGTTATTTAGGGCTGGTTTAGAAAATCTATAACCTATGGTTCAGATTTAATTTATTTTATTTAGCTCATGACTCATTCTGAAAACAGACTTACCGCCACAGCTCTTTTAATTTTTAATAGGATTTCTTTTTGGTAAATTTAGTTTATAAGTATACCTTACAAATTAAGTTCACAAATGGGAAGCAGTATGGTATAGAACTGCACCTGAATTCTCCTGCCTCCTCTCAATAATAGTATGAGTTTGTCAAGTGACAATCTGAGATTCACTTTCCTCAACTATTAAGAGATAAATATTCTGGACTTCCCTGGTGGCACAGTGGTTAAGAATCCGCCTGCCAATGCAGGGGACCCAGCCTCGAGCCCTGGTCTGGGAAGATCCCACATGCCGTGGAGCAACTAAGCCCGTGCACCACAACTACTGAGCCTGCGAGCCACAACTACCAAAGCCCGTGCGCCTAGAGCCTGTGCTCTGCAACAAGAGAAGCCACCACAATGAGAAGCCCACGCACCGCAACAAACAGTAGCCCCCGCTCTCAGCAGCTGGAGAAAGCCCGCGTGCAGCAGCAAAGACCCAGTGCAGCCAAAAATTAAATAAATGAATCAATAAATAAATTTATAGAAAGAAAGAGAGATAAAAATTCTGATTAACACTGGGGATAAACCACACACACTGATTTCTTCTCTTGTACAAAACACTCTAAAATGACAGTAAAGGGGTTTTTTTTTAAGTTATAAATACAAGGAGAGGAAGAGAGTAGATATTAGCAGATAAGAGATTTCAGAAAAAGTTTAGAAGGCAAAAGCAGATGAAGGCATGGTAATTGCCCAGAAGAAGCTTCCACCCAAGTGTCTGCAACAGGGAACTTTGATCATAAGGGGGAAACAATCTACAGACAGATTGTCAGCAGACCACCTGGAAAAGCTCAGGATTTGAAGAGACTAGGTACTACTTAGGGCAATATGAGACGTGGGATTAAGAGCAGAGTTTGATTGAAAATCTCCAAATGGAGTACTTGACCCCCAGGGCTCTTCCTCCATCCCAAGCCGTTAAACAATCCTCCCTACCTCCCAACACCTCTATCTCCCAAACAAATTTATATAGAGAGAACATCTCTGAAAATATTGAGACTTTTGGGCAGACTGAATTTGCAGTATCAAAGGCCATCCATGTAGAAATGTCTGGAACTCTGACAATCAAGTCTAGAGCTCAAGAGGGATGTCGGGTAGAGATCTGAGAGCCAAAAGATGAAGTAATAAGATTGGAAAATACTGCTTTGAAAGACTGATGTTGAGGAGGGTCGAGGACTTTGAGAAACATCTACATGAAAAGTAATTTAGTAATTCAGTGAAGGAAACAGAAGGGAATGGCCAGAGGCAGGAATTGAAACAAGAATGTACAATATCATAAGTGCAAATATAAAAAAGAGACTTTCTGGAAAGGAGACAACACTTGGAAAATCAAGTGTCTCAACTGGTTAAATAAGAACTAAGAAAAGGCCACTGATGGTTAGCAAGAGGTCAGGGTTTCATGGAATGACTCTCACTCATTTAACAACTATGACAATGTATGGCAGGCACAGTACTGGTTTTCCCATGTCTAAGGGAACCAGGAGGGAGACCGGAGTCAGATTAGAAAGCATTAAGAATTAAACAGTGATTATGACAAACTTTCATAAGAAATCTTTGAGTTAAAGGTAGCAGGTAAAATGAAATGATAGCCTGAAAGGAATCCAGACCCATGAAAGGAAAAAATATATTTTTTAAAATTTTATATATTTAGAGAGAAATAGAGGAAGCCAGTGAAGATGGAGAGATGGATGCAGTGCAAGGCGAAGTCCAAAAGAAGGTGGGAAATTAGAGACCAGTACCACCAGCAGGGGAATTTAGGGAGTTTAGCCTTGGAAAGCAGGAAGGGATGAATAGTCCTCTGAAACAGGCAGAAGGGAGCAGGGCATCATAACATGCCTTCCCTCTCTTTTAAATAACAGTAGACATGAGCACAGGAAGAGTCTAAGGCTGCAAGACAAGAATCTACATTCCCTATAGAGAAATAAACATAGAATATGGACTAAATAGCTGGAATTTTGCCAGTTAGATACAAAAACTGATTAATATAGAAGAAATATATATTTCAGTGGAACGGTAGATGCACATGTGAGAAACAGATTCCAATGTTATCAAAACAGCAAAATTTGTATAGCGTATAAGTGATATTTTAAGAACTAAGAATCTAATTATGTCCAAAGATAATATAAAGCTTCTATAGTCTCTAGCTGTTTGAAAAATATACTTAATTTTTTGTAGCTTAAATTTATAACAAAACAATCTTCAGTATCTTGATTTGGTATCTCAAGGTCAAATACAAAAAGCAATGCACTAAAAACATTCATTATACATAAATCTGTTACATTTTACACTAGAGAGGAAACATGGTACTCATTTTTCCTTATCATGGAAGGCATTATCATAAAATCCAGGTTAAGAAGATGGAAGCACGGCAAGAAATGTCACATTACAGTGGAGTGCTGTTTCAGAAAACCATTCGTTACAAAGAAAGCAAATGCGTGTTTTATACTAATTGCTAAATAAAAAACTTTAAATGAGACTACTTAAAATAATAAGATCATAGATATTGTTGCTAACCTTTCTTTCCCCCTAGGTATGCATCTGACTATTGATATTATCAAAATATGTACTTTTTTCTTTCCTTTTTTTAATTGAAGCAACAGGGATTTACTGTATAGCACAGAGAATTATACCCAATAGCTGGTCATAACTTATAATGGAATATAATCTGCAAAATGTAAGTATTTTTGATGCCTGGCAGCAGTAAGTCCCAGAACAACTGGGTCTGCGTAGCGAGGTTGAGGAAATCCTACCAATAATTTCCAGAAAGTAAAAAAAAAAAAAAAAAAAAGCAGTTACATGGTCCAAAATGCTTACACTACTCCAGTGAGAGTGCCACGGTGCCCTTTCTATCATGGGCTAACAAAACTGCCCATGTATAAGTAATCCTATAGGTCTCGTTTAAACCATAAGAGAAACAGTTTCACAACATGAGCCCTGTTTACTTGGGGGCCCAAATCCCAAACTGAAATTATCCTGGGCACTCAAACCAAGATACTAAGAATGGATAGAAAAGATCATAATCATGGAGGCCCAGCCACTATATCTGCCACCACATAGACACTGAAGCCACAAAGATGTAACTTTCTAGAGCAGAACTCTGCAGGTGAAAAAGCAGGACTACTGGAAATTAAAGTCTGAGGGCCAAGTTTGAAGACTGTTTCTTTCAGTGAGATTAATAGCTGAGTGTTACATATCAGTTCCAGGCTAAGTAGACAAACAAGTAGAGACCAAGAGAGGAGAAGAGAGCAGGGAAAACATGAAGGTTCTCTGAAGCTCAAGGGTGGGTGCAGAGGCAATGAGAGATTAAGAGAGAGAATGACAGGAGCTGGCAGCCAAAGCAACTGTGAAGTCTGAGATCTCAGAAGTAACATACGTACTTCCTGTGAAGCAACTCAAGAGCAAGGTTGCACTTACAGAATTCAAGCAAAAATCTTGAAGTAAGGCATCTCAGGACATGTGAAAACTGAGCAAGAGGGAGAAAGCTACAGAGCCCATGCAGTGGTGAACCAGCAAGCTGGCTAACGACTAGCTGAAACAGAATAGGTAGGAGGTGTTATCAAACCTGGGAGCAGGATTTAGTAGCCAAATTCACAAAGGAAGAAGAAAGGGAAGGGAAGCAAGGCGATCCTGATTTTTTTCTTTCTATAAAGTTAAAAAAAAAAAAAATCAGGGCTTCCCTGGTGGCGCAGTGGTTGAGAGTCCACCTGCCGATGCAGGGGACATGGGTTCTTGCCCCGGTCTGGGAAGATCCCACATGCCGCGGAGCGGCTGGGCCCGTGAGCCATGGCCGCTGAGCCTGCGCGTCCGGAGCCTGTGCTCCGCAACGGGAGAGGCCACAGCAGTGAGAGGCCCGCGTATGGCAACAAAACAAAACAAAACAAAACAAACAAATAAAAAAAAATCAGATTCTGATTTTTTTTCTTTCAAAAAATATTTATATTGCTAACTATGATAGAGAAGGAGGGAATAAAGAAGGAACACAGCTTTATCTTTACCATATTTAAGGTCTTTGGATCTCATATAATGTTTAAGAGTCCCCATATCAGTAAGGAAGAATTAAGATGACTTTCTGGTCCTTCCACTGACCAAGCTAATGTACCCAGAAATCCCTGGAAAGCACAAGCTTTCTCCTTGACTGTCACAAATCGTTTAAAAAGAAAGTAACTGGGACCAAACTCCATGAATGGGAGACAGCTACCAAAACTTGATCACATACCTGGCCTCATATCCCCAAACAACATAAACATCCAATTTCTATAAAATCACTTATGACTAAAAAGAAATGTTATAAGGTTTAGTGGTTTTCCAGGATTTTTAACCACACTTTTCAGTAACTATTTGCGTAGAAGTGTACCTTATACTCTTTCCATGCTTGTCCTGTAGATGCAGGGAAAGCCAGTTCATATATGAGCTGACAAACATATCATCACATACTAATGACATGTACGAACATGTCTTTAACTTCTACGCCCTCAAAAGCACTCTTAGTTGTCAGAAACATTTGAGAAAACACAACATAAATCAAAGAAGTTCCTAGAGAAAAGAGACTGTGGAGGTCAGATGATACAATCTACAGATTAGAAAACCAAGACACAAAGAAGTTAAATGCCTCAGCTGAAGGCCTCACAGTTGGTTAGTGGCTAGGCTGGGGTGAGAGCACCACTGCCTCAAGTCTCTCCTCAGTCCTCTCCCCCTACCCACACCCCAAGATGCAAATGTCCAGTAGAGCTGGGCTGGAGTTCCACATAAAGTGATAAGACTTTATGCTCTTTTTGAAACGTAAAATGAGATGACAGAATCTAAAAGAATAAGAAACAGCAGAAACTAAGAAACATATTTGCTTGATATAAAATAATATTAATTTAAAACTATACCTTTACTGCTTCTGATGAAAGTACCTTTTCCTTTTTCTGACTTGTGCTCATGGGCTCATTTTCAACACTGAAAAATAAAAACCACAGTTTCTTTTGAAATTAAAAGAGAATTACTAAAATCATACAGTTTCTGGGTTTAATGAAAAAACTGAAAGGTCCTTTATATCTGAAATACTCAAGATTCATATACAAAGTGTTATACTAAAAAGATGTTGATAGGAGTCTCTACACTTGAAACACACATTTGAAAATGCTCATCTAGACTCCAGACATTTTTGTGAGTCCATTCTGCGCTGTATTTTCTTATGCGGACGACCAGCATCACACTAACGATGCACCTGAACAAAGGAGCACCCGTGTACAACTATCATAATCTTGGAAAGTGTTACCATTCTTTGATTTTATCTCTATTAAGGTTCTCCACAGTCTAATCTTTTTTTGATGCCTATGTTGAGTGTTATTTGGAATATATTTCTACTCAGCAAATTTTTATAAATGTATAGGGTCATCTAGCGAATTCTGGGGATACTCAAAATAGATGCAGGTTTATCTAACCCCAAATGTGTCCCAGATGGCCCCTTAAAATTCTGATTTTCCAGATAGTCACTTCTAATTGTCCTGTCTGGAATACCTTCACAGATGTCGCAATAACCTATTTTGCCTATTAGGCACACGTACATTTTAGATCTAAATATTTATGTCTCTATGTTTACATATTATTTTCTTTTCACACTTTGATAATCCTAGACAAATTGAGTAGCTCCACTCTAAAGGTTATCATGACACTCTACCACGTGCTGGGGACTGTGCTAGGCCTTGTGGATTTAAGAAGGAGTACGTCAGGGTCTTTGTAAAAAGTCTAGTAGGGGAGACTGATACACAAACAAACAAATAATACAACTTGATACAAGTTACAACTGCTGAATGAAAGAAATGCCATAGAGCACAGAGGAAACAAGAGGCAGTGATTCTGCCTGCTCAGTCAAGTGCCCACAGAGGAGGTACAAAGGCAGGAGGTGATAGAGAATGCGGCATTTTGGGGAAACCGTGTTCTGTGTGTTTGTTTTTAATATAAGACTGGAGCACAGGGGACTTCCCTGGTGGCGCAGTGGTTAAGAATCCACCTGCCAATGCAGGGGACACGGGTTCGAGCCCTGGTCCGGGAAGTCCCACATGCCGCGGAGCAACTAAGCCCGCGTGCCACAACTATTGAAGCCCGCGCGCCTAGAGCCCGTGCTCCACAACAAGAGAAGCCACCGCAACGAGAAGCCCACGCACCACAACGAAGAGTAGCCTCCGCTCGCCGCAACCAGAGAAAGCCCGCGCAGCAACGAAGACCCAAGGCAGCCAAAAATAATTAAAAAAAAAAAAAAAAAAAAAGACGGGAGCACAGGATCTTGTGACAGGCAGAGGTAATCCTGCTAAAGATGAGAATGAGACCAGAGGACCAGTTACAGAATGTGAGAAGCACCGGGAAGCCTTCAGGCAGGAGAATGACTGGGTGGGGGAAAACATATGGAATCGTGGTGACTGGCGGGGGGTGGGTGGGGGGGAGGTTGGGAATGGAAAGGAGGAGGGGGTCGATAGCTCACATCAGGATGCAAAGAGGCCACATTTGTGCTACTTAGATTTTCTATCCATACAATCCAGTGCACTTGAGCAGACTACCCAGGCAACAAGTGATGATAAAAAAAAAAAAACCCCAAAAACAGAAGGAACGAATAAAAAGATCATGAACACCTGGAAAATATAATGGATTAAAATCTCATTTAGTCTCAGACTCTATGCAGGAATACAAGGACCAACAAGAAACAGCCATTGTCTTAAGCCTTTTAAATGCCAAATAGGAAAAAGCAAGCATGTGAATAAGATAAATCTGTGAGCTATGTGTTTAACACATGGAAATTCCACAGGAAAAAACAGGAACAAAAGTAGAAAAAATAATGCACAACACAGAATTGTAACCTATATACATGTACATGTCTATAAAATAAGAATGTTTCAGATGGTTAATATTTTAAATGTGAGTGGGTTCTTATCTCTTTTTTCCTATTTTACTAGGCTTATCTTTTGCCACAAGGTTATTTACAATTCAGGTTTTTTAAATTAAATGTCAATACTTGTCTATTTAAGCTCAAATCAAGGAAGAGACTGGCAGAATACACATAAAAAGAGCATGATATAAAAATCTGGAGTATAATCATGAATACTACTGATTATGGTGATTTTATAAGTGTATTCTCTAACTACAATCTATTTTGAATGACCTAAAAACTATCTAAACATACAATAGGCATTTTAGTATCCTAGTTCTTGCTTCAAGATTTCTGAAAGTATACTTATTTAGAGCGTTTACAGGGTATTCTATAAACTTACTGCCTTAGTGAAATTGTAAATGAAAATGGCAAAAGTGTCTTTTCCAATACAAAAACTCTGCAGAAAATGCAGCTCGGCGTCCATGGGATTTAAGGCAGAACTCAGTATTTTCAAGCAGCTATAATCATTTCCACACTATAAACACACACAAAATACCAGAAAAACAGTTGTTAAGTCAGCACATAAGTATTTTGCATTGCGCAAACAACTGAAGAATTTAAAGCTGAAATCACCAAAAGAAGTAATACTTGACACTCGTAAAACTTTCTGAAACTTACATTCTATGTTTGTTTCACTAATCTTACTGTTAAATCAAAATTTTAAAATGTGTTGAATTTTAAAACAAATATTTTAAAATTTGGGGTAAGTATAAAAATCACTGCTTCAGATAAGCTTTCCCCACTTCCTTCCTAGATTACTAGAGTCCCTTCTTCATTTGTCTCTGACATCTTCAGACATCTTCAGGATCACTCTGCTTCAATCCATTCTTCCTGGTCAAAGTGATTTTCAATCTGACCATGACACTCTTCTGTTCAAAAACTCCTTCAGTAAATCTCCATCAGCTGATGAATAAAATGAAGAGTCCTTAATATAGATATAGAAAGTTATTCACTTCCTGGTCGCAGACACACCTGTCACATAGAACTAATTCCCATTCTCAGAATGCACCAAATTCACATGCCAGCAAACCACTTTCTTCTCCTGCCTGCAACATCCTGCCCCACCCTGTCCAACTCTTAATCCTTTACAATTTAGTTCTAGCTTAACCTATATTTTTTTTAAATAAATTTATTCATTTATTTATTTATTTTTGGCTGTGTTGGGTCTTCGTTGCTGGGCGCGGGCTTCCTCCAGTTGTGGAGAGTGGAGGCTACTCTTCGTTGTGGTGCACGGGCTTCTCACTGCGGTAGCTTCTCCTCTTGCAGAGAACAGGCTCTAGGCACGCGGGCTTCAGTAGTTGTGGCATGCAGGCTCAGTAGTTGTGGCTCGTGGGCTCTAGAGCGCAGGTTCAGTAGTTGTGGCGCACGGGCTTAGATGCTCTGCGGCATGTGGGATCTTCTAGGATCAGGGCTCGAACCTGTGTCCCCTGCACTGGCAGGCAGATTCTTAACCACTGCACCACGAGGGAAGTCCATTAACCTGTATTTTTTGTGCTTCCACTGCGCTCATTGATACCCCTCATACATTTCTGCTGGTAATGACTGGCTGGTTGTCCATTTGTCGAACTAGAACTTGAACTCATTTAACTCAGGAACGATATCATTCATGGTTGTATCCCAGAGCCTAGCATCGTGCCTGACAGTGTGAAGGCACTCATATATTGTTTGTTAAATGAATTTTTAAAATAACTGATATTAAACAGTCTCCAGTTATGTGTGCTTAATCAGAAAACACTATTCCATTTGGGAACAATGGAATAATACACATTAGTCTTTTTTCCTTAATGAAATACTAGTATAAGTCTCTTGAGAGCATGTACCATCCACTCTCATCCTGCATCATCTTTCTCTAAAGGTATAAAGAGGGGAGTAGGGCTGTGAGAAGAAAATTACTCAATAGCAACAAGGGTATTTCCAATTGATTTACAAACAAAACACAAAAAAGTTAGAAGAGAATCTATAAAGACACTCAAAATACTGCATACTTAGATGTCAACTTAGGAGGAGGACGAAGAAGAAGAAACATTAACAGAAAAGTCTCGAAAGACTTGGAGTGGTACTCTCAGCCTCTCAAAAATACAAGAGAAAGAGAAACATTTCCAATTCAGATGATCTCAAACGTTAAGAAAGACGACAAGCCTTTCCTATTGTTCTTTCACAATTTAACCCCCTTTGGGACCCGGGAATTATTTCAACAGCAGTATTTTTAGAAAGCACACATTCTGCTCACGGCCGGGGGTGAGGGGCAGTAATCATAATCACACGTAGGCACAAATAAGACTCCCTTGAATTTTAATAGCCTCATCTTACTTAGCTAACAGAACTCTGGAAATTACTCTTTCAAAATGGTCCAGATAAATATCAAGGTCAAAGCAACACAGAAGCTCCTCATTTTTGAAGCAAACATATTTAGACCATGTCTGAAAACCAGGAATCCAACTTACGGTCATTAAGCAACCACTTACTTTATGCCAGACGTAAAATAAAACAAAACGGACATAGGTCTGTTTCAGGGATGGCACCTTAGGGACAAAAGGCACTTCAGTCAAAATGCTTCTTTCTGGATCTGATTTTTTCAAGTATGTACATTGGAAGTGTCAGCTCAGCACTCTGCCATATCTAAAATCCCACATGATCCTTCAGTAAGCAGAGTGAGGGGAAACAGGAACAGGGAGACTAACCTTGAGGCTTCTGTGGTAAAGGAAGAAAAAGACTGTGACCAAGAAACCAACTCAGTCAAAACTGATATCAGGGCATCACAAAGGAGGCAGAAACTTCTACTGTCCCTTATTTCAAAGTGACTGAGGCCAAGCCGGGGTCTGTCCTCTATTCCCTTGGACTGTTCCCTCTCATCCCTCACTTGGGTCCTTAAATATAGCACCCTCACACCGTCCAAAGGGTCTGCTCATTCCTTGGGGCATCTACACTACCTTGGGGATCTTAGAAACACATCTTCACACGACAAGCTCTAGAGTTCTCTTTGTGCACTGCTATACTGCAGGTACATTATGGATTAGACTGACTTTTGTGCACTGGCCTGGAATCCCACCCAGCATCTCCAACCCTGCTTCTATGGGAATTAAGACAGTTCCACACCGACAATTTCCAAACAACCCCATTCATAAACAGTGACTGCCAGCAGTAGAGTAGTACTTGTATTTTTTTTAATGACTATTAACAGAATATAAAACAGGTGGTTATGGCTATTTCTGGGTTTCAAATTAAAAGGTAACAAAATGCTGCACTTTTAAGACAAACAGCATGTATTTTAGCCCAAACATCTGGCGTCTAAATTTCAGAACTCTTTGGAGAGAAACTGGGAGCAAGGAGGAGAGGTAATAGATATGATTATGAAGCTTCATGGCTTTGCAGTCTTAGAGCTTCTGACAGTCCTTTCCCCATAATGTCAACTCTCTCCTATAATTTATGTATCCACCTTGAAGCTTATTTACTTCCTGTTCCCATCACATGCTCCCAAAACAAGACCCATACTTACAGTTTAATCACAGGCTATAGAGAAGCTCAGTCTGTTTGATGTGACCTGAGCTGTCCAGCTACACATGACATCAGCAACTGCTCTATTTTCCCAAAGTCTTCTTCCTCATACCCTTCAGATTCTGAACATTTGTGACCCAAATCACAAGAATCAATACCCCTCCGCAACTAAGACCGGGTGCAACCAAATAAATAAATAAATAAGAAAGAAAAAAAAGAATCAATACCCTGAACTTTTGCTGTGACATGAACTCAAAGCAGTATTCTAGCTGCTGTCTAAAATGGGACATCCATTCGTGTACCATTCAACAAACTGCCCTGAGGGAGGGGCACTGGAGATGCAAGGACAGGTGAGACTGGGCCTTCCCAGAGCCGACCAAGGCTGACCTTACCTCCAACTCAAACTCTTCGTCCTCTGTCAAGTCTTCTGGATACCAATAAGCTGATAAACTGTGTGAGAATATACAAACATACTAGTACATATAAACCCATGCCTCAGTGATTCCTTTTTTTAAAAAAAGTAATCTCATCATCTCAACTCCTTACCAAGACCTACCTCAACTGGCCACTGGCTCCCTTCCATTCTGTGGTCTCTGCCTATTCTGGCATCTGTGCCAACATGGTCCTGCCCTAGGACCTTGAAACTGGCTCTTCGCTCTTCCTGGAAAGACCTTTCCTCTGATTTGCTCATGTCCTTACTTCCAAATGTCATGCAGGTCTTGGGTCAAATGGTACCCAATAGAGAGGCGTTTCATGACCATCCTCTCTGTACCTTATTACAGACCCACTACTTCCATCACGTCCTCTTCCCTCACCCGGCTTTATTTTACTTCAAAGCTAACATTATATATAAATCTATATAACTTTCCCATCGGAATACAAACCCTCTGTAAGCAGAGACACATTTAGATATTCAAGCTAGATTCTGAAAAGCAATGACCCATCTAAGATTTTTTAAAGGGTTAAAATTATCTTTATAATTTGTAAAAGTATATGTACTATTGTAGGAAATGACAAAGCACCATTGTTAAGTGAAAAAAAAATTCAGGTTTCAAAATCCTGAAGAGAACTTTCACTTTTTCTAAAAATATGTATACATGTAGATAAGCACATAGGAAATGATCTAGAAGAACAGTACTCGTCTCCAGGTGGATAGGGTTATGTATGAGCTGTGCTTTTTTAATTTTTGATTTTCTTATAATTTCAGAGCTGTTTTAGAAAAGCATATATTACTATCAAAAGGAAGAAAAGACAAGTATTGTAGTTGATTTTAAAACACAAAAACAAGTTAGTGAAAAATGCTAGTAAATTTAAAGTAAACAAATAACTAAATACTAACAGTACAAATATTTCATAATGGCAATTTCTCTGTATCATAATAAATACAACATTGCCAAATAATATCCTTATCTGCCTACCTAGAACAATGGAACAATCAAAAATATTTGGGCTTCCCTGGTGGCGCAGTGGTTGAGAGTCCGCCTGCCGCTGCAGGGGACACGGGTTCGTGCCCCGGTCCGGCAAGATCCCACATGGCGCGGAGCAGCTGGGCCCGTGAGCCATGGCCGCTGAGCCTGCGCGTCTGGAGGCTATGCTCCGCAACGGGAGAGGCCAAAACAGTGAGAGGCCCGCGTACCACAAAAAAAAAAAAAAAATTATCATACATATTTTCAGCTTTGACTAATACAGCACAATGCCACCCCTCCAGCCAGGGTATGATCCTTCGTGCTCTGACAACAAAGACAATAAAAAGCTGAGCGTTTACATCTCACCCAACCTGTTCCCAGTTATCAAACTTTAAAATTCAAAGTATTTCATTCCTTGTCATAAGCATGGCAGTTATAAAAAAAATTACGATCTGCCACTAAGGTAGCATCCATGTTTTGTATAAATTTTAGCACAAAGAGTAAAGGAGAAATTTCTAACATATCATGTAGAAATCACACAAAATTAGTATTTGTGAGAGCATTCAAATACCATTTTCATGTCATTTCTGGCACTACCATTTGCGCTACTTGTCATAAAGAAAATATAAAAGGTGTGCTCCTTCAAAAGCATGTTGTACTACTCTAAACAAAACTGTATTTTATATACATGGAAAGGTTGACTTCTGATTTAGTCCCAAAATTATAACACTTATTTTGACTGAATGAATAAAGGGAAGTGGGAAGAGGTGTAAAATAGCTAAGTCCTCATCTACCATCATCAGAAATCAATATAAACTGTCTAAAGTTTACAAATCAAGAAAGAATAGTAAATAGACACATGTACAGAAAGGCCAGAAGAAACAGCTTAAACGAGACTAAAACCGTTTCCTCTAAGAAGAGAGTCTCAAGAATGGGCCTACCCCTGTTAAATCCTCCACAGCCCTGTGAGACACCTTGGTACTTTTTTTTTTTTTTTTTTTTTTTATTTTTTTATTTTGCGGTACACGGGCCTCTCACTGCCGCGGCCTCTCCCGTTGCAGAGCACAGGCTCCGGACGCGCAGGCTCAGCAGCCATGGCTCACGGGCCCAGCCGCTCCGCGGCACGTGGGATCCCCCCGGCCCGGGGCAAGAACCCGCATCCCCTGCATCGGCAGGCGGACTCCCAACCACCGCGCCACCAGGGAAGCCCCCTTGGTACTTATTTTAAGAGGGAAAGAAAGATTTGTGCTATGTCTGCCTTCCCCACAAAACTGCAGGAGTGTTTTGAACCAAAGACCATGTTGCACTGGATTCCCAGAGGCTAGTACAGGGCCTGGCACAAGTGGTACCAAATGAATTCTTGTTAAAACATTGGTGAGGTTTTCAAATCAACTGATGAAAATGTTAGAACCACAGAGGGAAATACCCAATGCATATTCATATGTAACCTTTCCAGTAAAACAAAAGTCTTCCTAATCTATAAGGCATACTTCTTTATTTTGTACACACCTATTACCCTATGGAGTTTTGGCTGGCACGATAAAGCTGGAAGAGACCTTAGCAATGAGGGCCACCTCCCTCGCTTTATAATCAAAGACAGAGAGCTAATGAACTACCCAGAGTCACACTGCTACTTAAAGCAGATGATTTAGGTGATCTCACAAAAATGAGTTGTTTTTTTTTTTTTTTTTTCCTGCGGTACGCGGGCTTCTCACTGCTGGGGCCTCTCCCGCTGCGGAGCACAGGCTCTGGACACGCAGGCCCAGCGGCCATGGCTCACGGGCCCAGCCGCTCCGCAGCATGTGGGATCCTCCCGGACCGGGGCACAAACCCGTGTCCCCTGCATCGGCAGGCGGACTCCCAACCACTGTGCCACCAGGGAAGCGCAGTTGATATTTCTGATGCTCTGTTAACTCCACCCAGTTTCACATTGCAGACTAATAATACATAAGCCTTCCTCATACCTGCAGAAAGTATCAAAATATCTAATTATTCTCCATTATAAATATTCCATTTACTTATAGCCTTAATCATAACTTTTCTCACTTGAACAAGTTAATGGAGTTCATTCTTTCTTTGGAGAATTTTTGCCAACTCAGGATTATAAATTCTCTCTCTTTTTTCCTCTTTTATACAGAGATATTCACTAGGTCATAACCAGTCTTTTTTTTCTGAAATAGATAATTCACATAATTTTTTTAAGTATAAGAAGGTCTAAAATGAAAAGTCTCCCTCCTGTTCCTCATTAATTCACCCAGTCTCTCATCCTCCCTAAGTAGTTAACACAATACTAGTAACAGACTTTTTTCATACTCCCCCATTTTCATATGCAAACAGGAGCATACTATACACAGTGGTTTATATCTTGCTTTTTTAATTTTTTACTTAATGTATCTAAGAGACAGTTTCTTATCAGTATATAAAAAGCTTTATCATTCTTTTTGACAGCTGTATAATATTCCACTACATGGATATACCATGATTTACCAATTAGTCCACTATTGATGGGATTACACTTTACTTTTCATCTCTTGCTAATTAAAACAACACTGCAATGACTAAACTTGTAGAGGCAACTTTTGGCCTGTTTACAAACTGTATACACCCAATGGAATTCCTAGAAGGGAACTGTTAAATCAGAGTATGTGAATGTGTAATACTGATAGAACTTGTCAAATTGCCCTCCAAAGTGGCGTATCAATTTACACTCCCACTAGTAGTGTATGAGAGTTCCTCCCAACAAACTCAAGTTTTGATTATCAAACAGGTGGAGTATGGTATCTTGCTAGTCTTAATTTGTATCTTTTCCGAAGGAGATTGACTCTTTTTACGTGCTCAAATATAAATTTATAAGTTGTATAAGTGTATATATTTTCCTCTCTCAACTTCCAGGACCATAAATTCTTTATTGTACAGAGCACTGATCCAGGCCATCTGGACAGACATCCAGCTGCATGCCATTGTCTTTTATTGCCATTCAATACCATTTTCTAAGGCCTGCCTTCTGTTTGGGTCTTCCCAAGTTAAGCAGGGGATGTAGTCACATAATGCTGTAGGCTTTGAATTCAGGAAGGAAAATTCGACTCCTTACTCTACCACAAGATGTTGACACTTTTGATTAGTTATTGGACCTCTCCAAGCCTTAAATTATGTTATCTGTAAAATGGAGTAAAGATTCCTCTCTCATAAGGTTGCTTTGAGGATTAAGTGAATGTATATGTTTAAAGCCCCAACCATAGGGCTTAGATCTTATTAGGGCCTCAATTAAGGGTGATTTAGGTTTTTGTTTTTTTTGAATTTTATTTTATTTATTTTTTATACAGCAGGTTATTAGTTATCTATTTTATACATATTACTGTATATATGTTTCAATCCCAATCTCCCGGTTAAGGGTAGTTTAGTTTTGTCATCATTAATCTGTCAGGCAAAAAGAAACACTTGACTAAGCAAACAGTTGTTTCCCTGCTTTGGGATATTTCCAATTACATACCCCCAGGGGTTAAACACCGAGAGGTAATCCTGCTGGAGTTGTACCAGTACTTGGCCTTCACAACTGACAAATAAACATTAAGAATTGGTTATTTCTGGTCACAAAACTTCAACTTATTTCTCTATCAACACCAAGCCATTTTGTATAGGGATTTCCGCTTACTTGGCATGCTGACTTTTTTTGGTTGTTTTTTGCGGTACGCAGGCCTCTCACTGTTGTGGCCTCTCCCGTTGCGGAGCACAGGCTCCGGACACGCAGGCTCAGCGCCCATGGCTCAGGGGCCCAGCCGCTCCGCGGCATGTGGGATCCTCCTGAACCAGGGCACGAACCCGTGTCCCCTGCATTGGCAGGCGGACTCTCAACCACTGCGCCACCAGGGAAGCCCGGCATGCTGACTTTTGAAAGGATGCGCTTTTCTGCCTCCATCTAAGACTTGCTGAGTCAAGGAGGAGCAGGCGGGACTGAGGGAAAGCACTTCCATCCCTGCTGGTATAGTTACTGCCACATCTCCCCACTAGTCTGCCTTGGCCAAGGCTGCTCATCAAACCACGCTCAGAGAGAAGTTCAGAGCAGCGAGAGGTCACTTTGTATGAGAAAGTCTTCATACAATGTTTGACCCTCGTGATACAGTACATGCGTTCTGAACCACATGTCACACACACCAAATACCTGTTTGGCGCATAATGAGCTCATCTGGAAAATACTGACATACATGTTTATCTCCTCCATTAATTTAGGAACTCTCTGAGGGCAGTTTTGGTCTTTCATTCATCTTTGTATCCCACTCCTTAGCGACATACTCAACAAGTAGCAGTCACTCAAATTTATGGAATGAACAGACTAAAAAAATAGAACTAACTTTTACTTCATGCCGATACTCTCTTTTCAGTAGAGAGCTTGGATTACTTTCCCCAGTTTCAATTTCTGTCAACCTGTTTTCTTGCTACCACAGTTGTACTGGCGTTTCTGGTATATCTGCACATCAGTGTATTTCATCAAAACTCTGGTTAGGAGATAAAATATTTTATCGAGGGAGTATTATTTTCCTCTTACTTTACAGAATGTGCTATTATCCTTTTTACGTATTTTCCACTGAGATAAAAAAACAAAACAAAAATGTTTGTTTAATCAGAACTTTCAAAGTTAGAAGTGCTGATTAAATTTACTGCAGGCCAATTTGAGGTACACTTGCAACTCGAACCCGTTTAGAGTGTACAATTGAGTTAGCTTTCAAGGAATTTCCTCAGCAAGAAACAGAATCCCCAAGGTAGACATCTGGCAGACACCCTGTTAAGCCCAAAAGTCAGAAATCTCACTTGAAAAAAAGTATGGTTTCAATACCATAAAACAGTCTATATTTCTAATCCACTGCCAAAGGTAGGTTCTGTGCTTTCCATTAACCTGGAAGCTCAAGATTCTCACAAAATACACAGGGCTGAGGACTTCTGGAATTTTCCAGTCATCTTTATTTTTTTTTTTTATTATTATTTTTTTTTTGCGGTACATGGGCCTCTCACTGTTGTGGCCTCTCCCGTTGCGGAGCACAGGCTCTGGACGCACAGGCTCAGCGTCCATGGCTCACGGGCCCAGCCGTTCCGCGGCATGTGGGATCTTCCCAGACCGGGGCATGAACCCGTGTCCCCTGCATCAGCAGGTGGACTCTCAACCACTGCGCCACCAGGGAAGCCCCCAGTCATCTTTATTGTTGCAGGCATGAACTACAGATGTGGTCCTTCAACACCACATAGGTATCTCTTATTCCACTAAACTAGTTATCAATTATTCTCTATAGCGCTTTCAAATCAATGAAAATTCAATCATCATAAAAATTCGGAGAACAAAGCTTTTTTTCCTTACATAACTGATGCTGTGGTCAACATTTAACTTGAAGGCCAACAGTTCTCATGCTGGTATCAGGGGCATTATTGACATTTTTTATGAGACTATCTCCTGCACTGCATCCCATTAGCATCCTGGCTCTACCCATTTATCAATCACACTCAGCCATGGTGCAAAGCAAATATTCTCTGAACTTTAAATCAATAGCCAAACACTCTGTCTAGAGAGCTTTATGGTCCCCCCATGTTTCAAAATGCCCACTTTAAGGGTAGGAGTGTACTAACCCTCGCTTAAAGCCAGTAGTAAGTGCTTTAATGCTCCATCAACAGAGATTCACTCCCTCACCTGAGCTAGGTAAAGGGGACACCAAGATGAGACACAGCCCTGCCTTGGGTCTAGTGATCCTGTCTTACCTTCTATCAATAGCACTATATTGGGACGCTCAAAGGAACAACCAAAAAGAGTATATGTGAAATGGGCCACAGCGTTACCCATTCTGGAATAAAGGAAGGAAAGGTCCAACTGACTTACATATTCAGATGTATTTTGAAGGAGCACAGTTCAGCAGGGTGGCGGGCAGAATGGTGTGGAAAAAGAATCAGAGCTTCTGAGTCAGAGAGACCCAATTCCAAATCTCACCCCTGAAACTTACTCCTGTCATGATTTGGAGTAAATCGTTTTCCACTGGGAGTGCTATCACTCTCCCTGCCACCCACCCAGGTAGAGGTGTTTCGAGTTCTCCCAATGACCGGAGGATGCAGCTGGCAATTAGCGGGTGGGGCTACAGATGCCAAATGTCCTGCAAAGCACAGGAGAGCCCAGTTCAACAAAGAATTGTTCCACCCAAGATGCCAACAGTGTCCACGCCTAAGAACCCTATCATCTTCAGTGTGCTCAACTGTCAGAATAGTGATAAGCATACCAACCTTCCAGGCTGAGGGTGACGTTTAAATGAGACAATGCAAGTAAAAGTACCCAGCCCGGGAGGAAGTGCACAGTGGGCCCTTGAATAAATGCTGTTCTCGCCTTACTATCCCCCTCCCGAGTTTATGAACGCTGTACAGAGCTCATTTTAAACACGTCCATCATGTGTGATATAGCAAAGAAACAAAACTGAGCAATCATCTTCTCAAAGTGGGAAAAATTAGAAGGCAGGTATCCTCCAAATTTCAGTTTAGCAGTATCTGTTTGAAAGACCTTCACAAAAATTCTCTAAGCTTTAAATTGAGAGCCAAACGCTCTTTATGGCCCAGCACTAATCTAGCTTTCTTAACGCCTCTTTCACTCTGCCCCACTAATGTATACAGCCCCCAAGAGATCATAACCTCTGAAGGCTTTTGCTCAGCCTAGAAGACCCACTCCCTATTTCTCTCTTCGTGGCTAAATTCTCTACCTGTGGAAAACACCAGTGCCTTGAAGGCCCAGGTAAAACTACCTCCACCATGAAGCCCTCCCTGCTCTCCCCTATCACTTCTAATGAGTCCATTCACTGCATGCTCATAAACTGGGCTAAACATTATAGCAGTGAATTGAATTCAGTTGCAGTTTTCATCTCTATAACACCTAAAACAAATTAATATAAACACTTCCTGGATCTGGTCAACCACCTAAGACATAAGTACCGAAATGTAATTCCATTGCCAACACCTGAATTCCCATATACAACAGTGCTGATGCAAACAGGCCTTCTTTAACTGCTGAAGGTTAATGAGAACAGCAGTGAACACAATATATAAATGATGTGTTCACAGCAAATGATGCCCAAATAACTTAACAGCACACCATAAAAGCAAAAGTTTTCCTATGGTTCAAATAGGGAAATATTGGACAACCTGAATCATGGCATGGTACACAGTGCTAGAATCCTAGCAACCCCCAAAAAACTTGTGTTTGTCCCAGTTGGTACCATATGCATTTTGTGAGTAGCCAAAAAACAGCTGTTAGGATAATGCTGTAAATTTTACTTTTATTGGTCTTGTGGTTACGTTTGTGTTTAATTTTTAATTCTGTTCTTAAGAAATTGTTAAGGAATTCTGTTCTTAAGGAATTTATGTCCCATTTGTTTGTACACACACAGTTACATCACAAAATTCACGTAAGCCAACACTGGAAGTGCAGAAACAGAGACTATACAACCCAAGTTTGAGAGAATGCATTTTGTTTTGAGTACATGGAAAAGTCAGAATGCAGGGATTAATACTTAATGTATGTTAAGAGGACTCAGAGTTGCAGGCACTGCATAGGACTTAATACTTGTTCATTAACTGAAAAGCAGCTGTGTGACTTTGGGGAAGTTTCTTTAACTGTTTCTTATAGTAAAATGAAAATACTGATCGTACAGGTCTGTCCAACCTCAAAGTGTAATATTATTAAAAGTACTCTGTCAATTGTAATGGGCCAGACACACCATAGATGGTAGGATGACTGTTTTCAAGTGGTCTTCTTCCCTTCTCCCAGTTCCTTGAGAGAAAGGACCTTTTTCTCAGTCATCTTTACATCCCTACCACACCAAGCCCCTCGTGTCCGAACGGACTCCCCTGCATCTAAAATCACCAGTACAAAAGGTAAACTAGGCTCCCAATAAAACCAAAAGCTTTTACTGCCTCTAAAAATAAACAGCCAAAACCCCCTTCATTTTGAAATAAGATCACAGTGACAAATCGCAATTCTGTTTCCAATCTTGTTAACACCAGGTGCTGTGTTACTAGGACATTGTTTCCGTTAGTTTCATTAAACTTTCAATAAACGCTTTGTGTCTGTTTATATCCTTGAAAAGAAAGATTTAAACTCATTTAAAAGGTAAAACACCCACACAAAGGATTATCTGCTATCCCCTTAACATCTGGCAAGTTCTAAAAAAGATAAGGACACAATTAGTGTTCATATAAGCACAATTAAATTTCTCATTGTCAAAAAGCCACAGTGTGTGCCTCTCTGGAGATGAGAATGGAGGAGTGGTAAGAAGACAAGAGACAAGTTGCTGTAGCGGTTAGCTCCAGAGAGAAAAGAGATTTGAGAAGTGCCTAAAAAGCCCAAAGACCGCAGGGCAGCAGGCAGGGTTTCAGGACAATTCTGATATAAACCTGAAATTGGCCTGCCTATTTCCTGCTAACACTGACACAAGTTTCCAACTTTTGCTGAGTCTACTTGGGATTTCTTTTAAACACTGCCTCCATATTATCCAAGGCTGTTAGTGCTGTTACAGTGATGGCAGGCACCACAGGCTGTCTGCCCACACCAGCATTCAGACATTCTGGTTGAGCCCTGTCAGACTTCAAAACTATTTTTAACTACTGTGTAACTCTGAATTTTAAATTTTCTCTTAACAGGGCAATAACAGCTAAAGTTTCCCAGGAGAAGTTTTCCAAATATTATATAGGAGCTTTCTTGGAAAGATGTGGCATTTTATTAACAGATGGTCAAAATGGAAATGTTTCACAAATAGGGAAACTGAGGAACACATAAATGACTGGAATCAAATCACAAGACCTGAATGAATATTGATGGAATCAGCTCAGTCACAGTTACAGTTCTGTTTCCTATCCATTTTTCTTTGAAGGCCTCCACGAAGGCTTTAACATCTGAAGTAAACACAGCTTTCTGGAGAGCGTCCTTCCAATCACATGAGTGATCTTCCAGTGCGATTTGGGGGAAGACGGAGCAGTAAGCCTCTCTTGCCATCAAAAGTTTAAAACAGCGAGTTGTATATCACTTAACCCCTCTTCCTCCCTCGGGACTCAGATGAAAGGACTCAGGAATAGGTAGTTTTATTAGACATGAATTTTTTTTTTTTAATTTCGATTTTATAGCAGCAGGTGGAGAAGGAAAAAGGACTGCAGAGAAGGGGCAAGTTTTCATTACTGAAACCAAGACAGCTCGAGTTCTGGTTTCTGGAATCTGTCTGGGAACTTGAGGCAGATGTTTCCGAAGAGACATGGGAAAGAAGGACGGCATCATCTAAATGTCAGGCAATGGTAAATAAGCCTAGCGAGGGTTTTATATTTTGATGGAGTCTTCGGAACTCAGCATCACCATTCTTTTTTTAAAAAAAATCATTTTGAGAAACTATGAATAAAATGGTAAAATCCCAGCCAAGGGGGTGGCGCTCCAAAGCGTTACCTTTCCCACAGAAGTGGTTTTCGGATCGCGCCCTCTTTGCCCTGGCGGATGGCTGGGCTCACAACTGTTTCCCATTACTGTCGGCAGGACGCCGGGGGACTCGCTTTTGCCGCAGAACTTGGAGAGCAGACGCGACTGTGGGACGGGAACCGAATCACATCCGGGGAGGGGAGGTGGGGAGGCAGAGCGCCCCGCGGGCTGGCGCGGCCTCGGGTCACGAACTTCACCCGGATTTAACAAACCAAGCGATGCGGCAAGAAAACTGGGCGAGAAGGACGAAAGTTGAGCAATGGAGGAACAGAAAGTGGCGAGCGCAGCCTGGCCGAGAGCGGCTGGCTGCGGACACCGGGGCCAGGAGCCCCCCGTCCCGCGAGTCGGCGCAGGGCCCCCCGACGTCCCCCCCGCAGCTCCCACCTGGCTGCGCCCCGGCCCGGCGCGGGCGGCTGGCTTGTCCCCGGCCTCTCCTCCTCTTCCTCTTCCTTGTCCCGGGAAGGGCTTCGGGGAGCGAAGAACCGGGAGAAGCTGTGCCAGGGGGCGCCGCCCCTCCTCCGGCCGCCGGACATCTCCCCGGCGCGGCAGCCGGTCCGCGGCCGTCCCCGGGGAACGCGTGAGACGGTGTCCTGCGCCCTGACACCGGCGCCGCGGGACCCGGCGAGGGCAGGACTGACTCGGCGCGGGCGGGCGGGCTGTGCGGCTTAGTCCATCTCCGGCAGGAGAAGCGCGGGCACGATGCGCTCCCAGCGCGGCTACTTCTTGCGCTGTGCGGCGGCTCCTCCTCCTGCCCCCAGCCCGCCCGCCCCCGGGAGGAGCCAGAGGCCGCGGCACCGCCCCGAGCCCGGGCCCCGCGGCCGTCCGCCACCGCCGGCCGGGCCCTCGCTGCCGGTGCTGGCCTGAGACCCGTGGGGACGCGGAACCCCGCTACGCCCGGCTCCGGGATTCCCGCCCAAACGAGCTCCAGCCCGTTTGTCTTTTCGCTCAAATTTTCCTTCCTATTACTGATTTGTTTTTCTATCTTCCAGCCAATGGACGGAACAGTTTTCAGACTTTTGAAAGAAGTTCATTAACTAAAGTTTGTGAACACACCTGGTAAACTGCGGTACCAGAATGGCCTGGGCTGCCTTTCAGCTAACTAACAGCTGTTCCTAGAACAGCTACCCGGGGCTGCAGAAGATGAGGTTACCCCGTGGCCGAGTCTTAGAAGTGGAGGGCTCCGTAGGTGCCTGGTCTAGATCTGTCAACAACTCGTTTCTTGTTCGGCTGGCTTACTACTGTGTGGAGTAACTTACGCTAACCCAGATGTGTTTTGGTATTTCTCACACTCCGTGTTACATACTACTCCCCGGCGAACCCTCTTGCAAAACGTCACTGATCAAAAACAAGTGTAATTCAAACTTGTAAATGCTGGAACAAATATTTTGTAGTTATTACACAGACGTCACTGAAATCTGGAGACCAAAAAAGGTCCTTAAGATTTGCTTTTAAATATGTCTAAATACTGTAGTTTGGATTTTCTCAGTTTTTAAAAGAAGTTACATACAAAAAGCTGTAATAATTAATGTATGCAACTTGATGAGTTTGAAGATAAATATACACCATGCAACCATCATGGCAATCTATGCCATAAAACCATCCATCACCTCCAAAAGTTCCCTCCCACCCTCTTACTTATTATTATTATAAACACTTATGACGTAAGATCTGCCCTTTAGCAAAGTTTTAAGCATACAATGTAGTATTGTGAACTATAGGCACTGTGCTGTAAGTAGAACTCTAGGACTTACTCGTCTTACATAACATCAACTTTGTACCCTTGGAATAATACCGCCCTGTTTCCCCATCTCCAGCCCCCGGCAACCTCCTTTCCACTCTCTGCTTCTATGGATTTGACTTTTTTAGATTCATCAATATAAGTGAATCCATATAGTGTAGTATTTGTCTTTCTATGTCTGACTTATTTCACTAATATAGTAGCACGATTTTTTTTTTTTAGTTTTTTATACCCTAGTGGCTAGTAGAGAAAATATCAAGGGGCCCATACACCGCAGGTGTTTTGTTTTAAAGCTAAGCTGCCCCTGTGAGGGTGTAGAAATCAGAAAAGTGAACATCCTATACCTGTTCACTGAAAATGTTATACAGGTAAATGAGATAAAAATGAAATGTCCAAGGCAGTTTTGACTTGGGGGAGGGGCAGGAAGGTACCCTGGGGTCATCCCCCCTCTTTCTTTGGAGTCCTGGAGGAAGAGAAGGTTGCTGATGAGTCGATTGGATGGCTATACACCCCAGGTCATTTCAACACCAGCTGATGGCTGTTGAGCCTCCCTGCCACACCACAGCTGCCTCGCAGCAGCACTCCAGCCCCTACTAACTGCAGCAGAGCCCAAAACCAATCACTCTAATTTGTTCTGGCTCAATTTAACCTACCAAAGTCAAATCAGTCTAGTTTCCTTCTGCTGGGTTCATCCCAGATGATCCCTCAAGATTGGAATCGTCTGGGATCAAAAGTGCTAGTCAGCACCTTCTCTTTTGCAAATCTTTCTTCCCTCTCTGTGAGTCTGAGAAAAAAGGGAAAAGCTAGATTAATACACTAGAATAAGACAAGTAAAATTCCCAATTCGAGCCTTATTATTTTAGGGAAGAATCTCCATTAAAGGCCAGCTTACCAGAAAGCCCAGAGAATATGAAAGCAAAGAAAGTATGAAGCAAACCATTCCCTCCATCTAGAAGGGCTAGAGAATTAATCTCCCCAAAGGAATGTTAAATAACTACCAGATGTGTCCACCACTTGTACTGTACTGTACTGACCAAAGCAAGCCCTACACCCTAATACCTACCCAGAGGGTAGATTTTCAGGAAGTCTTTCTGGGGATAAAAACTTACTGGGCACAGTAAGATTTATTACCGAGTTATGGTTTTATCTAATAATGCTTTTTTTTAAAGAAAGGAATTTCTCTAAAAAATAGTTGTCAAGGAGAATGCTGTGATAGTCATATTCTTTCAATAACCACTATCCTTGGTAAATGAGAAGGCATAGAATCATGATGGGTAAAGTCCTTCATTCATATAGAAACTTTTTATAGTATTGGTGGTGATAGTATATGTAGTAGAAATAATGCTAATGTTCATCCAGCTAGAATCCCTTCTATTAATAAACAGCTTGCAAAGGTATAAGATAATATAAATGTTATTAGAGGCCCCTAAAATGAACAGTTGGTCCAATACAGACCCATGATATATATATAAATATTTATATTTATATTTTGTAAATATTTATGTATATATTTTTTTTCCTCAAAAGCAACTACTTCACGAAGGAAACAATGTCTAACGATATTCTAATCTCCAGCCTGTGGTAGAACAAAGCATTTAAATGAATTGTAAGGTAAGTATACATGGTGTCCTGCCTCCATTAAGGCAAACTTCGTCTATGAAAAATTAGCTTAAAACCATAAATTAATGATTCCTGAATTTTAATTTATTTACTTTTCAAGTACTTATCAGTTCCTAGATGTCCTCCATTCTTCTATTCTAAACTCATAATAACAAATTTCTGAATACTAAGTTCTAAGATTACGTTAGGAAGTCTGTAAAAAAGTTGAATTTTAGAGTTGTAAGGATCTTAGAGATGCTAATTTAGCACAGTTGCCTTCATTTGTTCATTCAGTTTTCCTGAAGACATTTAATGAGTATCTGCAGTAGAAGCACATTTACTGTGAAGCTGATGAAGCTGAAGCTTCAGGGCATCCCACTGGTACGGTCTCTTCCAGTGTGAACTCAGGAATGTGATCACTTGGTCGTGTGTGTTTATGAAATTTACAAATTTACAAAAGCAAACATTTAAACTGCAATTAAGACCACAATCTCTTTCCACTTGGATTTTCCCTCCATCACCTTATGCCTAGAGTCAGTTGGTATTGGAGTTATTGGGGGCACTTTGGGATCTGCTGGGAAATTTGCGCTGGGGATACATTCAGTTTGGATTTAGTAGGATATATTTTTTTGGTTGTCAGCTTCTCCAAAGAATAGTTGTTACTGCTTAAATTCCAATTTGTCCATTGTGCAACTCACCAAGCATTACACCCAGGATACATTATCACTACATAAACACATCCTAATTCCCCTAACACTGAAAATATGTGTGGGTAGTGGAGGTGAAACAAGATTCAAAATATACAACAGCAAAAGGTAAGTTGTAGAAAATTATTTCAGGCATCAGAAGACAAAACCAGAACAGAAAGAATCACTTCTAATTGATGTAATTTCTCTCATAACAGTAATATGTTCAATAATGGAGTGTATATAATTTTTATAATTATAAATTCAGCAAACTTTTTTTAAATGAAAATCATGTAAAATAGAATTTTTCAGAATTTTTGTTTGTAGGGCAAAAACCTGTGGCAATACCACAAACAATGAGTGTGTATGTGAGTGTATAGTGTTGTATGTTTACCTGGCCCTTCTATCAATAATACACTCAATCAAATTTGAGGAAAGACTGAATTCTCTTTCCATTATATGTACAGAAAATGACACTAGAAAATCATTGTCATATGAAATGCTATCAAAGAGTATACTAACAAAGGTATAAGAAAAAAATATTATAGAGGTATACCAGGCAGTTAATGGAAAAAATACTGTTTTTCTAGACTTCGTGATATTTGTAGTATTAGCCAACCTTTTAAAATTGGTAATTTGTATGATTTATTTTTTCATTCACTTTAAAAAATTTTTACTTATTTATTTTTGGCTGCATTGGGTCTTCGTTGCTGCTCACGGGCTTTCTCTAGTTGCGGCGAGCATGGGCTACTCTTTGTTGCGGTGCACGGACTTCTCATTGCGGTGGCGTCTCTTGTTGTGGAGCACGGGCTCTAGGCACGTGGGCTTCAGTAGTTGCGGCTTCATTCACTTTTATATCTAATTTTTATTTTTAATTTTAAATCTTTCTCTTTAAAGAGAAATTGCAAAAATCTTCACGTACCTTAAAACCTTGGTCTGTCCTTGAGTGCCAACCATGTGTCAGATACACACTCATTCTTAGAGATACAGTGATGAATAAAAACCAGTGCTTTCCCTCAAGGAGCAAGTCTGATGGGGTAAATGGAGGAGCAAAGCAGGTAGGACAGGGAAAATCTTTCTATGGGTATAAATAGGATGGACCCCAACTTAGTCTAAAAGGTTCCAGGAAGGCTCACTAGAGGAGATAACTTTTTTCCCCTCTGCCTCCTGTGACCACCATGACTTCCACAAAAGGTCTGCAATTCAATACTTATTTGATGTTTGAGAAAAGCTGAAGTTCATCACACTGTAACTGAACTACCATTCCCAATGCACAAGCACTGTATTCCTCAAAAGTATGAGAAAAGACAAAGTGCTGACTCTGAAGCATTTCAACAAAGATGCAAGTGTAGTTTAGAAATGTTAAGCTTTTTGTTCTAAAAAGTCCACCAGAGGGATAAGCTTCTGTATATATGTTGGAGCACAGTATTTACTATGTGGCAGGTGGCCCAGGAATACTAAGACAGCTGTCAACATCAAGGAAAGCACCAGTCCATGAAAAGCAAGCAGATGGATCGGGGCACTTCACTAGCTGCCTCCTAGAATAATAGCTGGCCAAATGAGGCAATGTCACGCTGCCCAGGGCAGTAGAAAGCTATTACTTGGTATAAGCCCTCAGTTAGGAGATGGGGCGGGGGAACGTCCTCCCCTTTCCTTTGTATAGCCCAGGTTTTCATTAAGAAACACAACAGCAAATAAGGAAGGGGGGAAAATGATGTTAGCATTTCTCATTCTGTTACATTCTGATTATCATGGTTTGTAACACGGGAAAATGCCTCAGTCTTGCTGCTTCAATGAGAGCAGATGGTAAAATTTTAAGTAATTGGTTATTCAGATTTCTATGGGATGCATGAAGTTCTGTTGTATTGTTTGTCTGGTTTTTATTTCCAGAACATGTGGAGATTGACATCTTTCAAACACACATCTTTTAATGCTTAAATTAAGATGTGTTAGTCTGACCTAAATTATATTTACTTTTCTTCCCTTGAAATTGATGATGATACTTATGAAGAGAAATGAATGCTTTAAAAAATTATAACATTAACAAATATTTTCATCTAAAACAGTGCAAAATTTGCTAATACCAAACCACTGTATTCTAAAGGGTATATAAATAGAAGAAGGATTTCTTTGGCAAACATAGATTATAAAATCTATTCCAAAATAGTTATTCATACCAATTCAGTTTGATATATCTTTTGTTTGAGTCAAAAGCTATCTATAATATAAAGTCATATGTAGACTATTAACTTTTAGTAATGCAGCTTCATACAGATGACACAGATAATGGCTCAGAATAATAATTTACTATTATTTGCAAAACTCAGTTCCTATATTGTTTTCTCAAAATAATTGATGAGTACAGAAGTTATGCACTGTATTGTACATATCTGATATACAATTTTAAATGGATTTATTTTGAAAAGAACAATTGTTTATAAATTTCTGGACTGTACTATTTTAGTGTTTATTGTAAATTTTGTTTATTAGGGCTCATGAAACAAAGCTTCAGAGGAAAAAGATAATTGGTTTGTGAATTAGCTTTCTTGTTGTTTTTATTTTGAAGTTGGAGAACAGACATATCCCAGAATCCTGAGTTTTCTTACTATGGACATGTTCCCAGTTTGATTTGCTGCAAATGGTTTAAAAGCAAGGCATAGAGGCAGCTGTTATTGTGAGCAAATGTTTTGATTAGAGAGAGAAAGCAGCTGGAAATGATACATGCTGTCACGTAAGATAAGCCACAGTTTTCAAATGGGGACTTTACCTAATCTAAAATTGAGATTAGCATCATTTCCTTTACATGAATTTTCTTTGTATAGAATGGACTAGATGTCTATTCACTTTGTTTATAATCTGGAGTGATGAAGTACTGATACTTACCTATGGAAATCTTACATAGTCCGTTATGAAGTAATAATATCATTAACAAATTTTCATGAAATTTCACTTAAAAAGATTGCTAAATGTAGTTAAAAATCCATATGGAGCTTATAAAATCAAGTGTTACTATAGAGGATACAATTTTGATTTTTTAGAAATGAAGTAAGTACATTCTCAATGCCTCCACTTTCATTATGAAAAATTTCTAAAAATTTATCAAACTGTAACTTAATTGGTTTTGCAAATAATGAACAAAAGCAGCCTACATCAAATATTTCCATCAGTCTGTGTTAGCAACTGAATTCCTTCCTCACCTCTTCCAATCAACTTTTCATTGGTAAATAGTAAAAGGAGTTACCTATGAAAAAAAGGTAAAACAGAAGAAGTTACAATAGGAATATTTTGACTCCAGTATCAAAGTAAAAAGGTAATTCTTATAATTGATTTCATATTAACAACCATTCTTAAGTTTCATTCATTTCTACATCCTATCTTCTACTTTACTTTTCTTTCTTCCAACTCTCCAAATAAGTACTTTTGGGTAGTCAGTTTCCATCATAAGTCATTTGGTTTATTTCTCCTACAGGTGAATATATTGACATATGACTTTGAATTATCAAGTCTGGAAGACAATCAAATGAACAAATTGTTTTTTATCAATTTCACAGTTGGTCTTAATTTAAGTAACTCCAGAAATGATGATTCCATTTCTATCTGGTTCAACAGGAACCCCACTTCAAATGATCAGTCATGTACATCATCAAATGAAAGAGCTGACCACACCACAACTTTATAAACCATATGCAGTCTGAGGGGAATGGAAATTAACTTATTCATCTTAAATTCTGCCACTTTCATTCTAGTTTTTCCTACCACTTAAAGACATTCTGTAGGTATATGTAGTCTCTGCAGCTTAAATAAAACACAATCTAGGTTAGAAATAAAAAGCATCTTTTAATAAAATTTAAAAAGTAGCTACTGGAAAACTCTTCCTTAGTAGGTAAGAAAGGTAGACAGAGAAATTTTTAAAAATTAAGTATTTACTGAAAAGTTTATTCATCAGTCTACATTTCAGAAAAACAAAACAAAAAATAAGAAAATGGAAAATTCTGAAATAAAGATCTAGATAGAGTCTAAATCAAGATCACTGACCTAGTAGTCATTCTTCTAGTGTTAGCTGCCTCAAACTCGATTAGGAAAGTTGGTGGGAGGAATATATATTAAGAAAAACCAGAAACCAATATCCCATCTACAAAGTTATTTTATGGCCTTCTACCTGTTCAATAAACATTCTACCTGTTCCAGGCCCTGCGTTTGGCGATTGGAATATGAATGTGATCCACCTCAAGACATTGTCTCAAAAAAGGAGAACAGAACTAAGTGACAGTTACAAATCACAGGACAGTGTGATAGATTTGAAAAGTGAGAAATACGTACATGGGAAAAGGGGAGAAGAAAGTGTCTAACTGTATCACTTGGGCAGGCTGTACTTGAGGTCAGGGATAGATTTCACAAATCAGGCTCCAGAAACATGGATCAGAAAGTCCTGCAACCACAACCAGTTAAAACACCTGTTGAAACATTTATATTAGAAATGTCGCACTTGTCAGAAAGCAGTATCAAAGCCCAACAGGAGTGCATACAACACTGGGCCAACAATAGACATATAATTAATATCTGCTATCTGATTTGGTGAGGAGGCATTACAGTCAGTGGGTGCTACTACATTGTGAATCATCAAATAATATGTATAACATAAGGATATTCAAGGGCTTTGGTATGTTAATATGAAACTACCTTTAAGTGAACTACTTGCTTCATTCTTTAAAATAATAGCATAATTAAAAAGTAGACGACAATAATAAAGTATGAGAAATATGCAAGCAGAGAGACTGCTGCACTGATCCTAACTCGATTTACATAATCTGAGTTATATCTGCCAATTACTGACTGAGACAGGTTAGACCAGTAAATCAGGATGGAGAAGTCTTACTAGTAACCAAATATCTAATTTAGGACCAAAATCAAGTGTATACAAGAACCAAAACAGTTTGACATTTGTTTGGCATTCTTGTAAATTGCCTTTCTCACTGAATTCACTCTAACTTGTCAGGTTGTTATTATTTCTGTTGTGAAATCCAGGAAGTCACCTGGTCCATGTTTATGATTAGTGGTTAAAGTGTTTTTTTTCCTCTAAAAATTGGCAGCAGTGCTGTATTGTCTAATAGTATATCTACAAATTTCAAGAGATCTGTAACTCATATAATAAATATATTCACATTTCCCATACTGTTTGCAGTTGTCAACATATTCAGGCCGTTGATTTTTATGTTATCCAATTTTAGACTTTCTTTTTTGAAAATTAATTATTCAAATCTACTATATTCTATTCTGGTTCTTCTTATGTAAAATGCCACTTACTCTATATTACTGTTTTGTATAAAATTATTTTTATGTAAAGATAATTTTTATTTTGAAATTATTTCATACTTATTGAAAAACTACAAGAATAGTACAAAGAACTTTTTTATTCCCTGAATCATTTTAAAGTATGTTTTCAAAATGATGTCCTGGGCTTCCCTGGTGGCGCAGTGGTTGAGAGTCTGCCTGCCGATGCAGGGGACACAGGTTCATGCCCCGGTCTGCGAGGATCCCACATGCCGCGGAGTGGCTGGGCCCGTGGGCCATGGCCGCTGAGTCTGCGCGTCTGGAGCCTGTGCTCTGCAACGGGAGAGGCCACAACAGTGAGAGGCCCGCGTACTGCAAAAAAATAAATAAATAAAAAATAAAAATAAAAATAGCTAATCACTGAATAATTTAATATTTTATTTAGACTAACATAATCAAATATTAACCTTCACTAACATTCCATGTAAATTGATACAGCCACTATGGAGAACAGTATGGAGGTTGCTTAAAAAACTAAAAATAGAATTACCATATGACCCAGCAATCCCACTACTGGGCATATATCCAGAGAAAACCATAATTTCAAAAAGACACATGCACCTTAATGTTCATTGCAGCAGTATTTACAATAGCCAGGTCATGGAAGCAACCTAAACGCCCATCGACAGACGAATGGATAAAGATGTAGTACATATATACAATGGGGTATTACTCAGCCATAAAAAGGAACGAAATTGGGTCATTTGCAGAGATGTGGATGGAACTAGAGACTGTGATACAGAGTGAAGTAAGTCAGAAAGAGAAAAACAAATATCGTATATTAACGCATATATGTGGAATCTAGAAAAATGGTACAGATGAACCGGTTTGCAAGGCAGAAATAGGGACACAGATGTAGAGAACAAATGTATGGACACCAAGGGGGGAAAGTGGGGGTGTTGGTGGTGGGATGAATTGGGAGATTGGGATTGACATATACAGTAATATGTATAAAATAGATAACTAATAAGAACCTGCTGTATAAAAAATAAACTTAAAAAAATCTACAAATATTAAGCAAAGAAAAAAAAATTCATTGCCACAGTGCTTATGATACAAAAAGTGGTAGAAAAAATGGAGATGTTTAAGGGGACAAATTAGACAAATAATGGTACATATTAACAAAGAACTATGCAGCCATTAAAAAGAATAGAGATGAAATGGAAAATGCCAGTAAGTATAGTTAACTATTAATTTTATTTTTAAAGGAAGATAAAGAGTAACAATATGGTGTATACATTTTCAAAGGATCTATATATGCCATAAAATTTAATTTCTTTTCTTTGTAAGGACATAAGAAATATGTGATAGGTACATCTCTTGGGAGAGAGATGGTGGGGGGAAACCATGGAGGTGGGTAAGAGAGACATTGTTTAATATTTACATTTCTGTACTGTTAATTTTTGAAAAATCTTATGTATGTATAATTTTTCTCTATGTTAACAAACACTCTCTGGGTACAGGGATAATTGGTGTTTTTGCTTGTTTTATTCTTTATTCTTTTCTGTTTTACAAAAATAAAGACTACTTCAATAAAATTAAAAAAAAACCCTTCACTAACATTCCAAATTTATTTAATATGCCCCCAAAATCTGTGGACCAGGTAAAAATTACATATAATATTGGCTTACATATTCATTCATTTAACAAATGTGGGCACAATATATACCATGCAGTGTCCTAGGCACTTGGAATGTAAGGTGTGAATAAATTCCCTGCACTTGTGAAATTTATGTTCTAGTGTAAAAGACCAACAATGAATACAGAAATATATATAATAATATCAGGTCATGATAAAGTGCTTTAAGGAAAATATAGCAGGAGAAGAGAATAGAGGAGGGTGAATTTGCTGGTTTGAATATGATAGTTAGAGATGAAACCTCTGAGGAAGTGATTTGAATGAAATGGAGTGAGACATGCAAAGATCCAGGGAAAGGTATTCTGGGTAGAGGGAAGAGCAAATGCAAAGGTCTTGAGAAGAGAATGGGCTTGGCTCATTTGAGGACTAATAAGCTGAAGTGCAGCAAATTATTGGGAAGGAGACTAAAGATGTAGCTGGAACACATGAGGTAGGGACCCTTGTCAGCCCTGGTAAAGTTTTGGATTTTATTTTACATGTGATGGGGAGCTACTGGAAGGTTCAGAATAGGAGAGTGATATGTTCTATTTTTTAAAAAGAAAAAAGACACTGGTTGCTGCGAAGGGAGAACATTGTTGTTGAGGTAGAAGGGAAGTGGAGTGACTAGGAAGTGAATTTAGAGGTCCAGACAGGAGGCTATGGTGGTATGGACTAGAGAAATTCTAGTGAAGGGGGTGTGAGGTCAGATTCTGGATTTTGTTTTTGAAACAGGATTTGCTGATGGACTGTAAGAGGGACATGAGAGAAGAAATTATATCTCTTCTTCATATTTTAATCGTTATCAATTTGATTATTGGCATAATGAATCATAATTTGCATTCAGTATTATTGTCATTATTTTACTTTGCTATCAATGAACCCATTTAAAAAATTATTTATTTACTTGGCTGTGTTGGGTATTAGTTGCAGCACGTGGGATCTTTTAGTTGCAGCATGTGGGCTCTTAGTTATGGCATGTGGGATGCAGGATCTAGTTCCCTGACCAGGGATTGAACCTGGGCCCCCTGTATTGGGAGCACAGAGTCTTAACCACTAGACCTCCAGGGAAGTCCCATCAATGAACCCATTTTTAATTCCTGATATCTTATTTTGATTGGCTAAATGAACTCATGCAAGTTGGTACATATAAAGATAGGATCTTCTTACTATACTTATTTGCAAAGTGAATGGAATATTGATTATAATGGATAAGTTCTTTTGATTTTGCCATGTTTATATAATTGTGAATACTGTGATTACTCAATTCTCCCACTTTTCTTTACATACCCTACTGTAAAATATTAGGATAGGGTACAAAATGATGTCATTTGGTCTTTATTTAACAGCAGAAAATGAAACTTATTATCAGTACTGTTGTAATATAACCATCCAGGATTTCCAAAATGTGCATATGTGAAACAAAAAGCATGAAATTTTAAACATTTTGGAGACCTCATTAACAGCTTAAAAGGTATTGGTATTTTTCAGAGAATGAATGCTTTATGAAACTTTAGGGTATCACTTGTATTAATAAGTTATAATTTCTAAGGAGAAATATAAAGAATCTTCTTTTAAATTAATTTTGTGAAAAATTATCTAGCTTCTCAGAGTCCTAAATCTGTCCTGATTCAAACATACATACATAGTGTATTTACATAGATATCTACACACAACAAGTTGTCAAAAACACAGAATAAGAAATAGTTCAATGCTGCTGTTTACTATCTGTCTCCAGTTCTTAAGTCAATCTTCTAAACAGTTCGATTTACATGGCTGGTCAAGGCCTTGAAAAATATCCCTCAATCTCCCATGGTTGCATCAAAAATCTGATTTTATCATATAAAGTGTTTTCTATTTCTAGTAGTGAGATTTACCTAATAACTAAATCAGGATCAGAAAACAAGAGAATATGTGAGGGGCCTAGAACCCCTTTCAAAGCTATGGTAGTTTATTTCTTCCAAAGAACCAGCTTTTGGTTTCATTGATTTTTCTCTATTGTTTTTCAATATCATTGGTTTCTTCTCTAATCTTTATTATGTCTTTTGATCTGTTTGCTTTAGGTTTAATTTTCTTGTCTTTTTCAATTTTCTTAACATAGAAGCATAGATTATTGTCTTGAAATAATTTCTTTCTAATTTAATGCTATATATTTAATGCTATATATTTCCCTTGGAGTGCTGTTAGTTGCATCCCAGAAATTTTGATATGGTGCATTTTCATTTTGTTTGGTTACAAATATTTTCTGATTTCCCTTGAATTATCCTCTTTGAACTATGGATTGTTGAGAAATGTGTTGTTTAATTCCTAAGTGTTTAGAGATTTTTAAATGTGTCATTGATTTATAATTTAATTCCTTCATGGTCAGAGAACATACTTTGTAATGGTTTCAATTGTCTTAAGTCTCTTAACGTTTGTTTTATGACCTAGGATACGGTCTATCTTGATGATTCATTCCCTATACACTCAAAAAAAGTACTATTCTGATGCTGTTGGATTGAGTGTTGTTCTATAAATGTCATTTCAATATAGCAGTTTGATGACATTTATAACCTTGCTGATCATCTGTTTACAGGTTCTATCACTTACTAACAGAGATGTGTTGAAGTACCAACTATTACCGTGGATCTATTTCTTTCAGCTCTGTCAATTTTTCTTCAAGTATTTTGAAGATGTTTTTTAGGTGAATGCACATTTAAAATTATTGTCTTCTCGGTGTGGAGTTCCGGATTTTGGAGAGTTCCTCCTCGTACCCCCACCCCAACAAACTGCCAGGAAGAAAGAAGTATGAGTCATAGGAAAATGAAAAAGGGATGTCTCAAATTTTGTAGGACTCATTATTGATTTGAGAACTTGAGTTGGATTGAAGAATGAGTACAAATAGAGGATTGTTTCAAGATGGCGGTGTAGAAGGATATGCTCTCACTCCCTCTTGCAAGAACACCAGAATCACAACTAACTGCTGAAGGATCATCTACAGGAAGACACTGGAACTCACCAACAAAGATACGCCACAACCAAAGACAAAGGAGAAGCCACAGTGAGATGGTAGGAGGGACAAAAACACAATAAAATCAAATCCCATAACTGCTGCATGAGTGACTCACAAACTGGAGAGCACTTATATCACAGAAGTCCAGCCACTGGAGTGAAGGTTCTGAGCCCCACGTCAGGCTTCCCAATCTGGGGGTCCGGCAATGGGAGGAGGAATTCCTAGAGAATCAAGACTTTGAAGGCTAGCGGGATTTGATTGCAGGACTTCAACAGGACTGGGGGAAACAGAGACTCCACTCTTGGAGGGCACACACAAAGTAGTGTTCACATTGGGACCCAGGGGAAGGAGCAGTGACCCCATAGGAGACTGAACCAGACCTACCTGCTAGTGTTGGAGGCTCTCCTGCAGAGGCGGGGGGTGGCTGTGTCTCACCATGAGGACAAGGGCACTGGCAGCAGAAGTTCTGGGAAGTACTTCTTGGCGTGAATCCTCCCAGAGTCTGCCATTAGCCTCACCAAAGAGCCCAGGTAGGCTCCAGTGGTGGGTCGCCTCAGGCCAAACAAGCAACAGGGAGGGAACCAAGCCCCACTCATCAGCAGACAAGTGGATTAAAGTTTTACTGAGCTCTGCCCACCAAAGCAACAGCCAGCTCTACCCACCACCAGTCCCTCCCATCAGGAAACTTGCACAAGCCTTAGATAGCCTATCCACGAGAGGGCAGACAGCAGAAGCAAGAAGAACTACAGTTCTGCAGCCTGTGGAACAAAAACCACATTCACAGAAAGACAGACAAGATGAAAAGGCAGAGGGCTATGTCCCAAATGAAGGAACAAGATAAAACCCCAGAAAAACAACTAAATGAAGTGGAGATAGGCAACCTTCCAGAAAAAGAATTCTGAATAATGATAGTGAAGATGATCCAGGACCTCGGAAAAAGAATGGAGGCAAAGATCAAGAAGATGTAAGAAATATTTAACAAAAATGTAGAAGAATTAAAGAACAAACAAACAGAAATGAACAACATAATAACTGAAATGAAAAATACACTAGAAGGAATCAATAGCAGAATAACTGAGGCAGAAGAACGGATAAGTGACCTCTAAGACAGAATGGTGGAATTCACTGCTGTGGAACAGAATAAAGAAAAAAGAATGAAAAGAAATGAAGACAGCCTAAGAGACCTGTGGGACAACAATAAACGCAACAACATTTGCATTATAGGGGTCCCAGAAGGAGAAGAGAGAGAGAAAGGACCCGAGAAAATATTTGAAAAGATTATAGTTGAAAACTTCCCTAACATGGGAAAGGAAATAGCCACCCAAGTCCAGGAAGTGCAGAGATTCCCATACAGGATAAACCCAAGAAGAAACATGCCGAGAAACATAGTAATAAAACTGGCAAAACTTAAAGACAAAGAAAAATTATTGAAAGCAGCAAGGGAAAAATGACAAATAACATACAAGGGAACTCCCATAAGGTTAAGAGCTGATTTCTCAGCAGAAACTCTACAAGCCAGAAGGGAGTGGCATGATATGCTTAAAGTGATGAAAGGGAAGAACCTACAACCAAGATTACTCTACCCGGCAAGGATCTCATTCAGATTCAATGGAGAAATCAAAAGCTTTACAGACAAGCAAAAGCTAAGAGAATTCAGCACCACCAAACCAGCTATAAAACAAATGCTAAAGGAACTTCTCTAAGAGGGAAACACAAGAGAAGAAAATGACTTACAAAAACAAACCCAAAACAATTAAGAAAATGGTAATAGGAACATACATGTCGATAATTACCTCAAACGTGAATGGATTAAATGCTCCAACCAAAAGACACAGCCTTGCTGAATGGATACAAAAACAAGACCCATATACATGCTGTCTACAAGAGACCCACTTCAGACCTAGGGACACATTCAGACTGAAAGTGAGGGGATGGAAGAAGATATTCCATGCAAATGGAAATCAAAAGAAAGCTGGAGTAGCAATACCCATATCATATAAAATAGACTTTTAAATAAAGAATGTTACAAGAGACAAGGAAGGACACTACGTAATGATAAAGGGATCAAACCAAGAAGAAGATATGACAATTATAAATATATATGCACCCAACACAGGAGCACCTCAATATATAAGGCAAGTGCTAACAGCCATAAAAGAGGAAATCGACAGTAACACAATAATAGTGGGGGACTTTAACACCTCACCAATGGACAGATCATCCAAACAGAAAATTAATATGGAAACACAAGATTCAAATGACACAATAGACCAGATAAGATTTAATTGATATTTATAGGACATTCCAACCAAAACCAACAGATTACACTTTCTTCTCAAGTGCACACGGAACATTCTCCAGGATAGATCACATCTTGGGTCACAAATCAAGCCTCAGTAAATTTAAGAAAATTGAAATCATATAAAGCATCTTTTCAGACCACAACGCTATGAGATTAGAAATCAATTACAGGGAAAAAAACCGTAAAAAATACAAACACATGGAGGCTACACAATACGTTACTAAATAACCAAGAGATCACTGAAGAAATCAAAGAGGAAGTCAAACAATACCTAGAGAAAAATGATAATGAAAACACCACAATCCAAAACCTATGGAATGCAGCAAAAGCAATTCTAAGAGGGAAGTTCATAGCTATACAAGCCTACCTCAACAAACAAGAAAAATCTCAAATATACAATCTAACCTTACACCTAAAGGAACTAGAGAAAGAAGAAAAAACAAAACCCAAAGTTAGCAGAAGGAAAGAAATCATAAAGATCAGAGCAGAAATAAATGAAATACAAACAAAGAAAACAATAGCAAAGATCAATAAAACTAAAAGCTGGTTCTTTGAGAAGATAAACAACATTGATAAACCATTAGCCAGACTCATCAAGAAAAAGAGGAGGAGGACTCAAATCAATAAAATTAGAAATGAAAAAGGAGAAGTTCCAACAGACACCGCAGAAATACAAAGCATCCTAAGAGATTATTACAAGCAACTCTTTGCCAATAAACTGGGCAACCTGGAAGAAATGGACAAATTCTTAGTAAGGTATAACCTTCCAATCCTGAACAAGGAAGAAATAGAAAATATGAACAGACCAATCACAAGTAATGAAATTGAAACTGTGATTAAAAATCTTCCAACAAACAAAAGTCCAGGACCAGATGGCTTCACAGGTGAATTCTATCAAACATTTAGAGAAGAGCTAACATTCATCCTTCTCTAATGCTTCCAAAAAATTGCAGAGGAAGGAACACTCCAAAACTTATTCTATGAGGCCACCATCACCCTGATACCAAAATCAGACAAAGATACTACAAGAAAAGAAAATTACAAACCAATATCACTGATGAATATAGATGCAAAAATCCCCAACAGGGCTTCCTTGGTGGCGCAGTGGTTGAGAGTCTGCCTGCCGATGCAGGGGACGCAGGTTTGTGCCCCGGTCCAGGAGGATCCCACGTGCCGCGGAGCGGCTGGGCCCGTGAGCCATGGCCGCTGGGCCTGCATGTCCGGAGCCTATGCTCCGCAGCGGGAGGGGCCACAGCAGGCCCGCATACCGCAAACAACAACAACAACAACAACAAAATCCCCAACAAAATACTAGCAAACAGAATCCAACAACACATTAAAAGGATCATACACCATGATCAAGTGGGCTTTATCTCAGGGATGCAAGGATTCTTCAATCTATGCAAATCAATCAATGTGATACACCATATGAACAAATTGAAGAATAAAAACCATATGATCATCTCAATAGATGCAGTAAAAGCTTTTGACAAAATTCAACACCCATTTATGATAAAAACTCTCGAGAAAGTGGGCATAGAGGGAACCTATCTCAACATAATAAGGGCCATATACGACAAACCCACAGCAAACATCATTCTCAATGGTGAAAAACTGAAAGCATTTCCTCTAAGATCAGGAACAAGACAAGGATGTCCACTCTTGCCACTATTATTCAACATAGTTTTGGAAGTCCTAGCCACGGCAATCAGAGAAGAAAAAGAAATAAAAGGAATTCAAATAGGAAAAGAAGAAGTAAAACTGTCACTGTTTGCAGATGACATGATACTATACATAGAGAATCCTAAAGATGCCACCAGAAAACTACTAAAGCTAATTAATGAATTTGGTAAAGTAGCAGGATACAAAATTAATGCACAGAAATCTCTTGCATTCCTATACACTAATGATGAAAAATCTGGAAGAGAAATTAAGGAAACACTCCCATTTACCATTGCAACAAAAAGAATAAAATACCTAGGAATAAACCTACTAGGGAGACAAAAGACCTGTATGCAGAAAACTATAAGACACTGATGAAAGAAATTAAAGATGATACCAACAGATGGAGAGATATACCATGTTCTTGGATTGGAAGAATCAATATTGTGAAAATGACTATAGTACCCAAAGCAAACTACAGATTCAATGTAATCCCTATCAAATTACCAATGGCAGTTTTTATGGAACTAGAACAAAAAAATCTTAAAATTTGTATGGAGACACAAAAGACCCTGAATAGCCAAAGCAGTCTGGAGGGAAAAAAACCGACCTGGAGGAATCAGACTCCCTGACTTCAGACTATACTACAAAGCTACAGTAATCAAGACAATATGGTACTGGCACAAAAACAGAAATATAGATCAATGGAACAGGATAGAAAGCCCAGAGATAAACCCATGCACCTATGGTCAACTAATCTATGACAAAGGAGACAAGGATATACAATGGAGAAAAGACAGTCTCTTCAATAAGTGGTGCTGGAAAAACTGGACAGCTACACGTAAAAGTATGAAATTAGAACACTCCCTACCACCATAGACAAATATAAACTCAAAAATGGATTAGAGACCTAAATGTAAGACCGGACAGTATAAAACTCTTAGAAGAAAACATAGGAAGAACACTCTTTGACACAAATCACAGCAAGATCTTTTTTGAGCCACCTCCTAGAGTAATGGAAATAAAAACAAAAATAAACAAATGGGACCTAATGAAACCTAAAATTTTGCAAAGCAAAGGAAACTACAAACAAGACGAAAAGACAACCCTCAGAATGGGAGAAAATATTTGCAAACGAATCAACAGACAAAGGATTAATCTCCAAAATATATAAACAGCTCAATATTAAAAAAACAAACAACCCAATCAAAAAAAGGGCAGAAGACCTAAATAGACATTTCTCCAAAGAGGACATACAGATGACCAAGAAGCACATGAAAAGCTGCTCAACATCACTAATTATTAGAGGAATGCAAATCAAAACTACAATGAGGTATGATCTCACACCAGTTAGAATGGGTATCATCAGAAAATCTACAAACAACAAATGCTGGAGAGGCTGTGGAGAAAAGGGAACCCTCTTGCACTTTTGGTGGGAATGTAAATTGATACAGCCACTACGGAGAACAGTATGGAGGTTGCTTAAAAAACTAAAAATAGAAATACCATATGACCCAGCAATCCCACTATTGGGCATATACCCAGAGAAGTCCGTAATTCAAAAAGACACATGCACCCCAATGTTCATTGCAGCACTATTTACAATAGCCAGGACACGGAAGAAACCTAAATGCCCATCGACAGACAAATGGATAAAGAAGATGTGGTACATATATACAATGGGGTATTACTCAGCCATAAAAAGGAAAGAAATTGGGTCATTTGTAGAGACATGGATGAATCTAGAGACTGTGATACAGAGTGAAGTCAGTCAGAAAGAGAAAAACAAATATCGCATATTAACGCATATATGTGGAACCTAGAAAAATGGTATAGATGAACTGGTTTGCAGGGCAGAAACTGAGATACCGATGTAGAGAACAAACGTATGGACACCAAGGGGGGAAAGCGGCGGGGGCTGGTGGTGGTGGTGTGATGAATTGGGAGATAGGGATTGTCATGTGTACACTGATGTGTATAAAATGGATGACTAATAAGAACCTGCTTTATAAAAAAATAAATAAAATAAAATACAAACAAAATAAAAAAATATCGTCTTCCTGGTAACTTGACCCTTTTATCATTATGTAACGCCCATCTTAATTCTTGATAAATTTCTTTGCTCTGAAATCTACTTCGTCTGATATTAATATAGGCACTCCAGCTTTCTTTTGATTAGTGTTTGCATAGTAAACTTTTTCTTACCTTTTTACTTTCCTATATCATTATATTTGAATTGAATTACTTGCAGTTCATCCATTCATCTCTCTGTGCATTCATTTATTGAGAAACTACCACATGCTAGATACTTTTATAGGCACTACACACACAGCAGTGAATAAAACAAAAATTGTGCTCTCTTGTAGCTTGCATTTTAGTTGAGGGAGAGGTTATAGACAGTAACTTAGTAAGCAAGTAAATATAGTTTTGTAATGCTTTTATCCATTCAATTTCTTTAATTGGTATGCTTAGGCCACTTACTTTTAATATTTTTAGATTTAGGTCTACAATTATGTTTTGTTTGTTCCCTCCATATTTTGTTTCTCTGCTTCCCCTTTTGTGCCTTCTTTTGGATCATGTGAATATATTTCAGTATTTCACTTTAACTTACTTATGATTTTAATTTTTTTGTATAGTTTTTTGTGGCTTCTTTAGGTATTACAATAAACATATTTTTCACAGTCTACTTAGAAAAATATTTTTGTGCTTCAAGAGTAGAAAAGCACCACATTTGACCCTTTATTTTCCTTTATTTTGTGGTTGTAGTATATGTTACAACTACATACATTGAAACATAACACAATGTTTTCAATTGTCAAACATGTTTTAAAGAACATAAGATGTTCTTTAAGTTTCCTTCTGGTAAGATTTCCCATCTGTTTGAAGAAATTCCTTTAGCATTTCTTTTAGAGCAGTTTTGGTGGCAACAAATGCTCTTGCTTTTCTTATTCTGAGTGTTTTTATTTCACCTTCATCCTTAAAAGATATTTTTGCTAGATATTCTGGGTTGAGAGTCCTTCCCTCCCTTCCTTTCTTTCTCCCTCCCTCCTTCCCTTCCTTCTCTTTTTTTAAGCAATTTGAAAATGGTGTGCCACTTCCTTATGGCCTCAATGATTTCTGATGAGAAATCAGTAGTCATTTAAATTGCTGTTTCCCTATAAGTAATACGTCATTTTCTCTGGCTGCTTTCAAGCTGAGCTTCTGAAATGTGTACACTCTGCCCTTCACCAAATTTGTGTTCAAACTTACTTTGAGCATTTTTACAGTAGCTGTTTTAAGGTTTTTGTTAGATAGCTCAAATATGTGTCATGCTGGTACTGGCATCAGCTTTTTCTTTTCCCATGTGAATTTTCCCTGGGTTTTGTATACTTAGTAATTTCGGATTGTCCTGGGCATTTTGAGTATTATGTAATGAGAGTCTAAGTCTTAATTATTTACTTATTTTTAGTTTTAGTTTTTTAATAAATTTATTTATTTTTGGCTACATTGGGTCTGTTGCTGCATGCGGGCTTTCTCTAGTTGTGGCGAGCGGGGGCTACTCTTCGTTGTGGTGCGTGGGCTTCTCATTGCGGTGGCTTCTCTTGTTGTGGAGCATGGGGTCTAGGCACAGAGGCCTCAGTAGTTGTGGCTCGTGGGCTTCAGTAGTTGTGGCTTGTGGGCTCTAGAGCACAGGCTCAGTAGTTCTGGCGCATGGGCTTAGTTGTTCTGCCGCATGTGGGATCTTCCCAGATGAGGGATCGAACCCGTGTCCCCTGCATTGGCAGGCGGATTCTTAACCACTGCACCACCAGGGAAGTCCCTCTTTTTTAAATTCTATGGAGATTATTGATAATTTTTCTTTAGCAGGCCTTCATTCTGGTTAGATTCAGGTCAAAAGTTCCAACCAGCCTTGTGGGAGTCATAGTTCAATGTTATTTCTGTTTTCAAAAACCTCCAGAGTTTTATTCATATCTAGGCCATGTGTGAGCCACCCAGTGGCTAATCTTGGATTTGGGTCATAGTTTACTTCTCCAAGTCTGTGTATGCCGTTTGGACTCAGACCCACACTGAGGGCAAGACTGAGATTTCATAAGCAACTTTATGGGGTTACTTTGCTGATCTCTTCCGTCTCCCAATCTCCTCTGTACTTTAGTTCCAGGGGCTCCCCCTACTATTTTTTTTTTTTTTTTTTAACCTCCCAGCTAGAAAGCTGAGGCTTTATGTGCCCTGCTCTACCACACACTTTCTATGAATATGCCCGTCTGGGGCCAAGCAGTGGGAAGACAGAGAGAACAAAAGCAATGGGATTTACCACATCCTCTTGGGACCACAGCTCCTCTGATTGTACACGAAGGTTCCCTTTCCTCAGAATTTTAGGTGTCTGTGGGTTTGCCACTGCCACTGTTGTTGCTGCTGACACCCTCAGGTTGTTTGAGAGCTGGTGTGCAAGAAAACATAGAAAAAGAGAATGGAGTATTTTCTTAATTTTTGCTGGTCATTAGGAGACTCCCTTCCCACTCTTTGAGCCAAAATTAGGTTTTCTCTGGAGCTCTGTCTGCACAGAATCCCAATTCTGGGTTTTAAGCAGCCTTAAGCCCAAGTAGAGGGGCTACCAAAGGGGAAAATACGGGTAAACTCACTGTTGGTCTTGTGGTATGTTAAATTCTGGTCTTCTTCAATCTGACTGCCACTCTGAGTCCTCAAGTAGCTGGACCATGCATTCAAATACCTGGTCTATGCAGGTTTTATGGCTGCATTTGGTGGGGATAGGATGGAGTGTACTTACTCTAACTTACCCAGAGGCAGAACTTCCAAGGTATCACTATGCTCACTTGAGGGTGACTTTTACGTGCTTCAAAATCCTAGGGCTTCAGGATGTGGACAGTATGGGAGGGTATATGCGTTATGTGGGGGCAGTAGTATGTAGGAAATCTCTGTATCTTCTGCTCAGTTTTGCTGTGCACTTAAATTTGCTCTAAAAATAAAGTCTATTTAAGAAATGAGGATCCTGGTGACAAGATGGCAGAGTAGGACATGAGCTCACATCTTCTTATGGAAACATCAAAATCAACTAATTGCTGAACAACCATTGACAGAAAAATGCTGGAACCACCAAAAAAGATACCCTACAACCAAAGACAAAGAAGAAACCACAATGAGACAGTAGAAGGGGTGCAATCGTGATAAAATCAAATCCCATACCCGCCGGGTGGGTGACCCACAAACTAGAAAATAATTATACCACAGAAGTTCTCCCACAGAAGTGAAAGTTCTGAGCCCTGCATCAGGCTCCCTAGCTGGGGGCCTGGAAACGGGGGGAAGAGCCCCAGAGAATTTGGCTTTGAAGGCCAGAGGGGTTTGATCACAGGAATCCTTCCACAGGACTGGGGGAAACAGAAACTCCACTCTTGGAGGGCACACACAAGGTCTTGTGTGCACCAAGACCCAGGGAAAAAAACTGGACAGCTATACGTAAAAAAAATGAAATTAGAACATTCTTTAACACCATATAAAAAAATAAATTCAAAATGGGATAAAGACCTAAATGAAGGATCAGATACTATAAAACTCTTAGAGGACAACATAGGCAGAATACTCTTTGACATAAATCGCGGCAATATCTTCTTCAAGCTGTCTCCTAGAGTAATGGAAATAAGAACAAACAAAAAACCCAAATGGGACCTAATTAAACTCAAAAGCTTTTGCACAGCAAAAGAAACCATAAACAAAACGAAAAGACAACCTAGAGAATGGGAGAAAATATTTGCAAATGATGTGACCAACAAAGGATTAATCTCCAAAATTTACAAACAGCTCATGTGGCTCAATACCAAAAAAACCAACAACCCAATCAAAAAACTGGCAGAAGACCTAAATAGACATCTCTCCAAAGAAGACAAACAGATGGCCAAGAGGCACATGAAAAGATGCTCAACATCACTAATTATTAGAGAAATGCAAATCAAAACTACAATGAGATATCACCTCACACCAGTCAGAAGTACCATCATCAAAAAGTCTACAAATAATAAATGCTGGAGAGGGTGTGGAGAAAAGGGAACCCTCTTGCACTGTTGGTGGGAATGTAAATTGATACAGCCACTATGGAGAACTGTATGGAGGTTCCTTAACAAACTTTAAAGAGAGCTACCATATGATCTAGCAATCCCAATCCTGGGCATATATCCAGAGAAAAACATGGTTCGAAAGTATACATGCACCCCTGTTCACTGAAGTGCTGTTTACAATAGCCAAGACATGGAAGCAACCTAAATGTCCATCGACAGATGAATGGATAAAGAAAGTTGTGGTATATATATATATATATATATATATATACACACACACACACACACACACACACACAATGGAATATTACTTAGCAATTAAAAAGAATAATATAATGTCCTTTGCAGCAACATGGATGGACCTGGATATGAACATACTAAGTGAAGTAAGTCAGAGAAAGACAAATATATGATATCACTTATATGTAGAATCTAAAAAAAAAAAAGTGATACAAATGAACTTATTTACAAAACAGAAACAGACTCACAGACTTAGAAAATGAACATATGGTTATCCAGGGGGGGGAAAGGGACAGATTGGGAGTTTGGTATTGACATGTACACACTGCTATATTTAAAACAGATAACCAACAAGGACCTACTGTATAGCACAGGAAACTCTGCTCAATATTCTGTAATAACCTGAATCGGAAAAGAATTTGAAAAAGAATAGATGTTTGTATAACTGGATCACTTTGCTGTACACCTGAAACTAACAAAACATTGTTAATCAACTCTACTCCAATATAAAATAAATATTAAAAACATTTAAAATATAAAAATGAAGAAAGAAAAGTCCTAGGGGAATACTTCTCAAACTTCAGCATGTATTCTACCATAGGTGACTGATGCAAATTTGAGAATATTGTTGGATATAGCCTGGGTTCCTCAGAAAGTATTGTTGAGGCAGAGAGATTCTGTATTATTAGGAAGTAAAGTCATGGGAAAGGAGAATGAAGCAGGTTAGGAGAGTGGCAATGTGAGGTGTTTCTGAGCTGGCTGCTGCTGAGTGTGACTAATTGTTAGAGTCACAGTAATCACCCCGGAAGCTATAGATGGTGAGTCTCTAGACTGTCCATGATTGATGGGAACAATAGAAAGAGGGGAGAATTTATTCACTAGTTCTTGTCTTCCACTTGTCAATGGTTCCCCTGCTGGGTTATGTGCGTTTTGGAATGGTAGGGGTAGGGGCATGGGAACAAAAATAGGGTGCTCTGCACCTACACATAGTTGGCTGGAGCCTAAAAGCAGTGGCAGCTGAAACAAGAGATGGTGAGTCTGAGAGAATCTGAAATGGCTCATAAAGTGTGTCTGAAATGATATATACCTTAAAAATTAAGAAATCCCTCAGATTACTGGCTTGGTTTGAGGCATGGAACTTACCAAGTATTGTGGCCAAAAAAACCATAGGTCTTTTTTGGGCCAGGCTAGGTTGTGGCTGCTTAGGTATTGATTTCTTTGACACTTACTGAAAAATTAAGCTGTTCAGAAGTTTCCAGGTGACCTTAACTGATCCATATGAAAGTGCTATCATTCAGCTGCTTTGGGACTACAAAATGGCAATGTCATATGGTTCAATTAAATAGAATATGTTAAGACTTTCCATAGGGAACCCTAGGAACTGATATACTTGCTTAGAAAACACTTAAGACAGGAACCAGCAGAGAAAAGGATCTTAGGTGGTGAGTGGATATTCAAAACAAGAGTGACTAGGATGTGTGAAAAAGGAAGATGAAATGCATCAGCTTCCTCAATAAAGGATTATGGTAAAGACTCAAACATTCAAGACACAATTATTGCCCTTGCAAATCAAGGTTATGCACACGTCTCTAAAATAAGTACTGAGTCAAATTCTAGAATAATTTTGAGGGAAACAATTTTTCTAAATAAAATATAGTCTGTGAAGTGATTTACATTATTATGCAGAGCCACATCAATCCCTAATGTGTTCACATTCTGGCTTCCAGGCTGTGACCTGGGTTTACTGGAATAAGCAAATGTGCTATCAATTTTAGAGAGCCATCTACTCAGTGATAGCTACAAGGACTTGGAAGTAATCTGAAATCATGATTTTTCTGTGAGTTAGCCCAGATCTGAGTTTCATCCAGGGCACCACTGAACCCTCCCACTCCATACTATTTTCTGTAAGAAGGAAGAGAAGGTAAGGATTTGGGTACCTCCTTTATAATTAGAGAGTTTACACTTAAGTTACACTATGAAATTTTTTTCTGATTGTAGTTGATTAAAGGATTGTCTTAATAAATGCATATATATCAATATTAACTTATGCCTTTTGAAGAACAATTTGAAATAAGGCTAAAGTAAAAAGGATGAAAAAAATAAAAACTAACCATGAGTTAAGTGAATAACCTCTAAGTTTCCTTAGAATAAGACATTTAGCATTACGGTTTTTCATTTTATTATGAAGTGACCTTAGGATGCAGATATTCCTCAGTCTCCTTCTGGAAGGTAGGATACATAAGACAGATATTTAAATAAATCTAATAAAAATAAGGATGTATTAAGTTAAATACAGAGTACTGTATAATCTTTAAATGTAAATAAAGTCTTCTTTGTGGCACTAGTAATTCTCTTATATTAAAAGGAAATACAATTGTAGGCTTCCTAGACAAAGTTGCTGCTCGAATCCTTTTCTACAGTAGGGCAAGCCCTATTCCTATTCCTAAAAAAGACTAAGACCTCCTGATATGGAGGCGAAGCCTCAGGATTGTCCTGATCTCTTTAAGAAAGAACTATAGTCTATTTCTTAAGTTTATACCCATTTCCCACATAGACAAGTCCTGTGATAAGTATTGATATATCTGCTTGTTACATCTGAAGGTCTAATTAGTAGAAAAATACTGCCTCTTGCCTTTATAGAGACCAACACACTTTTTAATCAGCAAACATAGCATTAATATTTAAAAAATAGTTCTGTGTTAGACATATTTCAAATTAGAAAAACAGATTTTAACATTAACAAGATACCATGTTGATACAGGGTCTTGGAAATCATTTTATTTTTTCTTAAGAAATTTTGTCCTGCTATGTATAAATGAAATAAAATTAGTCACAGTATGGGGGTTTTACAATGTAAAAAGGAATAAGTGATATTTTGTGAATCTATAAATTAAGCTCATGGAATTAGTGGACAGTACTTAATATACTAATAATCCAGCATCTAAAAAATGCAGTAAAAACTCTATCAAGTAGATAATAAAGTTTCCAGAAATGGCAAGAACTGACGTATCATTTAAGAGCATCACAAAAACAAACAAAATAAAAAACCCTACAACACAGAAAGAATAACGTATCTGTAAGATTTATCTATAAACCTTCCCAAGAAAGCCCTGGGGAAATAGTTAGTGATCACTAAAATGAGTGAAGTGAGAGCTTCCTATGACCTTAGGATGGTACATTCTGATATACACACACATGCACACACTGAGCCTAAATAGAGCTTAATGTGAAATTGGCTTTAACTCCAACATTAATGATTACTCTCAATTAAAGGAAATGTAAACCTATCTCAGTAATATTTTACTGTAACATTATAACATTTCATTAAATAATTGGAAGAGTTTATAAAGTTTTCCGAAAGACAATGAGACACACAGACACACACACACACACACACACACACACACACTGATTTCTGGGCCTAGGCCTTTATGGATATATGCTATTCCAATAGTCAAATGGCAAAAATTTAGAACATTGAGGCAAAGCCATAAAATATTTGCAATTAAGAAAATATTTTTAGCTATAGTTGTTACTTGGGGTCGCAACTTAAAATGCATATCCACAAATTGGATTATTAATGCGCCTACATTTTACCACGTTTCAAGACTGTCAACACTAGTCATCAGTTAACTCAAAATATTGGTAAAAGTCACTGAGAAATCTGGAAGACCACGCCAGACGCTTGGGGATAATCTGTGTGTGATTAAACTTTGAAACATTAACATGTCTGATGTTTCAGAATCAGCCCCATCTGTTGCCACCCATTTAAAGAAAAGGAAGGAAAAAGACATCAGAGGGCCAAGACATCAATATAACTGGGGGGGGGGGGGGAAAAGGATTTCAATGAGCATTACTTTTCAGCTATTCGCATCTGATTTTTCATCTTTAATATAATTATTTAAGAAAGAAGTAATTTCAAATTGTTCTATTCCATTTTAGAATGCTCTTTAGCTTTTCAAGAAACCTTGTAGAGGTTAAGAACACAAATTCTGGAGCCAGATAGTCTAGACTCAAAATCTGGGGTCTTTTGTTTATTTGCAATGGGACTGTAGGCAAGTTACTTAACCTCCTTTGCCTCACTTTCATCATCTATGATAGGGGTCGGCAAAGATTTTATGTAAAGCCCCAGACAGTAAATAATTTCATGCTCTGTGGGCCACATACTGTATCTGTTGCCTTTTTTTTTTTTTTAAATAACGCTTTAAAAATGTAAAACCATTATTAGCTCAAGGGCCATACAAAGACAGATTAGTAGTTTGCTGACCCGTGACCTACATAATAGAGATAATAGCGCCTACCTCATAGAACTGTTATGATGATTTTTTTTGAATTTTATTTATTTTTTTATACAGCAGGTTCTTATTAGTTATCCATTTTATACATATTATGTTATTAAATGAAGTAATATACATATATAAAATGCTTAGAAAGTACCTGGCACATAGTAAAACCCACAAAAATGTTTATTATTTCTACTATATTTCTAACCAAATTTTATTTTCAAAGTACCTCCTATTCCTCTATGACTTCTAGCATTACTTGGTGACTTGAAATTTGGTGAAGAATTAAATTTTTCCTTTTTGGTTTATTCTAAATCACCAGAGAAAAGCTTAATACTATATGTTCATGAAGCTGCCAAGTGTGGCATTAAAATCGAATGATCAGAGGGAAGAATCAGTAATGGTCCTGAGGCAGTTCCTTGTAAATCCCAGAAGGAACATCCTTAATAAGAAAGATTCACAATAAAAATGTAATAAATAAGTTACTTGAAACATTTAATTAAACACAATAACCATTTCTCAAAGTATTTCCTTCCAGTCACAGAAATGAACAAACCTATTATAACATCCATTTAAGTGAGCATTTAATATCGGTTTTATTTATTTTTTAACTAAGAAGCAAGAAGGAAAAATCAGAAAGCAAATCATTTTTAATGTATTTTAATGTACCAGAGCTACATGCAGGATGTATTTGCCTTAAGTTTTCTCTAGAGTAACTACATATATTTATGGAAATCACAATATGGTGGGAAAAAAATAAGTAATCAGAAGGCAATTCATAATTTTTAGCAGACGACCTATAAATGAAAAATATATACAACTCAGCTCTTTTGTGATTTATAAGGCACAGGCTGAAGAGGGCCACATTATAAATATTTAAATGCAAAACATACAATAGGCTAACTTTTGAACATTTTATGAGGTGTCACATTGAAATGTGGAGCTTAATGAACTAAACTTTGTTAACACAGTGATGTCTAAACATAAAAAAACACTTGCTTGAGCTTTAATGCAATAAATTTTAATTGCATAATATGTTAAATACAAATGCAATAACCTCAGTGTATGCACACATGGCATGCTGTGACCACTGTAGCCCAACTTGCTTCTACATAATCTTTACATGAAAATGTAGAGTATGAATGGATGTTTATAGACTATAAACTAGATCTGGAGATCATGAAAACAAAGGAAGCATTTAGTACTCTCTTCTACATATTTGCATAGGTGTAAATGACTGTAGTTTGTGGAATACTAATTTAGAATCAACAAATCAACATAATTTCAAGAATTATTTTTATCATAGTCATTCTTGTCCAGAGTTTAAAGTTTGAAGTGTTAATAGACTTAAAACAAGCAAAAAGAAGAAAACAGTAGTCCCTTGTCCCTGACCTCCAGCACCCCAATCCTGGTCTCCCACCCCAGTGAGAGATTTTTCCCATCCTTTTAGCTATTCTTATGGCAGATATCTCTATATTTCTAAAATCAGTAATACTCTTAGCTCTTGAATCATCCATTTTAAACAGACTGTTTGGTTCTGAATCCCAGTACCACCATTTACTAGCTCTGTGACCATAAACAACCTTTTTTAGGCCTCAGTTTCCTTGTCTATAAAACAAACACTAGAATCTACTACATAAGGCTATTATGAGGATTATATGATGCAAAATCCCATACATGTAATAATATCTTGCTCAAAATATAGTGATAGCTTTTATCATTGTTATTGTTACCTTACGGTAGATGAGGATTTGAATTCTCTTAAAACACCCCTTTCTCCATCCTCCTAAAATAGTTATAGCATATTAGGGTTTTTTTGTTGAATTACAGTGTTTTCATGTTCATGTCTTTTTTATATTTGAGGCACCTCTAGATTAATGAGACTTACTTTGTATCTTCATCAAAACAATTTATGAGAGGCTGGCAAGCTAGCTAAAATGCTGGATCACTGGAATATTCTGGATGACTTTCAATGTGCCAAATTCGAAAGCACTGGGATTTCTGGACTAAGAGAAACTGAATTATAGAACTTTTACTGAAGTTTTAAAAATATTTTATTCAAATCTCTGTGAAACATACCACTACTGTAGTTATCATAATACATCTTTATTACTCACTTACCTTTTGTCTTCTGTTTTCATCATTTTCACACCTAAGGATATTTATGATGTTACACATTATATATTACAGTTTTTCTTTATATGTAATATTTTCAGAATTTACACCATTGCTCTATCCACTGTTTCCCAGTGATTAATTAAAAATGAAAGCTTCTATTTAGAGTTTACAATTATAAGCAGTCTCTAAGTTGTGAGAAGTAACACAATTTGCATACAGTAGATGGCAGAGATATGTTTAAAATTCTAAAAAACATTTTTGTAGCAGTTTATGCCCAGGAAAAACACAGTTGGTGAGTCACAGTCTATTTTAACAAAGTACTGCAGTAAACTGGAGACATTTTAAAGGAAGAAAGAATAAGTCAGTTGTAATAATTATGAAGAATCACATTAATTCATTTTTATACCTCTTAATCTTAAAATGCAATATTTTCAGTCAGCCAATGAAATAAAATTAGATACTCTGTATGAAAAGATTCTCAAATTCTCCCTCATTAAATTTTAAGTTCTCTGAGGATAAGGAATATGTTTTGTTTACCTTGTATCACCATTGCCTAGGACAATGCCAAACTAGTATAGGTACAGAGATGTTTCATTTATTTATTCAGTGTTTTATTCACTGAATAAATAAATTCAGCTTAACTTGGACTCAGGTAATTTACAAATGTTTGACAGTAAAATACCAAACACCATATTAACACAGCGTTATTCTTTTCAGCATATAAAGCACACTAGTTTGTATATTACATTTTATGTTTTATTGATGGTGACATATAGCAAAACTTCAATATATATTAATTACCCATGGTCCCTTATAAATATTTAAAAGTTCTTTTTCACAAGCATAATCCTACTACAAAGTTATATCATAAGCTAAGTTTTTAGAAGACAATTAAAAAAATAAAATGCATTAAAGATATCATAAATCAAGATGAGATACTGAGATAACTCTGACTTTACACATTCTTATTACAATCAAATGTAGACCTTTCAAGAAGTTGATAATTCTGGGGAGGGAGCCCTTCAGGAAACATTTAGTTTTTATATAATTAATGGCCAGATTAGCATACCTGAAGTCTTATGTTCTTAAAAACCTCATTCAGAGTCCATAAATATAAGCAGAAGATTATCAAGTATTCTTAGATGTAAAAACTTTCAAAAAATTTAAAGTATTCAGTTTGCCTTAATATATATTCCTTGAATTGAAAATTGTTGAGGTTTCCGAATACTATCTTTTCATGTCTTCACAGCCTGGATCTGATCTGATAATAAAAACCAAATAAAAAATTATCAGTCTCTACAGGGCAAAACCCATTCTCTAAAGTAATCCAAGACATATCCATAAGAACATGGTAGAAACCTATGTGTATGCTTTTTTCTTTTTAAAAGCACAATTCACACTATAGTTTGTATTTCTGTCATTGTACATGCACCTAATTAAAATCAACTAGTTCTACAAGGCTTGTATTAAAAAAAGCAGTTCTTGCCTCATCCCCTCTTTCTCCTTTCACAGGCAACTACTTTCAACTCCCTTTTAGGTGATTACCGGTGTATCTCTAAATAATATGCTTTTATTATTACTTCTTGAAATATCAGTTCCTTCAATGTAATAAGGGGCTTCGGTTCTCACACACTTGTACACTGTTCTTCTGCCACGCTCATCATGTGACCAATACTCCCATTTTCCTAACACAGTGATGTAGTCATCAATAGGATGACTATATGAATGCTATTCACAGCTGAAATGAGTGATATACCCCAGTTACTTTTCCTTTCTTCTACTACATTTTGTTTTCCCTGCAGTTACTAATTGTTCTTCATCCCCAACCCTGCTTTAGCTTTTTTTTAAAATGTACTTAACATTAATTCAATCCCACTACTCTCACACTGTTTCAACCTTTACTATTATGAAGCATAATACACAGTCAATCAATTTCACTTTTTTAAAGAACTCTCCCTTAGTCTTGTGTAAAACTATTTAATCTGAACCAGTTGTTCTCCATGTTTGCCCAGTTATTTTCATATGAGATCTTTCATTATCACTCTAGGATCTCCACTATCATCCTAGGGATTCCTTCCCAACTCTCTTGTGCAGATTTTCCTATTTCCCTTATTTTTTTTTTCTTGTTGGTTTATTCTTTTGTTTTTGATCAGTACACCTCAGTGGCTACCTTAGTAAATGGTATAGAAAGTGAACTCTTCAGACTTTACATGGCTGAAGATGTCTTAATTATACAGTTATAATACACTGATACTGCCAGAGAATATTATTTTCTCCTTAGATTCTTCCAGGCATTGCTTCCAAGTGTTGCTGGTGAGAAGTCTGTTGCTACTTTGTTTCCTTATCCTCTAGATGAAACCTCTTATTTTCTTCTCAGGAAACTTGTAGAATCTTCCTCTGTCTTACAGTGTCGATTTTAATAATGATGCACCTTGGTGTGGGAATATTTTCATCCACTGCATTGGGCTCTCAAGGGGCCTTGCAACTAAAAACTCATCATTTAGTTCTGGAAAATACTGTTTGATGGTTTATTTGATGACTTTCTCCCCTCTTTTTTCTCTGTTCTCTCTTTTAGAACTTCTTATTAGGTTATTGAGCCTCCTAAAATGACTCCTTACTTTATCTTTTCTTTCCATTCTTTGTCTTTTTTGCACCTTCTGAGAGATTGTCTCTTTTTTATCTTCTTTTTATTGAGTTTTCCATTTCTACTATTCTATTATTATTTTCCAAGAACTCATTTTTTTTGTTATTTTTCAAGTAGTATTCTTGTCATATTCATGAAAGTAATACATTCTCTCTTATCTCTTTGAAGCTACTCTAATAGTTTTTTGAAATGTTCTCCCTAAATAGTCTTCTTCTAATCTGCTTTTTTTTGTTTATGTTCCATAATTCTAATGTTTTGATCTTCAAATACTTGGTGATCTTTTGCTATCTTCTCATATGTATGAGTGAACACTATAAAGCTGACTGGAATTTTGTTACATGTGTGAGGCTTGTCAAAAGTGATCTTCAGTCTAGTGTATCTAGCTAAGCCGTTTCCTTGAGAATTTCTGATGTTAATACCTTTAGGTCTTTTCTCTTAGTCTGGTCTGACTCCTCAAAGTTGACTTGCTGTCTCCTACCCGTTGCCAGTGTCTTCTAGGAGAAATAGGAGAAGGCAGAAGACGGTTATAACCTTCAGTATGAAACTTTCAGTTACTCCTCATTTTCAGGTCAGCATGCCAACATACAGTTGTGCTTGGTGTTCTCCAGTCCAGGGATACTATTTGACTCTCTGCAAAGAATGAAACTTCAATCTTCTTTTGGGGCAAGGATGTATAATTGTCTTCTCCTTTCTGTCTCACTTCATCCTTATTTCCAATTTCCATCAATTTCTGAGCCTTTGAGGGGATCTGCAATGTAAATTAGGATGCTTTCCAGCTTTCTCCAGTGCTAGCTTAGAATTCCGCTTTCTCAGGTCTGTTAAGTTATTCAACATTCATCAGATATTTGGCTTCCAAAATCTGGTTGCCATTTTTGTCGCTCCCATTTTTTTGGGTTAAATGGCTTTAAACAAAAGTCTCTTTACTGTCAGTGAGATCTGAAGAGGGGATGAAACTAAGTGTGTGTTCAATCCTCAGTCTTTCATTGGAATACTCATATGCATAGTTTATAAAATTCTTATATTAAAACCTGGAAGCATTATTAACTTTTCACATACAGATAAAGTGATACAATGAATAAGTTTCATTAGTCACATGAGAGGATTTCATTTTATAAATATCTCTCTTTACCTCTGCAATGGTTTCTGTATATTCTCTGGTGGTTTTAAAAAATATTTCATAGTCTACTCATGGGTTCTTGTCTTTGGCTGTAGTGCATAGGTAATTATTGAGAATCCTTCCAAAAGAGAATGGAATCATGGCACAAAATGTGTCATTTAATGTTTTACCCACAATTTTTCAACCGTAAACTTAAAATAATAAGATTAAATTCGTCCAAAATGAACCACAGGCCTTCTGGTTTATCATGCTAGGAAATTTCAGAATTTTGCAAGGAAAATGAAGAGATATAAGTTCAGAACATCCTTCACAGATTTACAGAAAAACTTTTGGCTAATAAGTTAACAGATATAGGCACAGACTAGTCTCCTATATTTATTGCTACCTATTTTGCAGTATAGGTTTTCCCCTCTTTTCAAATCCAGAGAGACAGTTAGGAGCATCAAAAATGTAAACTATTTACTGTTACATAGACATTATGAATAAAGGATCTTCTACTCAAAACCAAACTGATATACTTTTAAATCTACATACTAAGTTTCCTCCTCTATTAAATGGAGAAGTTAGGTAAAAGGGTAAATTTAACATTTTTTGAGTGCTTTCTTATGGTAGGCACTTTAACACATGCAGTATTTCATTTAATCTGTATGGCAATTTTTGAAATTTTATTTTTTAATTTTACAGATGAAGAAAATTATTTTTATAAGATAATTAGAGACATTAGTTAATAATTAATAAGTAGTGGAATAAATCTGCTAGACTTGAAAGCCCAAGTGCTTTTTACTACTATTCCACGCTGCCCACATAAAATGGGATACTACTACTTACTTTGCAGAAAATTGTTGTAAAGGTTACATAAAATAATATGGTAACACAAGGGCACAAAAATTTTTCCTATAAAGTATCCTTCTTACAAAGACTTGGGAGGTAAGATGCAAAGATAATGGATCAGAAAAGTCAAAGACACAAAAATTAGGTAAGACCAGAGTTGGCAAGTGGCACTGTGATGTTGGATCGTTACTGACACCTAGTGGCCTCATTGTTACAGACAAAATACCACCCCCCCCCCAAAAAAAGAGATCTACAATTTAAAATTCAGATGACCATCAACCTATTTTCAGTAAGTTACTATGCTTTGAATTACTATATTATGAGCAATTGTGGTGTTTCCATCCATGCTATATCTCCACTGTGAACAATAATAAGCACTTGTAAAATAAGAAGTAAAGGCTGAAAATATGCTTCTAGTGTCTTCTCTATAATGTTCCTCTGTAACCTATCTGTTTTATGTGGGAATCAGTCCCAGAGTGGTCACTTTGACCACTTCTTTGCACAGTCTAGGAAATGAAGTTGGTATGTTCACAGAAAAATCCCACTAGCTCTTCTGAGAACTACTAGAGGTTCTCAGTTAAGTTTCACTTAATTGTAAAATATAACTAGAAGGTTCTTTGCAGTTTAATGGTAAATGTCATGATGACAACATGAAAGAGAAAAAAATACAATGGTCTGTGCAGTTACCTAAAACACCACATTTTACTAATAACACATAGAAATATTTATCAGAAGTACATTTAGTACTTTGAACCAAAGAAATACTATGTCTCTTTATGTATGGACAAGCAGGCTACTCTTAGATCCACTATGACATACAGAAGAGAAAAAAACCCACAAATAACTGGAATTGAGAGGGTTGTGTAGAAGAAATTAAATTTATGGCCACAAGACTACGGCTAGAATTTATAATCTCTTGTTATTTCACCCTTGTTCAGGGCAGGGAGATTCTAATAGAAATCATCCTCAACTGTTTTGCTCAAAAATGGAAATTTTTTGGCCTGATCTTCAAGGGTCCTGTAATAAGAAGGACCTATAGAATTTGGTTTCATTCACATTCACATTTTGTTGCTCTCTGTGGGTCACTGTGCTTCAATCCATTCCTGTGTCTAGCAGACAATGTAACCTTAGGAAAAATGATATATCTTAATTTATGATAGCTATTGTGATGAATAACAAATAGAACTGTGATTACAAAACATTAATAGAATACCAGCATATATAATACTAAATATGAGTATTAAAAGTTGTAAAAACACGCCATGAATAAATGGAGCTACATATGGTGTATAGCATGATTCTTGAACGATACATGCCATGAAGATTTATTTTTAGTTATTGACAGTAAGGTCTAAAATTTGTCCCAAACTTCAAATGTGCTTCTATTACTAGATCTGACAGAAATTTGTTGCCATAAATTAAAATTATTTTCTAGAGATGTCATGCATGTTGATGTAAGCACTTTATTTAAATAAATCCTTTACAAAAATGTAATTGAAGTAAATGGAGCAAAGTATTGGATACTTACTGTATTGTTTTTTCTGATTGCAGAAATAAATGGAAACAAGAGGAAGAAAGGCAGTGATATAACAAAAATAAAATGTAAAGAAGGAAAGAAAACGTGAATGGAAGGGAAATAAAGGCTGAAGATGCACAGTATTTTGTGATGTACCTTGAAGCCAGTCTACACCTTCTTGCAATCCTTCTCCTTTTATGGCATCACTAGCACTGCAATAAAATCCGTAAAAAAAATCCATTTCATTACATCATAAAACTACAAGAATACATACTTACAATTTTGCCATATAGCAAATTAATATATTCTACTAACATATCTGAGCAAAACTGGCTAAGCACTGAAACTGAATATATATAGGATATAAAAGTCTAAGTGTTCAGGAGCAAGACATGAGAAAATTAGTCATAATTTATATGGACATTTGGAAAAGTGTATCACTAAAAAGTTACTATTCTAGGAATATTACTCAGACTGGCATTAATGAAACATACACTTTGAGTTATTGTCCCAGTAGCAGAAAAGCGTTATAGAATACACCACCCTACCAGCCCCAATGATTCAACAGCATTTATTTATTAGAAATGCTATACTTCGGTTGTAATTTAGCCATAGGATGGAGTGACTTTATTTGACATGAAGTTTGATATCTAAAAGGCATAAACCTGTAATTGTAACTTTGGTAAACTAGTAAAATAAAAAAATTCCAGGAGATATCAACCATAGTTTTTTAATTATTGGCTTCAAAAACCTGGATAGGTTGTTTAACTCTTCTGCCTTCAGTTTCTGCCTCTGTAAACTGGGGGAATATCACCATTGGCCTCAGGTGATTATTGTAAGAATTAAATATTTGAGATATGGATATAAAACACTGAACACAGGGTCTTTTCATTGTCTTTCCATTCTTGAGAGTAAACCTAAATCCTTACTGTGACATTATTTTATAAATAATAAAAACTTATATAAACTAAAATAATAAAATGCAGAAGATTTTTAGGGTATCAAACAATCCTTTTCAAAGACACAGACTAGGGCTTCCCTGGTGGCGCAGTGGTTGGGAGTCCGCCTGCCAATGCTGGGGACACGGGTTCGTGCCCCGGTCCGGGAGGATCCCACGTGCCGCGGAGCGGCTGGGCCCCGTGAGCCATGGCCGCTGGGCCTGCGCGTCCGGAGTTTGTGCTCCGCAACAGGAAAGGCCACAGCAGTGAGAGGCCCGCGTACAGCAAAAAAAAAAAAAAAAAAAAAAAAAAAAAGACACAGACTAATAGCTTCTCATAACATGTTACTGATATAGTTATTTCCTTTCAAAATATAATCGTATAATAACAATTAGTATACGTAATTAGATTTTCTGAATGATTAGGGTTCCTTTTAGTGTGCTGAAGCATGATTTTAAAATGTACTCAATTACCTTAAAGCTGTTAATTGGATTCTAATCAAAACAGAAATTACTTCCAAGGAATTACTTGTTAGACTAAGAATATGACTTATCATAAAATTATTTTAAAATAGGAAGACAGAAACAAACAGCATAAGATACACAATTATTCAAAGCAAACTATGGATTACCTATATTAATGGCAAAACATCAGTAACTGAAATACTTATATCAAGTAAGATCAATGTATTGATTTTATCAAAAACTTCTAGTCCCAAACAAGAGTACAGTACCATGAAGAAATCCTTCCCCATTGGTGGAGGTGTCACTACCCTACTAAAAACCCTGCATCTTTTCCTAATAATTCCCAAATGTTTAAATTCTACCTTTCCTTTCAAATAAATCGTAAGACTTGTACTTGGAATAAAAGCCAAAGTCTTTATCATTTCCTACAAGGCCCTATGTGACATGGCCCCTGGTTATTTCTCAGTGGCCTCATCTACAATTTCCCCCTAGATCTCTGTTCCAGCCAGCATGGACTTCTTGCTGTTCCTAGAAAACACTGGGCACATTCTCATCCAAGAGGCTTTTCACTTGCTGGCCTCTCTATCTGGAAAGTTATTCCTCTAAACCTTTGTGTGAACTGCTCCCTGACTTCAGTTAGATCTCAGAGAGGGACCACATTCATTATTCTTTCTCTTACTATTCTACTTCATTTTTTTTCATCCTCCCAACTGACATTTTATACATCTATTTACCTGTTTTATTATCTGTCTCCCTCACAAGATAGTAAAAAAGCAAATACGTACATATATCACACCAGGGACTTAGTCAAAGAACACACTGTAAGAACAATAACACAATCAGACCTGAAAATCAGAGTTGACTATATGTTTAGTACACTGGTCAAAAATAAACCAAAAAATTTTTCCTTTAATTTTCCAGACTATATTTCTCTATGAGCTCTTTTTTACTGACCAAATTTACTTGTACCTAAGACAAGAGAGATGCAATATTTTATCTCTGCATCACTGAGTGCTACTTTCTTTCTCTAAAATTAATGGATAAATGTATTTTTAATTTCATACATGCTTTAAAAACATTGCAAAAGATAAAAACAAACTTAACAAGTGAAACACTAATTGGAACTTAGTGAGATGTCCAGTTTGAATTAAGGAGAAGTCAAAATTTTAGATAAATTCAAAAGAAAAACTTGGTATTCTTCTATAAGTTGTGTAATATAGAAACTGGCAATATGTTATAAGTCCATATCCTTTTAGCATCAGGTATTACTTTTTTCTCTCACTAAAAAATATTCAGGTGTCACAATAAATCTGTTAAAATTCAATTACTAATTATTTTAAGTAGAAAGAGATTTTTCCATTTGTAAAATTAATTTCTACTTCGAAATTAAGAGGACTGCATCTTTTACTAATTAGACCTATGTTTTGAATGTTGTACTTTCTATCAAAGCAATCACAACACTTAATGCAAAAATTAAAAATTATTCTACTTCAGATGTTATCAATTTAAGTATGATATACAAAAATACAAAGGTTCTATCTCAAGATATTTCTCTACCCCAAGTCCCTCCTTTCTTCACCAACCAAATACCATAAAACCTCAAATTCCAACTCAAGAATCATTTAGTAAACACTGACTTTTCCTCTGATTTCCAAAGTAAGGAGGGTTTTACTTGAGATATGAAGCCTTGGGTACAGAAAAGTTTCAAGGGCTTTCTCAAGCTCTTCTCTTTTCAGCACCAAGGTTAGCTCTTAAAGTTCTTCTCTGAGCTCTACCACTTCCTTGTTTTGTGTTCAGCCTTGCTCTATAGATATCTTCTTATAAAAAGGGGAAAAATGGCAAGAGAAGGATATCTTCCAGCATGGAGAGGTAAGCAGGTGGTTAGAAGGAAGGTTAATTTAACATAAGGTATTGGTAGGCTTTAAAATACTAATATATAACTTCTGGTTATCCTTGTTGGAATATTTTGGTAGAAAGGCACACTGGAGTTAAATATATTAGTAAGAAACTGCTTTCCAAATAAACAACGTATAATAATTTCAGACACTAATTATTTAAGAGTTCAACCTTATTAGTATGTCCAAATAATATTAATTTTTGCATTTCTATTTATTCATATCAACAAATACTTATTGTGTATCTACTAAGTAGCAGGTACCATTACTATTCTGGGGGTTACAGAGTAAACAAAATCAATGAAATCCCAGCTCTCATGGTACTAATGCACTAGTGTAGGAAGACAGACTATAAAACAAAAAATAAAAGAAGAAGGGGTCATAAGGAAATACAAAAGTAAAGCAAAGTAAGGAAAAAACAAGAGATGGGGGTAAGGTATAGTGATGTTTCAGAGTTATTAAGAGAGGTCTCTTTCCTGAAGGAAGTGCAATAACAAGCAGGAAAATTATTTTAAAGAATGATTCCGACAATGGGAGTAACAAGTACAAGCACCTTCAGGTGGGACTGTGGTTGGCTGATTCAATGTGCAGAAGGATATCAGTGTGGCTGAACTTGGGTGAGTAAGTAGGTTGTTTAAGTTGTTCTTTTAAAGAGTTGTTTTTATTTGTCTATCCCTGAAAAGATTTGAAAAGGTTTTAACAGTAATATATTAATGAATACCTGCAAGCCACGATTCTATAAAACAAAATCTTTACCTTACATCCTACCACTTATAAAGTGAGCTTGGAAAAAACCCTTAAAGTTTGGAGATTTTTTTCAGAATGATAAAATGAAAAGTAAATATAAAACTTTACCAAATATGCCATGGTTTATCTTTGATGTTCTCTAAACACAGCAATTGAGACACTTTTACAGATGTCACTGCATCTCTAAGATCCATTTTGTTTGCAAAGAATAAAATTGGTATTCGGCGGTGCTTAATATCTAAAAGAGAAAATAAGGCTATCATCACATTTCCAGCTTTTTGGGTTATCTTCTCCCAAATCCTTAAAACTGTAATCCAATGAAATTGTTTTCCAATCACTTCTTCCCATATCACACATACATAAACATTTAAAGACATATACTGTGAAGCATGTATTTGAGTGACAGGAGAATTTTAAAAATACCTCTTCTTAAGATTATCTGCCCTCTGGTTGGAACTGTAAACTAAAGATGGATGAGGTGGGAGTGGGGGGCTCATTAAACAGTTACTGAACAGCACCTAGAAAAGGGTCACACATTTTGGGTTTCATTTTTACTGTCAACAAAAAAAGAGGTCAACTTCAAACAGAAGTAGGAGTATAAAATGGATCCTGGTTTTATATTTTAGTTGCAGCATTATAAGTAACCTAGATACTTTAACAAGATGTTTTTACCTTGTTACAATTTTGGGAGCATTTTTTTTTTTACTTTTGAATACATAATACATTTAAATAGTTCAAAATTCAGAAGAGACAAAATTGTATGCAGCAAAAGAATCTCCTCCCTCCCATCTTTGTCCTAGTCCATACACCTGTCCTCTCTACAAGAGGCAACCCATATCATCATCTGTTTCTTGGCATCCTGGCATCTTTTTATGAATATTTTACATATTTGAAAACAATTATTATATATTATTCTTACAGCAGACTATTCTCATTATTTTACACCTTTTGCTTTTCACTTAATTTCATAGCTTGGAGATTATCCTATATCAGTACATACAGAGAGCAGTTTCATCATTATTTTAACAGTTGTGAATGTCCTGTCTTTCAGTACTACGTACCATAATTTATGTATCTAGTACCCAACTGAGATATATTTGTATTGTTGCCAATATTTACAACTATAAGCAATGTTATAATGAATAAACTTGTACATACAAAAATTTGTACAGGGGCCAGAACATCTATAGGATAAATCTGAGAAGTGGAGTTGCTGGGTCAAAGGATATGTAAATTTCTAATTTAAAAATTCTCCCATAGTTTCTTCCACTGCTGTAATAGTGTAATTTTTATATTTAAATATTTAGTCCAGCTGGAATTTATCCTGGAGCAGAGAATTTCAGAGTAGATAGAAAAGTAAGATATGAAGTAAGATATGAAGTTTACAAGAAGCACACTTTGAACATAAGGACACAAACAAGTTGAAAGTAAAAGCCTTGCAAAACATATTATGCGTATGCTTAGGTGTAAGAGAGCTGGCATGGCTACACCAATATTAGACAAAGTAGTATTCAATATACAAAGGTATTAGCAAAGAAAAAGAAAGGCATTTAAAAATTATAAAAAGGTGAAGCAATCAAGAAAACAAAACAATTTTAAGTGTGTATCTAAGAGACAAGCTTCCAAATACATAAAGCAAAATTTGAGAGTATTAAAGGGAAATCAAATAAATTCACAATCATAATGGACACTTCAACGGCCCTCTTTTAGAAACTGATAGACAAGTAGACAAAAAAAAAAATCAGTAAGATTGTGGGAGATGTGTGATTGTTTTCCACAGGACTGAATGAGGAAGCAACTTTGGGTGGCATCTGTGGGAGGAAAAGGCTCCCTGTCCACACCCCCTGACATCTGATGCCTGGCTGTGCTGCTGCTTGTCCCAGATGATTATCTTAAACCGCAGCACAGAGCCTTCATTTCCCGGACTGTCCCCAGGCAGTTTATTCTCTACTCTCTCAGGTGCAAAATGGAGTTCACTTCCTCTCATGGGCACACCAAAATCACAACTGTTTGCAGAATAGCCATCAATGAAAAAGACCAGAATATATCAGAAACGATATCCTACAACTAAATACATAAAGAAGGAATCACAATACGATGGGTAGGAGGGGTGGAGTAGTGATATAATCGAATCCCATACCCCTGGGTAGGCGAGCCACAAATGAGTGAATAATTGTAACTGCAGAGGTTCTCCCAAAGGAGGGACAGATCTGAGCCCCATGCTAGGCACCTGAGCCCAGGGGTCCTGCACTGGGAAGATGAATCCCCAGAGCATTTGTCTTAGGAGGCCAGCAGGGCTCACTTTTGGAAGACCCAGAGAACTGGGAGAAATAGAGACTTCACTCTTAAAGGGTGCACACAAACTCTCATGGGCTTCAGGACTCTGGGCAGAAGCAGTAATTTGATAGGAACCTGGGTCAGACCTACTTGCTGATCTTGGAGAGGTAAAGCTCACCCTGGGGACAAAGACACCGGAGGCAGCCACTTTGGGGAACTTGTTGTACCACGTGGACACTGGTGCCAGTAAGCTCATTTTGGAATCCTTCTCTAGCTTATCTCAGCCTTGCCCTGCCCAGACCCTGCTCTGGGACTGGCTGGGCCCTGGCCCTGCCCACTAGTGGGTGAACGCAAGCTTCAAGACACCCTGGGCCCCATACCCAACTGTGTCAGGAACCGGCCCCACCCACCAGCGATTCAACACCTGCTATGGGACCCCTGGGCCCTGTAACCAGAACCCAGGACTTGGCTCTTCCTGCCAGTAGGCCAGCACTAGCTCCAGGATGTGGCTTCAGCCACCAGTGGGCAGGCAACAGCCCCAGGATCTCCTGGACCCTGACTCCGCCCACTTTAGCCAGACGCATTAAGAAAAAAATGAAGAGGGCCCAAATCAATAAAATAAGAAATGAAAAAGGAGAAGTTAAAACCAACACCATAGAAATACAAAGGATCATAAGAGACTACCATGAGCAACTATATGCCAATAAAATGGATAACCTGGAAAAACTGGACAAATTTCTAGAAATGTACAGTCTCCCAAGACTGAGCCAAGAAGAAATAGAAAATATAAACAGACCAATTACCAGTAATAAAATTGAGTCAGTAGTAAAAAAAAAAAAAAAAATCCCAACAAATATAAATCTAGGACCAGGTGGCTTCACAGGTGAACTTTATCAAATATTTAGAGATGAATTAACACCAATCTTTCTCAAACTATTCCAAAATGTGCAGAGGAAGGAACACTTCCGAACTCATTCTATGAGGTTAGCACCACCCTAATACCAAAACCAGACAAAGATATCACACACACGCGTGCACACACACACACACAAAATTACAGGCCAATATCACTGATGAACATACATGCAAAAGTCCTCAACAAAATATTAGCAAACTAATGCAACAATACATCAAAAGAATCATGATCAAGTGGGATTCAACCCAGGGATGAAAGGATTTTTCAATACCAACAAATCAATCATTGTGATACACCACATTAACAAGTTCAAGAATAAAAACCATATGATCATCTCAATAGATACAGAAAAAGCTTTGAAATAAATTCAGTATTCATTAATGATTATAAAACTCTCTAGAGGGTGGGTACAGAGGGAACATACCTCAACATAATAAAGGCCACATATGACAAGTCCACATCTAACATCATATTCAATGGTGAAAAGCTGACAGCATTTCCTCTAAGATCAAGAACAAGACAAGGATGCCCACTCTCACCAATTTCATACAAAACAGTTTTGGAAGTCCTAGCAACAGTAGTCAGACAAGAAAAAGAAATAAAAGGAATCCAAATTGGAAAGGAAGAAGTAAAACTATCACAAGGATCTGTTTGCAGATGGCATGATCCTATACATAGAAAATCCCAAAGATGCACCCCCAAAACTACTAGAGCTCATCAGTGAATTCAGTAAATTTTCAGGATACAAAATTAATGTAAAGAAATCTGTTGCATTTCTATACACTAACAACGAACTATCAGAAACAGAAAACAAGGAAACAATTCCATTTACAATTGCATCAAAAAGAATAAAATATCTATGAATAAACCTACCTAAGGAGGTAAAAGACCTATACTCAGAAAACTATAACACACTGATGAAAGAAACTGAAGATAACATAAACAGGTGAAAAGATACACTGTATTCATGGATTGCAAGAATTAATATTGTTAAAATGACCATAATACCCAAGACAAAATACAGATTCAGTGCAATCCCTGTCAAAATACCAATGGCATTTTTCACAGAACTAGAACAAATAATTTAAAAATTTGTATGGAAACACAGAAGACCCTGAATAGTCAAGACAATCTTGGGAAAGAAGAACAGAACTGGAGGAGTCATGATCCCTGATTTCAGACTATACTGCAAAGCTACAATAATCAGAACAGTATAGTACTGGCAAAAAAACAGACACATGGATCAGTGGAAGGATCCACTGATCCTTGTGATACACCACATTAGGACAGAGTGCCCAGAAATAAACACATGCACTTATGGTCATTTAATCTAAAACACAGGAGGCAAGAATATACAACGGAGAAAAGACAGTCTGTTCAATAAGTGGTTCTGGGAAAACTGGACAGCTACATGTAAAAGAATGAAATTAGAACATTCTCTAACACTATATCTAAAAATAAACTCAAAATTGATTAAAGCCTACCTGAAATCATAAAACTCTTAGAAGAGAAAACAGGCAGAACACTCTTTGACATAAATTGTAGCAATATTTTTTTGGATCTGTCTCCTAAATCAAAGGAAATAAAAGCAAAACTAAACAAGTGGGACCTAATTAAAGTTAAGAGCTTTTGCACAACAAAGGAAACCAGTGACAAAAATGAAAAGACAACCTACTGAATGGCAGAACTTATTTGCAAATGATATGACCAATAGGGGTTAATATCCAAACTATATGAACAGCTCATACAACTCAACATCAAAATAACAAACAACCCAATTAAAAAATGGTCAGAAGATTGAACAGACATTTTTCCAAAGAAGATATACAGCTCACCAACAGGTACATGAAAAGATGCTTAACATCATTAATTATCTGAGAAATGCAAATTAAAACTGCAATGAGATATCACCTCACACCTGTCAGAATGGCTATCATCAAAAAGAACACAAATAACAAATGTTGGTGTGGATGTAGAGGAAAGGAAACCCTTGTACACTGCCGGTTGGAATGTAAGTTGGTGCAGCCACTATGGAAAACAGTATGGAGGTTTTTCAGAAAACTAAAAATAGAACTGTCATATGAGTCAGCAATTCCACTCTTGGGTATTTATCAAAAAAAAAACCCCAAACACTAATTCGAAATGATATATGCACCCTAGTGTTCATAGTTGTCAAGATATGAAAGCAACCTATGTGTCCATCAGCAGATGAATGGATAAAGAAGATGTGGTACGTATATACAATGGCATACTACTCAGCCATGAAAAAGAATTAAATATCACCATTTGCAACATGGATGGACTTGAAGGGTATTACGCTGAGTGAAATAAGTCAGACAGAGAAAGGCAAATACTGTATGATATCACTTATATGTGGAATCTAAAAAATACGACAAGCTAGTGAATATAACATAAAAGGAACAGATTCGCAGATGTAGGGCACAAACTAGTGGTCACCACTCAGGAGAGGGAAGGGTGGAGGAGCAAGGTAGGGGTAGGAGATTAAGAGGTTCAAACTACTATGTATAAAATAAATGAGCTACAAGAATATATTGTACAACACAGGGAATACAACCAATATTTTATATTAACTATAAATGGAACATAACTTTAATATATTGTGAATCACTATGCTGTACACCTGAAACTTATATGATATTGTATTAACACATCAACTATACCTCAATAAAGAAAGGATGTGGAAGAAGTGAATAACACTATCAACTGACATTTATAGAACTCTTCAGCCAAGAACAGCAAGATATACATTCTACGTAATTGCAGATGGAACATTCACCACACTCAATCGTATATGTTAGGCCATATATTTCTAAGAATAAAAATCATGCAGAATAGGTTCTTTGATCACATGGAATTAAATCAGAAATCAATCACAAAAATATACCTAGAAAATTCCCAAATATTTGGGAAATTAAATAATAATACACTACTAAATAATCCAAGCATCAAAGAAGAATTTACAAGGTTAAGCCTGGAAAATATTTTGAGCCAAATAATAAAGAAAAGAAATATATCAAAATTTGTGAGATATAGCTAAATACTCAGAAAATATGTATTACTTTAAATGCTTTTACTATAAAACAAAGGTGTAAAATGCTTTATTAGAAAAGAAAGGTGTAAAATCAACAATTTCCACTTACATCTGAAAAAGATTCAATTTAAATACAGAAAGTTCATAACAAAAACGGAAGTTCTTAATAAAAAGAGAGCAGAAATTAATGAAGTTTAAAAAAGACACACCCACAGAGGAAAATACCAAAACCTAAAGCTGGTTCTTGGAAAATTAATAAAACCATAAACTCTTTAAAAGATGGAGCAAGAAAAACGGGAGGAAACATAAATTGCCATTATTAGAAATGAAAGAAGATATGTATATCATACAGGTCTTACAGACATTAAAATGATAATGAGAGGATGTTACAAACAATTTTATGCCAATAAATTTCACAACTTAGATAAATTAACAAATTAACAAATTCAGTCACAAATTACCGAAAGTGACGCAAGAAGAAATACAGAACTTTAATAGCCTTACATCATTTAAAGAAACTGAATTTATAATTCATGCCCCCGACATACACACAAAATCCTGACCCAGATGGCTTCATTGGTAGATTCTATTTTAATGTTTAAGTAAGAAATAATATCAATTCTACACAAATCCAAAAGATAAAAAAATAGAGGAGGAGTAAATACTCTTCAAGTCATTTTATGAGGTCTCTACAGCCCTAATACAAAATCGGGGGGGGGGCATTGCAAGATAGGAAATGACAAAATGGAATGCATTATGCTAAGTGAAATAAGTCAGAGAAAGACAAATATCATATGATCTCACTTACATGTGGAATCTGAAGAAAACAAAACACAACAAACCGATAGATGCAGAGAAGAAACTGGCTGTTGTCAGAGGCGGCTGGGGTGGAGGGAGCTTGAGATGGGTGAAAGGGTCCAAAAAACACAAACTTCCAGTCATCAAATAATTCATGAGATGTAATGTATAGCATGGTGACTACAGTTAGTAATACTGTATTGTGTATTTGAAAGTTGCTAAGAACAGATCTTAAAAGTTCTCATCCCATGAAAAAAACCCTATGTGTTGTAAAAAAAAAAAAAAATGTTAACTAGACTTATTATAGTGATCATTTCATAATACAGTTGACCCTGGCACAATGTGGAGGTGGGGCTCCGAACCCTGCACAGTCAAAAATCTGTGAATAACTTCGTTGCCGACCCTCTGTATCTGCGGTTCCACATTCGTGGATTCAATCAACTTCGAATCATGTAGTACTACTGTAGCATTATTTGAAAAAAATCTGCATATAAGCGAACGTGTGCAGTTCAAACCCCAGTTGTTCAAGGAGCTAACTGTATATACAAATATCAAATCATTATGCTGAATAACTGAAACTGATATAATATTATATGTGAATTATATCTCAAAAATATGTTCACACCAGCTTTATTCATAATTGCCCTGAACTAGAAACAGCCCAGATATTAATCAACAAGAGACTGGATAAGCAAACTGTGGTATATTCATATAATAGAATATTACAAAGCAAGCAAAAGGAGTAAACAAGTGATACAACAACATGGGTGCCTCCCCAAAACATTATGCTGAATGAAAAAACCTAGGCACAAAAATGTATGTCCCTTTCTCCTCATTTATATGAAATTGTAGAATAGGCAAAATTCTGGGGATCAAAATCAGATTAGTAGTTCCTCTGTTTCCGGGTGTGGGGTGTTGATTGGAAAGGGGCATGAAGGAACTTTTTGAGGTGATGAAAATGTTCTGTTTCTTGATTGGGAATGTAGTTACATGAGTGTATGCATTTGTCAAAATTACAGAACTATATACTTAAGAGCTGAGCATTTCACTGTATTACAACTTATACTTCAATTTTAAAAAAACCTTCATATACGTTTCAGCTGAGAAATTCCTCCTTTGGGAATCTAACGGTAAAATAAATGCATCAGTAAGTACATAAAGATACATGGACAAGGCTTCAGTTGAGGAAACCAAGGATCCCACGGTATTTAAAGCAGATTTTGCAGGAACTATTTCATTTTTTGGTCAACGTCAAAACACTTTTGGGGGAGAAAGTGGAAATATTAACAAAAAAGGGAATGTAGAATCAAGTGCCTTCTCAACCCAGATAAAAGACTAAGTTTTTAAAAGTGAAAAAGTCACATAAAAAGTACAGGCTGGATAATTTCCCCCCCAAATACTTGCATAAACTTGAGGTTGTCCAATAAAAATACCAAAGATATTATGGTTAAGCAGCAAGAATTGTTAGAAGTCCTTTTCTAAAACCACAGGTACAAAGGCCACTTAAAATGTTTTTCCATGAGTAAGGCTAAAAATGCAGAATTTCACAATACTACTGGAAAACTTACTGTGGGAAAAAAAAGAATATCTAGCAACAGGTGAATGACTGAATAAACTATGGTACATTCACAGTATGGCGTATTAGGCATCATTAAAAAGAATAATTATATATATGCAATTTGACTTGAAAGGATTTCCATCATGCAGTGTTATTTGAGAAGAGGAAGATGCAGAAGAGTGTACAGAAAATGATCCCGTCTAGTAAATAACGATGACAATTCTCATAGCGCCCAACCCTGTACAGTTTGCCCTCTGTATCCGTGGACTCCACACCCACAAATTCGACCAACTGTGAATGGAAAATACGCCAGGAAAAAATTACAGAAAGTTTCCAAAAGCAAAACTTGAATTTACCATGCACTGGCATTATTTACATAGCATTTATATTTTCTTAGGTATTATGAGCAATCTAGAGATTATTTAAAGTATGTGGGAGGATGCGCATAGATTCTATGCAAATACTACACCATTTTATATAAGGGACATGAGCAACCACAGTTTTTGGTATCCTTGGGGATCCTAGAACCAATCTCCCATAGGTACCAAGGGCGACTATATGTATCTTTGGTACCTGTATATGTTTGTGTATGTATATATGATATGAAATATAGATAAAGGTATGAAAGTAAAAGTACCAAATTGTTAATACTGATATCTTCAAAGAGGGCTGGGAGTAGTTTAAAAACAGAAAAGATCTGTTTTAAAAGAATTCCCACAATAAATATCTAAGAAATGCTGTGATCACACACATACACACACACACACACACACACGTAAAAAGATGGTAACCAAAAAAATTTTAATGTGTTGAAACATCGATTTTTACTTTCTTCCTTATTCTTTGTCCATCCACATATTTTGCTATTGACACATTACTTATATAATCAGAAAAAAAGGGCATTTTCATTTTCAGGGAAATAAAAACATTGCAAAAAGCTTTGAAATTTAAAAAATATATGGTACTGCAAGTAAAGATATTGTTAATTCTGCATAATTAATATGTTTTAAAATTCAAAAATTTTAAATAAAAGATCACACAGCGTAAACAACACGTTTTGCTTACACCAAAGAACAAAACATCATACATAAACAGACCCCAAAGCACAGACATCACAGACTGAAAGACACACACATGTACCTGGATGATTCAGAAGAGTATCAAGTTCTTCTTTGGCCACAACCATTCTTAATCTATCACTACTATCAATGACAAAAATAATGGCTTGTCCTTCTCTGTATAATATAAAGAATGAGAAATATTAAAGATAAACTTGAACATTTTTCTATGTTTACTCTCCATTTGCAATTCCTAACCTGTGTATTATGTCTTCATGTCCTATGTCCATTTATACATTACAGGCTTTGGTGCTATTTCTTATTAGTTTATATGAGTAATTAATATATTAACCATGTTAGTCATATTTCATGTAAAATAATTTCTTTTCATTTGGATCATAATATGGTAAATTTAGTGACATTTCATAATTTTAAAAAATAACAAGTAAAACCATAATCCTATTACACAGATACAACCATTAATATTTTCATGTAAATCATTTTCAACATTTCCTTTGTGTACATTCATATATGAATATCTACATCTGTATTTAAATGGAATCCTGCTGTTTTATACTGCCTTTCTGAAATATATGTACATTTCCCTGATCTTTTTTTGCAGTATAGTTTGAACTACTTTTATATGAAACATTAAAGCTCTACACCAGTGTTTCTCAAATATTTTTTACCATAACCATAGTGAGAAATACATTTTACATTAAGATGCCATTAGACACATAAGTATATGTAAATATATTTGAAATAGTCTCCTGAGACAATACTTACAAAGAGCTTTTATTTTATTCTATTTGACTTTTAAGCTGATAACCAGCCACTGCAATTGTATAAGGATTCACTTACAGATCACAGTGGCATTTCAAAAATCACTGATTTCCTTCCCATCTTTCTTTTAATGATTATAAAGTATAATGGACGTGTCATTGAATATTGTACCAAACTTCTATTTTTGCACTTCATAGGTTACTTCCAATTTTCATTACTATGAAAAACTTTGGGATAAACATCCTCCTAAATACATTTTAAAAATTTCTTGATACTTTAAGATCTGTTCTTAGGAATAAAATTTCCAGAAATACATACAAAATTTAAAGTTTTAGATAAACATTGATAAATTATCCTCTGGAAATGTTATATCAATTTATACTACTACCAGCACTTTTCCCACTCCCTTGCCAGCATGGCTCTTATCATTCTTTTCAATTTTTTACCATCCTAACAGCATATTATTTTACTTTGTATTTTGTTAATTGCTCATTAAGTTCAATATATTTTCATATATTTATTGGACATTTATATGTGTTTTGTGACTCAGTGTAATCATAAATTAAGATTTTAAAGTTCAATGCCATTAGTAACCACATGCATATAAAAATAAAACAAATTTTTAATACCATTTTCTCCTATCATTTAAAAAATGAATGCAGATTATCACAGTCACATATTATTAGTGGAAATGGAAACTGATATAATTGGAAATACCTATCAAGAGCTTTAAAAATGTTCACTTTGAGCCAGTAATTTCATTTCTGGAATTTATACTAAGGAAACATGAAGTATGACAGAGATTTATACAGTAATATGTTAACTGAAGAACTGCTTATAATCTTCAAAAACTGAAAACAGTCTTTATGTCCAAAAATAGAGAAATGATTAAGCAAATTTGGGCACAGGAATATGAAAAAATATTAGGCTGCCATGAGAGTTACATCCTTTCTATGTTTTTCCTGATTCACCCTTATCATAAAATGTTAACTGAAAAACTATATAGTACCCGGTACATACTTTAGAAGGCTACTTTCTCAATTATGTAAAGTGTATATTATATATTTCAAAATAGAAGAAACATACCCAAAAGATTAACAATGGTAAATTTATTAGTGAGATTTACAGGAAACAATGTTTAAATATGCTTTTCTATATTTTCCAAATATTAACTCCTTTCCAAATATGCACTCTTTATATTTTATGCTTTATTACTTTTTTTATATTCTAAGAGTAATATGCAAAAGTTATACAATAATTAACATTACAGAGTCATACAAATGACAAACTAAACTTCCTTTATAATCTTATTCCCAAAACAAATGCTATTAATGGTACGGTATATTCTACTAAGAATTTTCTTCTCTCTCCATATATATTAAGCACATACTTTTATTAAGAATAATTTTTTTCTTCATATAATTGATATGAAAAAATGTCATTATAAATAATTCTCAACACACATTCTTTTCTGTGTATCTTTGCCCAGTAGTCCTAGTCATACTGTACTTTTCTGAAAGCAAAAATTATGGCTGCAGGGCATGAACATTTTTCATTTTAACAGATATTGATAAATTATCCAAGAAAGATGTTACATTCTCACTACAAGAGTGGCTTATTTTTGCCAACAGTAGACTTAATCTTTTTAATCTCTTTCAGTCTAATAGATTAAAATGCACTTGTTCTTTCACAATTAGAAAAGTATAGAGATAGAGGAAATAAATTTACTATTACTGTAGACTTCTCAACAGTAACCATATTCGGCATTCCACCTACAATGTACCTATAATACTCCTGAATTCATTAACTTCTTCCAAAAAGATTTTGAAGACAAAGAAGTTAAAGTCAGAAAAAAAGCTTCCTTTTTAAAGTACTATTTTTTTATGCAGTATTGTTTTCCGTAATTAAAATAAATGTTACATTTTTTTAAAGTAACTAAATACATTTTTTTTTAGAAAAAAGAATTGTTTACCTACTAATTGGAAGAAGAATAAAAAAATCCTATACTGAAAACTGAGGTTTCCTTAAAAACAAAAACGCCTCACATTTCCCCCAGAGAATTTATTGTAGGATACCACAAACATTCCACCCCTCCTTTTCCAAACTGGCCCTCAAATCTGAAGCATTCTTCTCTTTCTACCTCAGAGGTCCTCTGGCTCTATATGATTTAAATAGGCCCTCAATATTTAAAGAATATCTGGAATAAATCTCCTTTGGTTCCTACCCAAGGAATACAACATTTGTCCCCACATTAGCATGAAAGAATTAGCCAATGAAAATTAAAATCTGATCTGGCAGTCATCACACACCATTTCAAGACAAGAGTTCATAAGAACAAAAGTGCATTTAGTGAAGAGATACTGTTTATAAATTTCAGACTCCAAAAGTGAGTTACACTCATCTTAAATGAAGAAGTCCTAGCAATATTACAAGTTTAATGAATTTATTTTAACATCGCATGCAAATCTTGAGAAAGTGTAACACACTTGGATCCTAGCAACTTGACAGCTATTAATCTGAAGAAATTGGTGAGCACTTGATTTGCACATGCTAAAGATATCTTGTTTAGAATTGCTTGTAGAACACATGGATCAACTATTAGTGCTGTTATTTTAACTAAATTTATACAGTAAGTATTTACTGATCTATCTGGCCAGAATCATACTTGGTCTTGAAGAAATACTGAATAAAAAAAAAATCCCTGCCCTTGAGGAGTTCATAATCCCACTAGGGAGGCAGCTATGGTGCATGAGTTTAAGATGTAATAAGTACGATTCAAGAGATATGAATGGACGAAGTACCGTGTCAACATGGGGGACAGAATAACTGGGCAAAACAGTGGAATCCTTCATAGAGGAGGTGACTTTTGAGCTAGTCCTTAAAGAACAAATATATTAACCTTAAGTTGCAGAGAAGTAGGGTAGAATAGGACATTAAAAACAGACAGAACAACATATGCAAGGTCAGGAAGAACCTGAAGCATTTGAGAAATAATGTGAAGTATGATTATACTTTTTTTTTAAATTAGGAAGTATACTTAAATTATATAAAGAATAAACATTGCAACCTAGCCCATGTAATCATTTGGATTTCTAATCATTACTGGTTATTAAAATATAACCATCTAGTTTACCAACATTCACAAACATACTTACTTATAATAGTGTTCCCAGAGATTTCTGTATCTTCCTTGACCTGACATATCAAACACTGTAAAAGACAAACTATAAAACAAAACAAACAAAATGAAAAAACATGATTACATTATAAGGTAGTAAAAGTCTAACTTTTACTTAAAATTTTAAATTGTTTTCAATCAAAGAAACCACCCTTAATATACAATATTCAACTTGGGCCAGCTTTCAAGTACAAGTGCCATAGAATGAATTTTTTGAATATAAATATGATTTTACAATTAGTAACATATAAGAAAGATATTTCCTTTGCTAGTGACGTTGTCAGAGTTTATCTAAACTCTAAATTCTTTAGAATAATCCAGAGGTAGTGGTACAAGTATTTTAATATCTATGGGCTTCTGAAATAGCAACTTACTTTTTTCTAAGAGTAGGAGGAATAACTATGTAGATCCAATATCACTTTTCACCCACAACTTCTTAATCACAAGTTTAATAAAATGAATTACCTGGACGATTTGAATTTCTCTATGCTGAATCCTATTGTTGGAACTATATCTTGAGATTGAGCCTTTAAGAGAGAAGACAAAGTTTAGAAAATTGCAATGACCAAAGATGAATTTTTCCTCAGGTTAAAAAAAAAAGCACCCAGATTTTCCAGTTCTAAAATCTGCCACTAAGGAGATGACAGGATTAAACAAAATTATAAATTTTGCAATGAGATCACTGCATGTGAATTCTTTATAAAGTTTAAGGTTTACTAATTATAAATCTGCATGTGTGTCTTCACATTCACATTTTGTGGCTTGCTGCAAGTTACCACGGACTTAAAGTGGTTTCAAAAGTCTCCTTCAGCTCACATATAGGACTTTCTAATCTTTCATACTTATTGAGTTTATATATGCTACAGAGGACTGTGCTCATGTGTAGATGGTGAATATACATGGTCCCTGCTCTCATGGAATTTATAATCTGGAGGAGGTAAACAGCAGTAAACAACTGAGTTACAAGTGAACACAATTTTGAGCAGTGCTCAGTGCTATGAAAGGTGATTGAGGGTGGGAGGCAATGGGGCAGAGGAGGGTTAGTATAGAAGAGCCTCTCTGATGAGGGGACATCTCACCCAGGAGTGAATGTTAAGAAGGGGAAAAGCTATGACAAGATATTGGCAAAGAACATTCCAGTCAAAGGAATTAGCCAGGGCATGACCTCAAGGCGGGGAGGAACTCACCACCACTCAGAAAAAGTAGAAGGCCTGTATGTCTAAAGTATATTTAGTGAGGGAAAGAGCTGTATGTAACCAAGTAAGATAGGTAGGGCCTTGAAGGCCATGGTGGGAACTGTGTGGAAAAGAGATTACAAGGGGGCAAGAGTATAGTGGGAGACCTGCTGACACATCCCACAGGCAAGTAAAAGGTCTTAAATGGACAAGTTAGCTCATCAAATGCATCATAATACTTCTATCATCAAAACTTTCTCCTTTTGAATAAAAATCCATTCACTTTCTAACCCAGATGCCTAGGATTTATTCTCAACTCCTCCCCCCCTTTTTTTTTTTTTTTTGCGGTTCACGGGCCTCTCACTGCCGCGGCCTC
>NW_020837945.1:45469257-45561439 GCF_003676395.1 Aethalodelphis obliquidens | reverse complement strand
CAAAGCTTCATATGCCGCTCCCCATCACTCCCCATCGCTCGCATTACCGCCTGAACCATCCCCCCCAACCCCCCTGCAACCCCCCCTGTGGAAAAACTGTCTTCCATGAAACTGGTCCCTGGTGCCAAAAAGGTTGGGGACCGCTGCTCTAAGCCTTAATTTTCCCAAATGTAAAATATATTATTACTATCCTTAACTCATAGTGTTATCATGAGAATTCAATAAGTTAATGGATGCAAAATACTCAACATAGTGTCTGGTCCATAGTAAACGCTCAACAAATGTTTGCTATTATTAGAATTACACTCTCACTGATTTCAGTTTCATTCCCCAATTTTCTCCATACTGCCCAAAGTGTAACTTAAAAAAATTTCCTTTCAGTTCATCCTGTTGCTTTTATGTAAAAACAGGAGAAGTAGAGGGGAAATTGTTGCTCCACATCATTATGTTCACTTTGGTAGTCTACTCCTGAAAATTTAAAATTCAAATCGAAAGACAGAAGGTGAAAAGTCACTGTAGCTTCATCACCTCAATAGTAATGTGCTAGTGAAAAGACCTCCCAGAGCTGCCCTGGTTTTGGCTTTGAGATTTGTTTATTCAGCTTTTCCTTTTATCCTGTGAGCTGCCTAGTATTCTTCCAAAAATATCTCTCTTTTTGTTTATGTTAGACAGATTTTATTTCCTGCTACTCAGATTCCTGCCTCATACCTTAGGGGTCTTTCATTGCACAACAAACTTTGGAATAAAGAGTTTCCTAATTTTTGTTGTCCCAAAATGCAACACTTTCGATTTTATGGATTTTCATGTGTCAATCATGTGATAAAATCATCAGCTATTATTATTAGGAAAAACATAATAATAAAAAAGGTTAAAAGTTTAAAGAAATCTCAGAAAATATACCTCAAATGAGTAGCTTTGTCTTCAGTGAGCTGTAATTAGAAATTGGCCTAGCCTCTTCACAATCACCCAGTTTCTTCACAAACTCCTTCTGTTTCCAGACAAGCTACCCTTTAACTTGCTGTTTTAATAGGGATAAAATTAATCAACTTTCTTTTCTTCCCCTCACTTCTAAAGTTCTATTGGAAGATAATTAGAAAGAAGAAACTCCACAAATTAATCAGGATAGGACAAGATATGTGGGCTGGTACTTCCAGATTTTCCTCTAAACAATTCCGAAATAGTCTCCACCGATTAACTTTCCTCTGCTCTATCCAGGAACAAATACATTTGGTAATTCTCTAAATTGGACAGGGAATGCTTACAAGCAAGCAAAGGGCACAGGAATTAGTACCTAAGTGGACTAGGCTATCTGAGACAGCCCAGGAATAGACCAACATCAATAAGAGTAGAACAAGATTTCTAAGAGAGACCCTATTTGGTTAGCTTTATTAAGACTGCTAAAAATGATATCCTCAGTGCTATCGACCATTACTCCCTGCCCAAAGATAAAAATTAAAAAAATCACCCATCAGTCCATTTGTCCAAAAATACATTTAACTACTAAGCAATATTCTAGGTGTCTGGGATTCAGTATTGAACAATACAAGATCTATACTCTTATGGAATTTAATTTTACAATGAGGAAAAATTTAATAAACAACAACTGTATATGCAAGGTAATTTCAGATTGTTTTAAATGTTAAGAACATAAAACTGGATGATGTGATAGAATGAGAGCATTTATATTGGGGAGTGGGGCAAAAGTGGGAATTGTAGAAGAAAGGTGTTTACAGAGCACATCTCAAGAAAATGACAGCTAAGATCAGGTTCTTGGAAAGTTATCAAGTTAAAATGTACCTCCTCTCTCTCTATTCATCAGTTTAGAAAACCTAGATCAGCAACCTCAGTATATTAACAATAAATGAACATTAGGACAGCTTAATATTAAAAACTAGTTTGGGTTCAGGAAGTATCTTGTTATCTAGAAACTGATTTTATCCCCCCAAAATACGATACTATAAAATGAGATTTGCGATTTCTTCTGCAAGACATTTTCTAATAGAGCATTGTAGATTTCTATTATTCACCTTAATTCATTAAAAATAATGAATTTCTGGGGGGTTCAGGGAAGATGGCGGAAGAGTAAGACGTGGAGATCACCTTCCTCCCCACAGATACACCAGAAATACATCTACACGTGGAACAACTCCTACAGAACACCTACTGAACGCTGGCAGAAGACCTCAGACCTCCCAAAAGGCAAGAAACTCCCCACGTACCTGGGTAGGGCAAAAGAAAAAAGAATAAACAGAGACCAAAGGATAGGAACGGGACCTGCACCAGTGGGAGGGAGTGGTGAAGGAATAAAAGTTTCCACACACTAGGAAGCCCCTTCGCAGGCGGAGATTGCGGGTGGCGGAGGGGGAAGCTTCGGAGCCGCAGAGGAGAGCACAGCAACAGGGGTGCAGAGGGCAAAGCGGAGAGATTCCCACACAGAGGATCGGTGCCGACCGGCACTCACCAGCCCGAGAGGCTTGTCTGCTCATGCGCCGGGGCGGGCGGGGCTGGGAGCTGAGGCTCGGGCTTCGGTCGAGCACAGGGAGAGGACTGGGGTTGGCTGCGTGCACACTGCCTGCAGGGGGTTAGTGCACCACGGCTAGCCGGGAGGGAGCCCGGGAAAAAGTCTGGACCTGCCGAAGAGGCAAGAGACTTTTTCTTCCCTCTTTGTTTCCTGGTGCGCAAGGAGAGGGGATTAAGAGCGCTGCTTAAAGGAGCTCCAAAGACGGGCGCGAGCCGCGGCTAACAGCACGGACCCCAGAGACGGGCATGAGACGCTAAGGCTGCTGCTGCCGCCACCAAGAAGCCTGTGTGCGAGCACAGGTCACTATCCACACCTCCCTTCCGGGGAGCCTGTGCAGCCCGCCACTGCCAGGTTCCCGGGATCCAGGGACAACTTCCCCTGGAGAACGCACGGCACGCCTCAGGCTGGTGCAACGTCCCGCTGGCCTCTGCCGCCGCAGGCTTGCCCCACATCCGCACCCCTCCTTCCCTCTGGCCTGAGTGAGCCAGAGTCCCCGAAGCAGCTGCTCCTTTAACCCCGTCCTGTCTGAACGAAGAACAGATGCCCTCCGGCGACCTACACTCAGAGGCGGGGCCAAATCCAAACCTGAGCCCCAGGAGCTGTGAGAACAAAGAAGAAAAGGGGAAATCTCTCCCAGCAGCCTCAGAAGCAGCGGATTAAAGCTCCACAGTAAACTTGATGTACCCTGCATCTGTGGAATACATGAATAGACAACGAATCATCCCAAATTGAGGAGGTGGACTTTGAGAGCAAGATTTACTATTTTTTCCCCTTTTCCTCTTTTTGTGAGTGTGTATGTGTATGCTTCTGTGAGAGATTTTGTCTGTACAGCTTTGCTGTCACCATTTGTCCTAGGGTTCTATCCGTCCGTTTTTTTTTTTTTTAATTTTTTTTCTTAATAATTATTTTTTATTTTAATAACTTTATTTTATTTTATGTTACTTTATTTTATCATCTTTCCTCTTTCTTTCTTTTCTTTCTTTCTTCCTTCCTTCCCTCCTTCCCTCCTTCCTTCCCTCCCTCCCTCCTTTTCTTTCTTTTTCTTTCTTTCTTTCTTTCTTTCTTTCTTTCTTTCTTTCTCTCTCTCTCTCTCGCTTTCTCTCTTTCTCGTTTTCTTTCTTTCTTTTTCTCCCTTTTATTCTGAGCCGTGTGGATGAAAGGCTCTTGGTGCTGCAGCCAGGAGTCAGTGCTGGGCCTCTGATGTGGCAGAGCCAAGTTTAGGACACTGGTCCACAAGAGACCTCCCAGCTGCACATAAAATCAAACAGCGAAAATCTCCCAGAGATCTCCATGTCAACACCAACACCCAGCTTCACTCAACGGCCAGCAAGCTACAGTGCCGGACACCCTATGCGAAACAACTAGCAAGAGAGGAACACAACCCCCAACAATTAGCAGAGAGGCTGCCTAAAACCATAATAAGTCCACAGGCACCCTAAAACACACCACCAGATGTGGACCTGCCCACCAGAAAGACAAGATCCAGCCTCATCCACCAGAACACAGGCACTAGTCCCCTCCACCAGGAAGCCTATACAACCCACTGAGACAACTTTAGACACTGGGGACAGACACCTAAACAACGGGAACAATGAACCTATGGCATGCAAAAAGGAGACCCCCAAACACAGTAAGATAAGCAAAATGAGAAGAAAGAGAAACACACAGCAGATGAAGGAGCAAGATAAAAACCCACCAGACCTAACAATGAAGAGGAAATAGGCAGTCTACCTGAAAAGAATTCAGAATAATGATAGTAAAGATGATACAAAATCTTGGAAATAGAACAGAAAAAATGCAAGAAACAGTTAACAAGGACCTAGAAGAACTAAAGACGAAACAAGCAACGATAAACAACACAATAAATGAAATTAAAAATACTCTAGATGGGATCAATAGCAGAATAACTGAGGCAGAAGAACGCATAGTGACCTGGAAGATAAAATAGTGGAAATAACTACTGCAGAGCAGAATAAAGAAAAAAGAATGAAAAGAACTGAGGACAGTCTCAGAGACCTCTGGGACAACTTTAAACACACCAACATTCGAATTATAGGGGATCCAGAAGAAGAAGAGAAAAAAAAAGGGACTGAGAAAATATGTGAAGAGATTATAGTTGAAAACTTCCCTAATATGGGAAAGAAAATAGTTAATCAAGTCCAGGAAGCACAGAAAGTCCCATACAGGATAAATCCAAGGAAAAACACACCAACACACATATTAGTCAAACTGTCAAAAATTAAATACAAAGAAAACATATTAAAAGCAGCAAGGGAAAAACAACAAATAACACACAAGGGAATCACCATAAGGTTAACACCCGATCTTTCAGCAGAAACTCTGCAAGCCAGAAGGGACTGGCAGGACATATTGAAAGTGATGAAAGAGAAAAACCGACAACCAAGATTACTCTACCCAGCAAGGATCTCATTCAGATTTGATGGAGAAATTAAAACCTTTACAGACAAGCAAAAGCTGAGAGAGTTCAGCACCACCAAACCAGCTTTACAACAAATGCTAAAGGAACTCCTCTAGGCAAGAAACACAAGACAAGGAAAAGACCTACAATAACAAACCCAAAACAATTAAGAAATTGGGAACAGGAACATACATATCGATAATTACCTTAAAGGTAAATGGATTAAATGCTCCCACCAAAAGACACAGACTGCCTGAATGGATACAAAAACAAGACCCATATATACGCTGTCTACAAGAGACCCACTTCAGACCTAGAGACACATACAGACTGAAGTTAGGGGATGGAAAAAGATATTCCATGCAACTGGAAACCAAAAGAAAGCTGGAGTAGCAATTCACATATCAGACAAAATAGACTTTAAAATAAAGACTATTAGAAGAGACAAAGAAGGACACTACATAATGATCAAGGGATCGATCCAAGAAGAAGATATAACAATTGTAAATATTTATGCACCCAACATAGGAGCACCTCAATACATAAGGCAAATACTAACAGCCATAAAAGGGGAAATCAACAGTAACACATTCATAGTAGGGGACTTTAACACCCCACTTTCACCAATGGACAGATCACCCAAAATGAAAATAAATAAGGAAACACAAGCTTTAAATGATACATCAAACAAGATGGACTTAATTGATATTTACAGGGCATTCCATCCAAAAACAACAGAATACACATTTTTCCCAAGTGCTCGTGGAACATTCTCCAGGATAGATCATATCTTGGGTCACAAATCAAGCCTTGGTAAATTTAAGAAAACTGAAATCATATCAAGTGTCTTTTCTGACCCCAACGCTATGAGACTAGACATCAATTACAGGAAAAGATCTGTAAAAAACACAAACACATGGAGGCTAAACAATACACTACTTAATAACGAAGTGATCACTGAAGAAATTAAAGAGGAAATAAAAAAATACGTAGAAACAAACGACAATGGAGACACGATGACCCAAAACCTATGGGATAAAGCAAAAGCATTTCTAAGAGGGAAGTTTATAGCAATACAATCCAACCTCAAGAAACAGGAAACATCTCGAATAAACAATCTAACCTTGCACCTAAAGCAATTAGAGAAAGAAGAACAAAAAAACCCCAAAGTTAGCAGAAGGAAGGAAATCATAAAGATCAGATCAGAAATAAATGAAAAAGAAATGAAGGAAACAATAGCAAAGATCAATAAAACGAAAAGCTGGTTCTCTGAGAAGATAAACAAAATTGATAAACCATTAGCCAGTCTCATCAAGAAAAAAAGGGAGAAGACTCAAATCAATAGAATTAGAAATGAAAAAGGAGAAGTAACAACTGACACTGCAGAAATACAAAAGATCATGAGAGATTACTACAAGCAACTCTATGCCAATAAAATGGACAACCTGGAAGAATAGGACAAATTCTTAGAAATGCACAACCTACCAAGACTGAATCAGGAAGATAGAAAATATGAACAGAACAATAACAAGCACTGAAATTGAAACTCTGATTAAAAATCTTCCAACAAAAAAAAGCCCAGGACCAGATGGCTTCACAGGCGAATTCTATCAAACATTTAGAGAAGAGCTAACAGCTATCCTTCTCAAACTCTTCCAAAATATAGCAGAGGGAGGAACACTCAAACTCATTCTACGAGGCCACCATCACCCTGATTCAAAAACCAGACAAAAATGTCGTAAAGTAAGAAAACTACAGGCCAAAATCACTGATGACATGGATGCAAAAATCCTCAACAAAATACTAGCAAAGAGAATCCAACAGCACATTAAAAGGATCATACCCCATGACCAAGTAGGGTTGATTCCAGGAATGCAAGGATTCTTCAATATATGCAAATCAATCAACGTGATACACCATATTAACAAATTGAAGAATGAAAACCATATGATCATCTCAATAGATGCAGAAAAAGCTTTCAACAAAATTCAACACCCATTTATGATAAAAACCCTGCAGAAAGTAGGCATAGAGGGAACTTACCTCAACATAATAAAGGCCATATATGACAAACCCACAGCCAACATCATCCTCAATGGTGAAAAACTGAAACCATTTCCACTAAGATCAGGAACAAGACAAGGTTGCCCACTCTCACCACAATTATTCAACATAGTTTTGGAAGTTTTAGCCACAGCAATCAGAGAAGAAAAGGAAATAAAAGGAATCCAAATCAGAAAAGAAGAAGTAAAGCTGTCACTGTTTGCAGATGACATGATACTATACATAGAGAATCCTAAAGATGCTACCAGAAAACTACTAGAGCTAATCAATGAATTTGGTAAAGTAGCAGGATACAAAATTAATGCACAGAAATCTCTGGCATTCCTATAAACGAATGATGTAAAATATGAAAGTGAAATCAAGAAAACACTCCCATTTACCACTGCAACAAAAAGAATGAAATATCTAGGAATAAACCTACCTAAGGAGACAAAAGATCTGTATGCAGAAAATTATAAGACACTGATGAAAGAAATTAAAGATGATACAAATAGATGGAGAGATATACCATGTTCTTGGATTGGAAGAATCAACATTGTGAAAATGACTCTACTGCCCAAAGCAATCTACAGATTCAATGCAATCCGTATCAAACTACCACTGGCATTTTTCACAGAACTAGAACAAAAAATTTCACAATTTGTATGGAAACACACAAGACCCCAAATAGCCAAAGCAATCTTGAGAACAAAAAACGGAGCTGGAAGAATCAGGCTCCCTGACTTCAGACTATTCTACAAAGCCACAGTAGTCAAAACAGTATGGTACTGGCACAAAAACAGAAAGATAGATCAATGGAACAAGATAGAAAGCCCAGAGATAAACCCACGCACATACGGTAAAGGAGGCAGGAATAAAGGAGGCAGGAATGTACAGTGGAGAAAGGATAGCCTCTTCAATAAGTGGTGCTGGGAAAACTGGACAGCTACATGTAAAAGTATGAGTTTAGAACACTTCCTAACACCATACACAAAAATAAGCTCAATATGGATTAAAGACCTAAATGTAAGGCCAGAAACTATCAAACTTTTAGAGGAAAACATAGGCAGAATACTCTATGACATAAATCACAGCTAGATCCTTTTTGACCCACCTCCTAGAGAAATGGAAATAAAAACAAAAATAAACAAATGGGACCTAATGAAACTTCAAAGCTTTTGCACAGCAAAGGAAACCATAAACAGGACCAAAAGACAACCCTCAGAATAGGAGAAAATATTTGCAAATGAAGCAACTGACAAAGGACTAATGTCCAAAATTTACAAGCAGCTCTTAACAAAAAAACAAACAAACCAATCCAAAAATGGGCAGAAGACCTATATGACAGTTCTCCAAAGAAGATATACAGACTGCCAACAAACACATGAAAGAATGCTAAACATCATTAATCATTAGAGAAATGCAAATCAAAACTACAATGAGATATCATCTCATACCAGTCAGAATGGCCATCATCCAAAAACCTAGAAACAATAAATGCTGGAGAGGGTGTGAAGAAAAGGGAACACTCTTGCACTGCTGGTGGGAATGTGAATTGATACAGCCACTGTGGAGAACAGTATGGAGGTTCCTTAAAAAACTAAAAATAGCACTACCATATGACCCAGCAATCCCACTACTGGGCATATACCCTGAGAAAACCATAATTCAAAAAGAGTCATGTACCAAAATGTTCATTGCAGTTCTATTTACAATAGCCCGGAGATGGAAACAACCTAAGTGTCCATCATCAGATGATGGATAAAGAAGATGTGGCACATATATACAATGGAATATTACTCAGCCATAAAAAGAAACAAAATTGAGCTATTTGTAATAAGGTGGATGGACCTAGAGTCTGTCATACAGAGTGAAGTAAGTCAGAAAGAGAAAGACAAATACCGTATGCTAACACATATATATGGAATTTAAGAAAAAAAAAATGTCATGAAGAACCTAGGGGTAAGACAGGAAGAAAGACACAGACCTACTAGAGAATGAACTTGAGGATATGGGGAGGGGGAAGGGTAAGCTGTGACAAAGCGAGAGAGTGGCATGGACATATATACACTACCAAACATAAAATAGATAGCTAGTTGGAAGCAGCCGCATAGAACAGGGAGATCAGCTCGGTGCTTTGTGACCATCTAGAGGGGTGGGATAGGGAGGGTGGTAGTGAGGGAGACGCAAGAGGGAAGAGAGATGGGAACATATGTATATGTATAACTGATTCACTTTGTTATAAAACAGAAACTAGCACACCATTGTAAAGCAATTATACTCTAATACAGATGTAAAAAAAAAATAATGAATTTCTCATAGTGGATGTAAGCTCACAAGACACTTTTCTTGAGTTCAAAGGTAGGGAGGAAGCAAGTGTTATATCTGTGCCTGAATGACAGAGGTTTTGGGGTTTTTAAGAAGTCCCATTTCAAGTGTCCTCTTGGCTTCTGTCACCAAGTTGTTTTTTAAATTTTTTTAAAGTAAAGCAACTTACTCTGCTCTCAGGATGTAGAGGTCAATTGTTCTCAGGAGACAGGATAGTTGCTAAAGATTAAGGCTCAGGAAGTGGTGTCAGAAATTAGGCTATCTCCTTAATAATAGCCCTGGAGATAGTCTAGGCTAGTTCCATAATTCATCAGAGGTAGCAGAGAGATAGGTATGTTGGAAAGCAAAACAAGATTAATTAAAAAGTCTTACTTATTGGCTGCAAGCCTAGGTTTTCCTGAGGACTCTCCCTGACTAATGTGGTGTGTTAGGCAGGGTTAGTAGAACTTTCACAGGACTAGTCTGAAATTGGGATATTAGAATATTTCAAGATGATAGACTGAGCTCATGCTGCCTTCTTCCCCTTCTACCCCAAACAAATGACCAATAATGTTTAGAGAAGAAAGCTGTTCCCACCCATATCAAAGATTATCCCTACGGTAATAACCATGTCTTGGGACAGAAGATCACTATACTGTTGGGGATGATGGAAAAAGATAATGTAATTTCTGTTTTGTTCTTTGAATGACATTTCTGCCAAGTTGAGTATAGTAGGCACTGGGGGCGCTGGTCCACTTTGGGGCTATTAACTGTGGCTCTGGTTTCAATCATTTTGTACTTATTTGAGACTACTTTTACAAAAAAATTACTTTTGAGGATATTCCTTCACGTGGAGAAAAATGGAAATATCTCCTATAGGATAGGACCTAAAGGACCCTACCTAAAGAATTTCCTTATAATCTTGCTCACAGCCTTACCTGCAGAAGTGCAGGTCACCAGCCACTAAGTTTAACTATTAGCCCAGGTTGATCTGCTAATAGCTGATCCATGGAACTAATTATGGACCCAAGCACAGCTGCACGTAGTTCTGTTTTTACCATACATCCATCATTCTCTAAATTCAATTCAGACCCCATTCAATTGGGTAGGATGCTATATCTTCCTCTCAAGGACTGTTGAAGAAATCTCTCATAATCACCTAGGTCAGGAGACAGACTCCAATGTATATGGACTTTTTGACCTGTTCTTTTCCTTATTGGGGAAGAATCTCTTTTTCTCTGCTTCTATATAGAGAGAAATCCATTAAAATAATACTTCTAGTTACTCTGTCTCCCCTCTCCAAATTTATTCCTCTTCATAGGGGATTAAAAAAAAGAGACTTCTTTGACTTCTCAGTTTATGAAATGGAAACCGACATCCTTGGTTCTGCCTCTGTCTCTTTGAGAGCCATATGCTTCTTGAAACCATGCATTCTCACCTGTTCTTAAGCATGCAGTAAACCTAGATGACATTCTCACCTGTTCTTAAGCATGCAGTAAACCTAGATGAGCATTCTCACCTGTTCTTAAGCATGCAGTAAACCTAGATGAGCAGGATCTTTCCCTGGGTAGGAAAGCTTGAATTTTGGGACACGAATCATAACTTAGAGTGTTAGCAAGTCCTCTGGCCAGACCTAAACCTTGCCCTCCACAATCACCTTTTTCAATAAAACTGCTAGTTTTTATCTCTGCCTGACTTCAGCATGTATATCTCAGCTGATTTCCAGCTTGGCTGGGGAGCCCCTTAAAACACCTAAATTGCTTTGCAAATCCATTTTCAACTTCTTATCACGGCTGCCTCAAACAAACTCCCACCTGAAAATACACCAGCAGTTAGTTGTTTTCACATGGCAAACTCACTCACATAGAAGAAGGGAATGATGACAAGAAGAAAAGAAATAATGGCATTTTTGTAATTCCAAAGCAATCTCGAACTAAACAGAAGTATAACTGAAGCCGTTGGGAGAAAGAAAAAAAAAAAAGGCAGTAAGGCTTCTCATTCTGCTCAACCTGAAGCACTGTTTGGAGGCACTGAAGTCCACCTTCAATTACCATATTTAGGAGCAATGCTTCCCACTCTCCAGCCATTCAGTCATTAAGAGTACCAGCTTCCTAATTTTTGTTCTGTCTGTATGCAGTCTATATTAATTTTTACTCAGCATTTTTCATTGATTGACTAATGGTTTTTACCTAGATAAAAGTACTTACAACTGTAAATGTTAGCTGTCTACCCAATATCCACTCTCCTCTTCTTTCATACTTACAGGAGCCCTATTACTAATGGAGGCAGCAATATGTCCTGCCTAAAAAAAAAATCCAGCCTCAGCCAATGAGGTAAAAGAGTCATTAGTTGGGGCTTCTAGGTAAGCTCTTTAAAGAGGGCTTATTTAGCAAGAAGGCTTATTCTTTTGCCCTGTTCTTTTCTCATCCCTGTGATTTAGAATATAGATAAGATAGTTAACTAAGGTGGCCATGTGGAGATCCTGAGGATCTTGAAGAAAACCAGGCACTAAGGATATCAAAGCAGAAAGATGGAAGATGCCTGGACCATGCACCTGCCACACCAGCCTTGGAATACCTCTTCTGGACTTATTTAGATGACAGAAAAATAAGTATCTTATGCAGTCCACTGTTATGTGGGTTTTCTTTATATGTAGCAGAACCTAACTGTAACTCATGCATTATGTGGTAGATGTGCTAGCTTTATATATATTTCAGTTATTAAAATAATATGTTCCATTACTTACTATGTAAATGACTCAGTCATCTTGCTTGCTACTACTGATATGCATACCACACTCCTGGGAAACTGTCTAATTATCCTAGAACCTATAAAAATGATTCACCTTTCCCTTTGCTTTGCTCTTCTTGTAAAGAGAGAGCCAAAAAGAAGGCAATGCTACCTGAAAGTAAATTCCACAAATTTGTGAAGATCATCTGAGAAGCAAAGACATTTGGAAAATACTCCAGTTTAAATAATAAAGATTTACCTACCTACCTGCATAAAATACACTGCAAATTATGGCTGGCTGATACTTATTAATTTAAGGTACCACGAATTTGACAAGATTTCATAACATGATAATGAAGTTACAATGGCAAACAAAATAATCCTGCCTTATCTTTCTTTAGCAGAAAATACAGGGGGTGGAGTCAAGATGGTGGCAGGAGAGGACGCGGAGTTCGCGTTTCTCCACAACTAGGGTGCCTGCTGGACACTGGTGGGGGACCTCAATGCCCTAGGAGATGGGAGGAACCCCCAAGCAACTGGGTAGCATGAGGGGGGATTGAGCGGGGAGGAGAAGTGGAGGCCAGACAGGACTGGTGCACCTGAGGGGTGGGTGGGAGAGGGGAGGGGTTCCCATGCCTGGAGGGAGCTTCGGGGGGGGGCGGCTCAGAGGATCAGGGAGAGCACACCTAGCGTCTCCCTTGCCCAGTCGGGCCCTGGGAAACCCTCAGGGCTCCTCAGCAGGGTCTTCCACCCTCCAAGGCCCCGTTGGTCCTAGAGCCATAGGAGGGAGGTGAGGGGAAGAAGAGGAGAGGTGGGTGGGAGGAGCCCTTCCAGACTGGAGGATCAGGGAAGTGCGACAGGTCTTTGCCCTGGCCACTTGGCCGCAAAAAGCTTGCTGGGCTCCAAGGCCCCCTCCGGGCAGCGTGGGTCCTAGCAGCATAGGAGGGAGGCAAGGGGAGAAGAGGAGAGGCGGGAGGGAGGGGCCCTCTGGGGCAGGAGGATCAGGGGACGTGCAGCCAGCGTTTCCGCACAACCCACTTGGGCCCCGGGAAGCCTGCTGGGCTCCCAGGCCTGGTGCTCTGATCTCCAGGGCCCCCTCCAGCCTTGTGGGTCCTAGGAGAATGGGAGGGAGGGAGGAGGGGGAAAGAGGAGGAGAGGCAGACCATCTGGGGCCAGGGGATCACGGAAGGCACTGTGGGCATTTCCCCCGCCCACTTGGCCCCGGGAAGCCTGCTGGGCTTCCAGGTCTGGTCCTCTGCCTTCCGGGATCTCCTCTGGCTGTGTGGGTCCCAGGGGCATAAGAGGGAGGGAGAGGGGAAAAGAAGAGAGGCCAATGGGGAGGGTCCTTCCAGGATCAGAGGATTGGGGGGAATATGCTTAGCACTTCCCCTGCCCACTAGGGCCCAGTGAGCCTGCTGGGGTCCTGGACCAGGTGCTCCACCCTCCAAGGCCAGAGGCACTGCCTGGGCCCCTCCTGCTGAGGCTCCTCCTGCTGCATTGAGCCTAAGACTCACCGCTCCACCCACCCAGCACCTCCAGGGCCTTTTCCTGCTCTGTTGGTCCTAAGCATAGGACCCGCCCCCACCTGAAACCAGCCCCTGCCTACTCCCTACCCCCCACAGCCAAGGCTTTTTCCGGATTTTTTTTTTCTTTTTCTCCTTACTATTGTGGCTCTGTTTTACCTTCCATTGTTGTTTCAACTATATTTTTATTCTTTCTAACAAATCTGTTAGTTTTCTAATCTAATTTTATTTTTTACTCTTTGTTATCGTTCTGCTCCTTTTCTTTCTTTTTTTTTTTGCTGCCCCACACATCTTGCGGGATCCTGCAGTGGGAGCTCTGAGTCCGAATCACTGGACTAACAGAGAACCTCAGACCCCAGGGAATATTCATTGGAGTGAGGTCTCCCAGAGGTCCTCATCTCGGCACCAAGACCCAGCTCCACCCAACAGCCTACAAACTCCAGTGCTGGAAGCCTCAGGCCAAACTACCAGTAAAACAGGAACACAATCCCACCCATCAAAAAAAAAAAAGGAAGACAAAAAAATATGTTTCAGATGAAGGAGCAAGGTAAAAAATCTACAAGCCCAAATAAATGAAGAGGAAATAGGCAACCTACCTAAAAATAATTCAGAGTAATGACAGTAAAGGTGATTCAGAATCTCAGAAACAGAATGGAGACACAGATTGAGAAAATACAGAAATGTTTAACAAAGATTTAGAAGAACTAAAGAACAAAGAAACAGAGATGAACAGCACAATAACTGAAATGAAAAACACACTAGAAAGAATCAATAACAGAATAACTGAGGCAGAAGAACAAATAAGTGAGCTGGAAGACAGAATGGTGGAAATAACTGCCAAGGAACAGAATAAGGAAGAAAGAAAGAAAAGAATTGAAGACAATCTTAGAGACCTCTGGGACAACACTAAATGCACCAACGTTCAAATTATAGGAGTCTCAGAAGAAGAAGAGAAAAAGAAAGGGTCTGAGAAAATATTTGAAGAGATTACAGTGGAAAACTACCCTAACATGGGGAAGGAAATAGTCACCCAAGTCCAGGAAGCACAGCGAGTGCCATACGGGATAAACCCTAGGAGAAACACACCAAGACACATATTAGTCAAACCAACAAAAACTAAATTCAAAGAAAAAATATTAAAAGCAGCAAGGGAAAAGCAAAAAATAACATACAAAGGAATCCCCATAAGGTTATCAGCTAATATTTCAGCAGAAACTCTGCAGGGCAGAAGGGAGTGGCAGGATATACTTAAAGGGATGAAAGAGAAAAACCTACAACCAAGATTACTCTACCCAGCAAGGATTTCATTCAGATTCAACGGCAAAAGCTAACAGAATTCAGCACCACCAAACCAGCTTTACAGCAAACGCTAAAGGAACTTCTCTAGGCAAGAAACACAAGAGAAGAAAAAGACCCACAAAAACAAACCCAAAGCAATTAAGAAAATGGTAGTAGGAACACAGATATCGATAATAACCTTGAATGTAAATGGATTAAATGCTCCAACTAAAAGACACAGACTGGTTGAATGGATACCAAAGTAGACCATAAACATGCTGTCTACAAGAGACCCATTTCAGACCTAGGGACACATACAGACTGAAAGTGAAGGGATGGAAAAAGATATTCCATGTAAATGGAAATCAAAAGAAAGCTGGAGTAGCAATACTCGTATCAGATAAAATAGACTTTTAAATAAAGACTGTTACAAGAGATAAGGAAGGACACTACATAATGATAAAGGGATCAATCCAAGAAGAAGATATAACAATTATAAATATTTATACACCCAACATAGGAGCACCTCAATACATAAGGCAAACGCTAACAACCATAAAAGGGGAAATCGACGGTAACACAATAATAGTACGGGACTTTAACACCCCACTTACACCAGTGGACAGGTCATCCAAACAGAAGATAAATAAGGAAACACAAGCTTTAAATGACACAATAGACCAGATAGATTTAATTGATATTTATAGGACATTCCATCTGAAAGTGGCAGAATACACTTTCTTCTCAAGTGCACATGGAACATTCTCCAGGATAGTTCACATCTTGGGTCACAAATCAAGCCTCAGTAAATTTAAGAAGACTGAAATAGTATCAAGCATCTTTTCTGACCACAATGCTATGTGGCTGGAAATCAATTACAGGAAAAAAACTGCAAAAAATACAAATACATGGAGGCTAAACAGTACACTACTAAATAATCAAGAGATCACTGAAGAAATCAAGAAGAAATTAAAAAAAAAATAGAAACAAATGACAACAAAAACACCATAACCCAAAATCTATGGGATGCAGCAAAAGAAGTTCTAAGAGGGAAGTTTATAGCAATTCAATCTCACCTCAAGAAACAAAAGTCTCAAAACAATCTAACCTTACACGTAAAACAACTAGAGAAAGAAGAACAAAGAAAACCCAAAGTCAGTAGAAGGAAAGAAATCATAAAGATCAGAGCAGAAATAAATGAAATAGAAATGAAGAAAACAATAGCAAAGATAAATAAAACTAAAAGTTGGTTCTTCGAGAAGATAAACAAAATTGATAAACATTTAGCCAGACTCATCAAGAAAAAAAGAGGACACAAATCAGTAAAATTAGAAATGAAAAAGGAGAAATCACTTCTGACACCGCAGAAATACAAAGGATTATAAGAGACTACTACAAACAACTATATGCCAATAAAATGGACAAGCACAAAGAAATGGACAAATTCTTGGAAAGGTACAATTTTCCAAGAGTGAACCAGGAAGAATTAGAAAATATAAACAGACCTATCACAAGTAATGAAATTGAAACTGTAATTAAAAATCTTCCAACAAACAGAAGTCCAGGACCAGGTGGCTTCACAGGCAAATTCTATCAGACATTTAGAGAAGAGCTAACACCAATCCTTCTCAAAATCTTCCAAAAAATTGCAGAGGGAGGAACACTCCCAAATTTGTTCTGCAAAGCCACCATCACCCTGATACCAAAACCAGACAAAGATATCACAAAAAAAATAAAATAGACCAGTATCACTAATGAACATAGATGCAAAAATCCTCAACAAAATAGTAGCAAACAGAATCCAACAACACATTAAAAGGATCATACATAATGATCAAGTGGGATTTATCCCAGGAACGCAAGGATTCTTCAATATATGCAAAATCAATCAATGTGATACACCAAATTAACAAATTAAGGAATAAAGACCATATGATCATCTCAATAGATGCAGAAAAAGTTTTTGACAAAATTCAACACCCATTTATGATAAAAACCCTCCAGAAAATGGGCACAGAGGGAACCTACCTCAACGTAATAAAGGCCATATAGGAGAAACCCACAGCAAACATCATTCTCAATGGTGAAAAACTGAAAGCATTTCCACTAAGACCGGGAATATGACAAGGATGACCACTCTCGCCACTCTTACTCAACACAGTTTTGGAATTTCTAGCCACAGCAATCAGAGAAGAAAAAGAAATAAAACGAACACAAATTGGAAAAAAAGAAGTAAAACTGTCACTGTTTGCAGATGACATGATAGTATACATAGAAAATCCTAAAGATGCCACCAGAAAACTACTAGAACTAATCAATGAATTTGGTAAGGTTGCAGGATACAAAATTAATGCACAGAAATCTCTGGCATTCCTATACACCAACAACAAAAAATCAGAAAGAGAAATCAAGGAAACAATCCCATTTACATTGCAACAAAAAGAATAAAATACCTAGGAATAAACCTACTACCTAAGGAGGCAAAAGACTTGTACTTAGAAAACTATAAAACATTGATGACAGAAATCAAAGATGACATAAACAGATGGAGAAATATACCATGTTCTTGGATTGGAAGAATCATTATTGCAAAAATGACTATACTACCCAAAGCAATCTACGGATTTAATGCAATCCCTATCAAACTACCAATGGCATTCTTCACAGAAATAGAACAAAAATTTTACAATTCGTATGGAAACGCAAAAGACCCTGAATAGCCAAAGCAATCTTGAGAAAGAAAAAAGGAGATGGAGGTATCAGGCTACCCAACTTCAAACCATACTACAAAGCTACAGTAATCAAGACAGTATGGTACTGGCACAAAAACAGAAATATAGATCAATGGTACAGGATAGAAAGCCCAGAGATAACCCACGCACCTATGGTCACCTAAACTATGACAAGGGAGGCAAGAACATACAATGAAGAAAAGACAGCCTCTTCAATAAGTGGTGCTGGGAAAACTGGACAGCTACATGTAAAAGAATGAAATTAGAACATTCCCTAACACTATACACAAAAATAAACTCCAAATGGATTAAAGACCTAAATGTAAGACCAGATACTATAAAACTCTCAGAGGAAAACACAGGAAACACACTCTTTGACAGAAACCACAGCAGGATCTTTTTTGACCCACCTCCTAGAGTAATGAAAATAAAAACAAAAATAAACAAATGGGACCTAATTAAACTTAAAAGCTTATGCACAGCAAAGGAAACCATAAACAAGATGGTAAGACAACCCTCAGAATGGGAGAAAATATTTGCAAAGGAAACAATGGACAAAGGATTAATCTCCAAAATATATAAATAGCTCATGCAGCTCAATATCAAAAAAACCAACAACCCAATTAAAAAATGGGTGGAAGACCTAAATGGATACTTCACCAAAGAAGACATACAGATGGCCAAGAGGCACATGAAAATATGCTCAACATCACTAATTACTAGAGAAACGCAAATCAATACTACAATGAGGTATCACCTCACACCAGTCAGAATGACCAACCTCAAAAAATCTACACACAATAAATGCTGGAGAAGGTGTGGAGAAAAGGGAACCCTCTTGCACTGTGGGTGGAAATGTTAATTGATACAGCCACTATGGAGAACAGTATGGAGGTTCCTTAAAAAACTGACAATAGAACTACCATATGACCCAGCAATCACACTACTGGGCATATACCCAGAGAAAACCATAATTCAAAAGGACACATGCACCCCAATATTCACTGCAGCACTATTTACAAGAGCCAGGACATGGAAACAATCTAGGTGTCCAATGAGAGATGAATGGATAAAGAAGATGTGGTACATATATTGAATGGAATATTACTCAGCCATAAAAAGGAACAAAATTGGGTTCTTTGTGACGTGGATGGACCGAGAGTCTGTCATACGGAGTGAAGTAAGCCAGAAAGAGAAAAACAAATATTGTGTATTAACGCATATATGTGGAATCTCGAAAAATGGTATAGATGAACCTATTTGTAGGGCAGGAATAGAGACGCAGATGTAGAGAATGGACATGTGGATATGGGGGGAAAGGGAGGGTGGGACGACTTTTGGGAGATTAGGTTTGACATAAATACACTTCCACGTGTAAAATAGATAGCTAGTGGGAACCTGCTGTATAGCACAGGGAGCTCAGCTTGGTTCTCTGTGATGACCTAGATGGTGGGAGAAGCAGGAGAGGGAGGTTCAAGAGGGAGGGATATAGGTATACATATAGCTGATTCACTTCATTGTACAGCAGAAACTAACACAACATTGTAAAGCAAATTTACTCCAATAAAAAAAAAATAATGGATTATAAAAAATAAAAACAGTCCTTTAAAAAAAAGAAAATACACAAAGTATCTAATAAATATACTTACGTTTGAAGGTTTAAGTTTATTAATGATTGTTGTTTTGCCACTGTTATCCAGCCCAAGGCACAAAACATGAACCTCCTTCTTCCTCAGGCCAAGCAAGCCTGAAAGTCTGTCTAGCAATCCCATAATGTGAGTCAAGTATTTACAAACCAGCTGCAAGTCAGGGGAAAAAAAAAAAAGATATATTACCCACAGGCACCTTAAGAATAGAAAATATGAGCATATGTATCCCAAATTTCAGAATTTAAAGACACAGTGATATTGTGAAAACCATGTCAATGTAGCTTTGCATTTAGTAAACAGAGTTTAAGCTGATTACCAGAAAGGAGTCTTAACTGAAATGCAGATTGGCGGATAATAACACCTGGCAACACACAATAATGCCCTTGAAGTAACTGGACATTTCTCATCGTAACATATACTACTTAAGAAGAAAATGTGGTTAAACTCACAATCATGTGGAGTCTGCCATTTGTGATACCTGAGAATATTTGCAGCCTTTTCTGGAAATCTGGAACAATGATGGGCAATGGCGTTCATGTGAGCCTGATGCTGAAGCTTAGAAAGTAGAAGGCAGACCAGAATAACAGAGAATAACTGAGATTTTGGCTACATCATTTGAGCCACTGGTCAAATCTTTTTCTAAAGCCAGCCCCCTTGTAGTTTGCAGTAATACAAAGTAATAAACATTGAATTCACCATTTTTGTTTCTTTGTTTGATTATATCCAGTTTAGGTTATGTCTTCTATCCAAAGAAACAAAAAATCCTAACTGATATATTTATCTTAATTTTTCCTTAGTCCTTACGTATATCTTTGTAAGTCACCACAAATCCATTTGGGAAGAAGGTTGTGTATAAAACACACACACAATTTGAACCTTAATAAACACCTGTTTCTTTGAAACTATAACTTACATGAACTATCCTGTTAAGTATCATTTTAAAAGAATTTTAACTAGTGTACTAGTAAAGAATATGAATGTAAATACCAATCTTACATTTTCATCTCATTTTCTCAAATACCATAAAAGTTTCTTTGTTAACTTGTCCCTGAAGTGTTCATTTGTTTATCAATTCTTTCTTTGGAAAAAAAAATCCTTCCAATGCAAACTTTCAAAAAAACTCCGTCAGTAATCCAAACACAAGCATTTTGAAGTCAGATAAAACTGCTGATGATGCGTTGCTGGCTATGTGATAACTTTATGGCTATTCATACCCTTCTAAGGTACTGTTAGATTTAGACTTCAGGTCTCCAAATGAAACTTTCCAAAGGTTCTTCCTTTGGGTCCATCACCACCCCCACCTCCCAAAACATTATTATGTGGTGGGAGAAGAGAGATACTACTTTTGCCAGCCCTCAACTGCTGCAGGGACTGCTACAGCAGTAACTACAATACACCTGTATTCCAAACATTTCCTATTACTCTCCAAACCACCATTTTTAAAGTTCTCTTAAAAAACAAAACAAAACAAAACAAAAAACCCTCTAAATATCAGTTTCATTTAATAGATTTATTCTCATCTCCATCTAAGGTTCCAGAAGCTTGTCATCTTACAGCTCCTTCAGTATTTTTTTTTATTCCACACCAAAAAGGCAAGACCATACCTTGAAGGATGAGGATTCAGCAACTTAAAAAATAAGAAGCTTCCAAGACAACTGCATCTGAAAGGTGGCTGCATCATTAGTTTTGCTTAGGCCCCTTCAGAGATCATTATGGACAGAAATTTCAAAACTGAATTCCAATGATGTGCAGAAAAGAGAAGGTAAAGCGCCCCACCCAAACATGGGGCCACAGTTGTCTTACCCAAGGGATGGGTTTGACTTCAGGTACTCCATTTGTGCCGCTTGAATCGACTTCTCTCCTTGTGTTGGAGATTCAAATCTCACTCAACCCATTCCTTTAAATCTCAGCTTAGGGATAGACATCTGTAGAATCTACTTTAAGTTAGCCTTCGGATATCATGAAACAATTCACACAGACCATTTTAATTCAAGGCAAATTTGCTATTACTCACTTTGTTATTAATTGTACTAAGCGTATTGATATAGGTTTATATCCTGTTTTCCAATTCCCATACAATTTTGAATAGATTTTAAAAAATATGACCACTTCTCATATCATCCCCCTCTGGGCATCTACAATAAAGCATTGATTGTCAAAAGCTTGATACGTGAATATTCGTTTTTTCATAGAACATCGGATTGTGATTTTCTGTCCCCTTTTTCATGGATTATCAAACACCTGATGCTTGTTATTGAAATACTGTGGGATATGCAATTTAAAAGAGAAGTGGCATGGACATATATACACTACCAAACGTAAAATAGATAGCTAGCATAGCACAGGGGGATCAGCCCCAGAGGGGTGGGATAGGGAGGGTGGGAGGGAGGGAGACGTAAGAGGGAAGAGAGATGGGAACATATGTATATGCATAACTGATTCACTTTGTTATAAAGCAGAAACTAACAACACTGTAAAGCAATTATACTCCAATAAAGATGTTAAAAAAATAATAAAATAAAAAAAGTCAGTTGTTCTAAGAGATATAATTACATTTATTGAAGTTGCTTTATAAACAACTATCATAGAGCTTTATATATGCTTCTATTTCTTAGTAATTATACATCTTTATAAATTTACTTTTTGCTTGCATGAAATAAGGAAACAAGATAACTTAAGTCACTGGACATTCATTAACCATGTCCTAAGTGCACAGGAGGAGATACAGTGAAAGTTTTCTGTAGCAACCTACTCCTATAGCCATGATTCTCGACCCTGGCTGCACACTGGAATCAGCTAGCTGGATTAGTATTTCTGAAGATGGAATCAGGGCATCTGTATTTTAAAAAGCTACACAGTGTTTCTGATGTACAGTCACTATTGAGAACTTCAGGATTTTAGGATAAAGTCTAAACTTCCATGCATAGCTTTTAAAGTTGTTCACAATCTGGCTCCAATCTACCTTTCCAGTTTCTTATTTTACTGTTTTCCTCTCTCTGCAAACCAGCCAATCAAATTCTCTTGGCTGTTATCTGAGGAACGGCTTTCTTTTCTTTTCTTTCTTTCTTTCTTTTGGCCCCTCCAGGCGTCACGAGGGAATCTTAGTTCCCCAGCAAGGGATTGAATCGGGCCCCCTGCAGTGGAAGCGAGGAGTCTTAACCACTGGACCACCAGGGAAGTCCCAGAATCTGCTTTCTAAAGTTTTTTTTTTAACTTGTTGCCAGAAAAGTCCTGAAGAATTAGGATGTTACCCATAGTTACGAGCTTGGAAGGTAGGCTACACAGAGAGAGTGGTCGAGCAAAGAAAACACCATGAATGGTACTTTGTAACTTTAAAAATGTTTCTAGAGTGAATTATAGCACACTCTCACTACCCCCAATAAATATTTTTATTCAGCTTTCAGTCTTTGATGATGAAATTTCAATTATACTTCCCACACAGCAAAGAGGCCCAAATCGGGTAGTGTTAAAACCATCCAATCAAACAAAAATTCACCCAAAGCAGTTCCATGAGTTTTCTGGGGTCCATAGCCCACTTCTTCTTTTCTAGTTCTCACACATTAGAAACCAGCACACGGAGTGAAAACCATGAGGAAGAGCAATTCTAAAATTGGTGGCGGAGGGGACTGGGGGGTGGCGCTGGGTACAAAAATTGGGGTTGGGGAGATACCTGGTCTTTGAGATTAGTCCTGCGGGCCCGGGAGCTGCTGAAGAACAGGAATGGACACACTCGCTCGTATCCCTCTCTGCAATGGGAATATGGTCCGGGCGTCCCTCAGCCTTCCTCTCTAGGCCTCCACAGGAAGGATTCCTGGGCCTGAGCAAAGCCGCCTCCGCAAGTTGGGTGAAGGGGTAGCCTCTGGCTCAGCCCAAGCATCAGTGGCGGGTCAGGCGCCGTGGTGCGTGGCGTTCCCCGGGCAACCGGAGGTTTTTCCGGTGCGGAGCCACGCCTCCTCAGGTCTCAGCGCGTCAGCCGCCGTGCTCCCGTTAAGGGACTGAAGAGCTCCCCAAATGCCAGAGGCATAGCGAGCAGTATTGAAGAAGTGTAAGCGAGGTTGAAGGGGTGAACTGCCGCCTCCCAGCGAGGAGCCGCGCTGTTCCCCGGTGGAGCATAATGGGAGTTGTAGGCTTGCGCACAGCCTGCTGGGAAGTGTTCGGCGTCCGCGTTGGCTTCGGGCCTTTCTCGCCGCACGGTCTCTCCGCCCTCTCGGGAAAGTCAGCTCAGAGGGAGCGGCGCATTTTGTGGCGCCCAGAGCGCTGAGGAGTCTGCGTCGACGTCGAGCATGGGCGCAGCGCGGTGGCGACAACTGCGGGACCCGACTATAGGCTCTAGGGCGAGAAGTACGCCAGAATTGCCTGGTTGCCCATCGCATCCACCCTTTAACAGGCTGTTAGGCCTCAGACCCCGGAGTCCTGGAGAAGCAAAACCGTTCGTGCGGGCAAGGAGAGGAGATAAACTCACAGGCATTATTCGGCAAAGGAAGTCTGCCTGAACCTGGTTTCTGAGGTGTCTGATCTCCTGAAGAGATTTCCACGAGGCATAATCCCCTGCGATTAGAGTACAGTCCCCAGAATCAAATCGGCAGGTGGTTAGGAATCTGTAGTCCCAATGCTTAAAGTTAGCCACCCTCTTAAATTGCTCTGGGGTATTATAGCAATAGTAAATGACTTATCTCCTTTGTTAGCCAGGAGTATGAGATTCTTTACCCCCTCCAGCTACCTAGTGTTATATTTACTACCCTACCTGTTCTTTGGCTTATCAATTTCGGCCTATTAAGTGGATTAGCAGGGTGAAAAAAGAGACTAGAAGGAATTATATAAAAGTAATAATGGGGGAAAGATTGTATTTGCATGATCATGGGATGCATTTTATTTTATTTTGCAAATTTTCAAATGCGGTTCTGTTATTTTTACAATGAAAAAAAAAATGTTCTGGGCTAGTGACTCTTGTTGAAAGATGAAAACTAACAAAACGCAAAAACAAAAAAACCTTATAGTTGCGTATCCAAAAGAACTTACTTACCAATGTCCTTGAAAAAATGGAGTATGGAAATATATTCCGCCTTATTGTGTAGCCTTAGGCCAGTTAACGCTGCTCTATTGTTCAGCTTCTTCACCTTCAAAAAGACACTAAATATCTCATCTGGTGGTTTTGAGGAATAAGTAGGTAACAGAGGTATGTGTATGTTTGGCACATAGTAGGTGTTCAATAAACAATTTCCTATCTTCCTTTGTCCTGCAATTTTTATTATATGGGTAAGATTTTTAAATGTGGTCCTTTAACTTCTGACACTGAATTTACAGTGAGGTATTAATTACTTTTCTGTGTGTCTGGGTATTGTGACTCACTTTGATAAAAGTTGGAAGCTAAGTACTTACAGCCGGATTTTGACTTTTTTTTTTTTTCCTTAGAGCTAAGTAGAAATCTTATGTTTCAGGAAACTTTAGTGTACAGACAATTTTTCCTGTTTGGAGTTGATATTTTCTGCCCCTAGGTTGAGTTCTGTTTTTGCTTCATACAAAACATTCGGTGAACACTGGAAATGAAATGGAGAGATTGGATATCCAACTTTTCAGTCAATTTAAGCAGATAACATAATTCTTTTTTAAAAATTTGCTAAGTGAATAGTTATCTTAAGGTACATAATTCTCTTACAAAAATTTAGCTAAGTAAATAGTTATCTTAGATAAGTGTAGTTGATATGTTGGCTTCTTATTATTAGAGATGAAATAGTGGTCATGAAACCCACAATCTACTCAATAATCTAGAAAATGTCAGTTTTGAAACTAACAATCTTTAAAAAAGTGAATACTTCATATGGTTGAATCTGCTGTTTTGGTGCTTTGCCAACCGAAACAGCTCTCAACAATACACTCAAGGCTCAGCATAAAAATTGGTTTCACTTGATTTAAGAAGTTAGTTTGGGTCTCCTTATTATGAGAATAAGAAGCTTTAAAAATGGTTCTTAATTGTATGAAGGCTTCTTAAGATACCTGTATAAGGAAAGGAAGTTTCAAGTACTTTATTACCAGTTTAAATTTCATACTGGCTTTTGGAACTGTGGTAAGAATTATAAAAGAGAGAAGAGTGAGATATGGTGAGTACAGTGCTATTCTGATTAATTCAGGATACTTTTACTATATTTTCTTACCAGAAACTTTTAAAAAATATAGAAAATCCATGATTGGTAATTTACTGGATGTTTTTGGAATAAATATTGATAGTCTAAAGCTGTTTGAACAGTTGTACATTATGTGTATCTGTCAGTCATCTGCAGTTTGTATACAGTATTACCTATGCAATGAACAATTTAATTCACTTGAATCTCACAAAATATTTTGCTGATATAAAATCACTATAAAAATATGTGCTAATTATTTACAGTGACTTATGTGAATTTATGTCTTGACCTTAATGCTATTATTGTGAAAAATTACAGCTATGATTTTGTCTCCAAAATTACTAATATATGTAAAAAGCATCTAGATTTAATAGAATAAAAGATAAATTATATTAAATATGATCAACACGACAATACAAAAAAGTCACAAATTCAACCACCAGAACTGTAACTTTTATTTGCTAATAGATATTTTAATAAACAGGCTTACTCCATCTGTAAGACCCTGATAATGCCTCTTAGGAAATCATAGAAAAATAAAATACAATAATTAGTAACTTGTACTTTGTACAAAAATCTTATGTTGCTCAGCAGGTAGTTTTGCTAAACACCATATTCTTTCAGCAAATAGATAGATGACATATGTAATGCAATTCACCGCAAACAATCCCTCATTGAGAGCTGAGCATTCTATAACACTATAACTTGTAAGCATGCCAGCATGTGAAAATATACATGGAACATCATAATATTACAGTAGATTTTATAAGATGAAAACAATACCACCTTCAAGTAAGTCTGGACTACTTCGTTGTCATAGTGAAGTAGATAATAGGTAGGATTGCAGTTCTGTTGTAAACACCCTCTTACTGTGTTTATCTTTCTACCATATTGTGATACAACCAGAAAAAAGAACATAGGCTGTGTAAGGAACCTGAGTGAAAGGCATATATTGAAGCTCTAAATAGTGATGTAATACTAAAGAGAAAAAATAATGCAGTGCTGCACTTCCTTCTCACAAACAGATCTTTTCCCGTTTTTGCAAGAGTAGATGGGTACAGTGCTAAATCCATAATTAATGATAAATAACTTTATGACAGGTTACAAAGAGATACATTTTAAAAATCATAGGAAGAAAAAATGTTTTCAGCTGCAGTTTATCATTAGTCAAATATTACTCTCTGAGGGACTGTCTCAACCTAGACAGTTGTTATCTAGGCATTTAATATAAATGTACTATTTAGTATTTAAATAAACTTTTTAGGATTTGTGCTACAAAGATTTTTATAACTTTTTTATTTTGAATACACTGCAACTGTCAAATCTACCATTTAATACTTGATATGGCCATTTAAATATTGAATTTAATCAAATGCATATTTATATGTACACATATATCTTTATATTTTTGGCTATGCTAAAACAGAAAAAAATGGAGAGCAATCTTATTCCATTATTCACAGTCTAATTTTACATCAAATCCAAAGAACAAATATGCACGTATAAATTCCAACACACTGAATTACATACAGCCTATCCAGAAATAAAGCTCCAAGCACAATGAAAAAGTCACATCCTTCCTATAGGATAGACAGGGCACAATGAAAAAAAAAAATATCGCCCTTGTGTTTCTCCTAAACGACAGATGTTTTTATATGAAAACAAAACAAAATAAAATATTGTTTTACCAAACGATTAGAGCCTGATTACCTTTATTTAGTTATTTATTTTAATTTCAGATGTGGGCTCAAACCATCTCAAAATAGTGTTTTGAGAAAATTGACAGCTTGAATATATAATACACATCTTTAAGCATTAACTAATTTTCATAAGCTTTGAATTAGAATGGCTACAAGATGTTTCTGTCTTTTACACTGTAGTAGACAAAAATAACAAAACATGGGAAGTATCTATGGCATTGAGAAGTCCTCACTTAATCTCTACATTATGGAAAGGGGACTCTGTTATCAGCATCCTTGGAAAAGCTCAGAATTCAGTTTCAGGTCTTCCAAATAAGATGTCTCAAAAATATTTAGTAAAATGGCTTTAATATATTTTATACAATAGGTCTTTTTCCTGTGGTGTATTACATACAAATTCCCATTGACTATGTTTATATATGCACATATATATGTTTATGTGTGTGTGTGTGTGTGTGTTCCCCCTTTCCAACTACTTACACATCTCTCCAGCCTATACCTGCTTCCCACTCCTTATACTGACTTTTCTTTCCTCTTGGTAAAGTAAGACTACTCACACAGTAACATCCTTACATTTCTACCATAAATCTACCAACCTATCTGCATATTACACACTCTGCCTTCCCTCCCATTGTAGTTCTGTCTCCTCCTGTCAAAAACTAACCTTCCAACTTAAGCTATGAATCCTAACCCTTCTACTTCTCAAAGCCTTTTCTAATTAAATTCTCTCTTGCATAATCAGTTTTCCCCTTTCTACCAGATCATTCTCATTCTTATATAAATATTCCCTAGCATCCTTTCTCTAAACACACACACACACACACACACACACACACACACACACACCTTTCTTGACCCCATATCTACTTCCAACTACTCAGCTACTGCCCTGTTCCTCTTGCTTTCTTATGGTAAAACTTCTTGAAAGAGTTGTGTATAGATACTGACTCCACCTTCTTTTCTAAAGTATCTTCTCAATCCACTTCAATCAGGCTTTGACTTCACTACTTCATAGAGACTGCCCTTGTCAAAATCGTCAGTAACTTCCATGTTGCCAAGCCCAATGGCCATTTCTTTACTTTAAACTTGGCTTCTTAAAGCATTTAATCCAGATGGCCAATTGGTTTTTTTGTTCTCTACGTTACCTTACACTCCTCAGGGTCCTCTGCTGGTTTCTAATTCTCCACCTAACTTCTACATTGACATGCCTTGGATCTCAATCAAGCCCTACTTCTCTATCTTACAGGCTTTTCCCAGGTGATTTAAAAACATTGAATACCATATATATATTGATGGCTTCTAAATCTTGATGTCTAGCCCTGATCGCTCCTTGGAACTCTTATATACAACTGTCTGCTCAATATCTCCATTTGAATATCTAACAGGTATCTCAGGCATTACATGGCTAAAACCAAACTCCTGATTTTTTTCCCTCCAAACCTGCTACTCCTGCACCACCACTGACTACATTTCTTATTTTTCAAATGTAGAATTTATCTTCAATTTTTCTCTCTTCATCCCTCAGGGCCAATCCATTAGCAAGCCCTGTCTTCAAACATACCCGACATCCATCCACTTCTCTCCATCTTCACTACTTCTTCTCTAACAAAAGCCACCTTGTTTTTTCTTTTTTGCTTAAACTACTGTAGCAGCCTCATAAATGTTCTTTGACCCCCATCTCATTTTTGCCTCTCTTTGGCTCATCAACTGTGTACCAAGCACACTGTTCTCTCTACCCTCAAAACACTCTAAAGTCTCACACATTAAACTATTCCTTCTGCCTGGAATTCCCCCAGATTTTCTCATGACTGGTTCCTTCATGCTTTTCATACATCGGCTTAAATATCACATCCTCAGAGAAGACTTCCTTTACCACTTAATATAAAGAAGCCACAGTCATGCTATGTAACAATATTAATTTAATTTTCAGCATAGCACTTATCAGTACTTCTTCATTGTGTGTCTTTACCACTAGAAGGTCAATTCCATGAGACAGGGGCTTTTGCTTGTCTTGGTCGCTTTGTGTCCTCTGTGTTGAGAATAAGACACTTGTACAAGATAATGTTTAGTAAGCATTAGTTAATGAATAAATGGACTTATGGATAAATATACATTTAAAGTAAATCAGTATATATGTATATATACTATTTTTAAAATTAGGAATTATACAGTTTTGGACTAGCAAACACACTTGATTTAATTGTGTTTGTTTATTATATCTGTTCCCCATAGTGTAAATAGCTTTAACTGGACAAATCATAATTTTTTTGTTGTTGCTATTCTTTATATTAAAATACAGACACCTAACTATTTCATTTAATGGTAGAGTGATCAAAGTTGTGAGGTGGGAAAGGGAATGTTTTGCTTCCTGAAAGGAATTTTTGGATACTCCATAGAAAATAAGCAATTGATGCAAAAATGGAATAGCTTTTACCTTTGTTTGAAGTATCCCATTTGGTGAAATTTAAAAATTGAATAAACAGTGGAAAAGTAACTATAAAAATATATGTTCACTACAGTACTTTGAATATACAAAGTCTAATGGAAGACTTTCTTTTTGTATTTCCATTTATGAGAAAGTAAAAGATTTTGCTCTTTCCAGAAGACTTCATGGAATATATGACCAGTATTAGATAAGAGCAGTAGCTTCAAAAATAATAATTTCTAACCACTATGTTATGGATTTTAGCTGCAACTTCTCTGAGAATTGGAAGGTTACAAGCAATATTAGAGAGACTGAATGGAAATATATAAAGCAGTCCTTTTTTTTTCTAATACTTAAAACAACTGAAAAGAGAAGGCAATCTCCTTGAAAGAATATAAGCATTTAGAGATCATAAGATATAATGTACAACTAATATGTAGGTCCTGTATTTTTTAGACTATGTGTAAAATTTATGTATCTGTATAAAAGCATAACTTGATTCAAAAAGACTACCCTTTCAACTCAATTATTTTTACCTGCATCTTATATATACTGTTTTTACATTTAATAAAGCAGAAGGAAAAACTTTTTATTAATAGGAGTGATATGTATAAAGTGCTTTGACAGTCTAATCAATTTTTGGGAGGCAAATTCTTAATTATATATGTCTTAGAAATCAAAAGAACTATTAGTATGGAAATGTTAATAATTGTGATCATTCAGTCTGTTAATATACTTTTAAAAAATAAATTTAAATTTTTGATATTTTGGTAAGATTTCTTTCTAATTTTATATAGCAATATATATTTTAACAAATATTAGTGGAGTTATTTATATTAGAGATTCTCATCCTCAAAATGCATTTTAGCTTCAAAATTACCAGTAAGAGTAACATGACATAATTTTCAGACAGTTTTCTATTAATTTTTTGTTATTTTTAATGAGGTAATTAATAGTTTTAACATAAACTCCACTTTATATTACCTTTTTGCCTTTTCCTCAGTTTTAATGGAACTTGGTCCATTTTCATGTTCTGCATTCATGCTCTGCCTGTGATTTTTTAAAAAATAAGGTTATTTTAGAAGGTATAACTAACATTTTAGGAAACATAGACTTGTTAATTAACAATTATTCCATCAAAAGTCAAAATTAAGCTGTCAAAGTTTATACTGCATACAAAATTAAACCTAAGTATAGTTTGTGAAAAATGTGCAAAGTTATTCAAATTTCCAAGGACACAATCTAATGATGAAGTATGATTAACAAAATCATTAATAATGTATCATAAATAAAGCACATATAGTAATCTTTAAAGTCCAGTGTTACCCATATTCATGTTTGTTAGGAACGCTCAGGTATTGTGCCCCACCAAAAACAAAAATGCTCCCATCTCACATTTTGATTTTTTTCTCTTGGAGGCCTAAAACACCTAAAATTATATCAAAACTCCATATCTGTAAGAAGAAAATGAGATTTTTGCATTGTATAAATATATTAATACAATTTTCTTTAAATACATACATATGGCATAGGGAGAACAACATCCATTAAAGCAAATTAAAAACCTCCATGACAAACATTTATGCAAGTTAAACCTTATTTTCCAAGCAGCGCAGAAATTTTAAAAAGCCTCAGTCACTGTTTATTTTTATATTGTCCACGAATATTATTATTATATTGTCACTATTATTTTAAAGATACTCTTGAAGATATTGCAATAATAGCTCTAGATAAAATACCAATGGATTTTCAAACAAATTGGTTTTAACAATGCTCACATCAATCACATCAACATAAAATAGCTTGTTCAGTTACAAGTCTGTTATCAAATGAGTGGTCATTAATTTTGTCATAGAGCTTCTAAAGACAACAATTTTAAGCAGATTTATTTAAGCATTACTAAGTGGCAATAAATAAAACATGCACAGTTAAGTAAAAACTTCATTACAACTTAAAAAATGATAATACTGGGTAAATAATTCTAAAAAGAGCATCAGTTACTACTTTGAAAAATGAACTAATATAATTAATTATATTCTGGCTTCTCTCTGAGTGAAGATGTGTTTACGTGAAAATTTTAGAAAAACAATTTCTATCTAAATGCATAGATATCATTCTACAAATTACTAAATGTGGAAGAGAGACTTTTAATTTATTATAAAAGCAATAGAAGAGGACATTTTAAATTAGGTAAAAATCTTGAAAGTGTATTGTTTATTCATCTTTATGATTTAGCACTGTTCACTCCATCTATCAGGATTTCAAAAAGTTAAATGATATTTGGTCTTTCAAGAACAAAGGCAAATTAAGACTGTTCTAAGGATGATGATCTATAAACATAGAAAAACCTGTATAGTAATGTTCACATCAATATTGCTTGCCATGAAAGCTCATATTTAACCAATGAAAACAAGGACATTTATCTTCAAAGTTAATAATGCCTAATTAAATATAAAATTTGATTTAGATATATGAAAAATGAAGGTTCTCCTGTCCTTGGAGTTTTCTTTAAAATAATATATTATTTTGGAATAAAGACAGTTCTCCCTTCAATCTCTCTCTAATGAAATGGAGACTCTGATGCTAACTAAATTAGAATCCTGAAGTAGGGTTGTCCTTTTATTATTTTGTTGAACACCTTAAAGTCACATCTCAGTTGTTCTAATTTACAGTTTGAGTTGATAACATTATCTTAACCAACAGTAAGTTTATCATGACAAATTAAAGATTAACCAGAGGTTACAAATAATGGAGGAATATGGATGAGAACAGAGCTTTACTTGAGAGGAGATTTTCACTAATTCTGGTACTTTTCTACAACTCCCAGGAAATTGTGTTGTTAATCTGTACTTTATTTCCTAATCGAAAGTAGATACCACATCTTTATATCATTACATTTAAAAGAGATCTTTCGTCGCTTTTTATATTCTTAAGATGAATTAGGTTTAAAAGGTAGTGGAATTCTTCTTTGAGATCTTCCCCTTTAAATGAAATAAATAAAAAATTCCCTTAAGAATATAGAGATTTGGTATTCTGATAAACTAGTGTGGAAATTCAAGTAAGAACCTTCTTTATTTTGTTTAGCAAGAAACTTTGCGTTCAATGGATAAGTGCAAAAGTGTAATAAAATGGAGGTGACTTGGTAGCATTAAGAGAAATACAACACTTTGTATTTGCCAGATTCTTTTCCAAAAGATGAAGTTAATTTTTTAGTAGTGCTTTGCTATCCATAGTAATTGAAAAGTTTACTTTTAATTTTTTTGTATCACTTTTAAATACAATAATTTTGAATCAATACTGATAAGCTAAAATAGACTTTTAAATCTATTCTAATATCCCAAAAAAGCCAATGCCAACCAGGTTTTTGTTAACTTCTTTTGAATTAAGAGCAAAGAACCTAAGTCTTCCAATTAAGATGTAAATATGCTTTTTTAAACATTTTATTTAAATCCATCATTAATTTGAAATTGGATATAATTATTAGATGAAAGAGGATTAGTTAAAATTACATTTTGATGACTTGGATCTTCTTCTGGATCTTTTTCCCCCAGGAGACACGTATATCACGTCACATCCTCTTATAACAAAAAAAAAATACATTTTATCCTCATAAATCTTTGAAACCCTTGTCTAATACTTATCTTTTTAAGGGAATAGTAAGAGAAAGATGGGGTATTTATTCTTCTGGAATATAAGATTTTTCTTTTCCTTTATTTCATCTAGTAATAAATGTGCTCTGGTCATGAGTAATCATCTCTTTCCTTTGTTTAATATATCATGTTTGAAAGAATTTTATGCAACCATTTCAGCTGTATACTCATTATTACATTTACTAAGGCCAGTGAATTGGCTTGGGCAAGAGATTACCCCAGAATCGTTTTTGAGAAATGGCTGATGTTTTCTAACTGGAAGTACCTTTGAGGTAGTGAGCCTACACCTGAACTGAAAAGTATGCCACTGGACAATAGAAGTATGTGACTCCTGAGGAGGATCAGCTGTTAACAAGAGAGATTCTCTCAGAGAATCCAGCAAGTGTGCTCCCTTCTGCCAGAGGAAGTGTGGAGTGTTCTATGGAAAATTTGAGGTCCAACATATTTCTTTCCATAGGACAAGGTTTTTTTTTTTTTTTTTTACAAGGTTTTATTTCACACTGGACAAGGTTTTATTTATTCAATGTATTTTTGTTCTGTGGAAAGAACTAACCCTTAGTGACATGGCAATCACAGCAAACATAGCAAATAGGCTCTAAGTTTTAAGCTTAAGAGTTACTTGAACGTAAGGACACTACAGTCAAACTCATCTTTGCCATAAAATTTTATGCATGTAGGAGACACCTTATAGATATTTGTTAAAATGAACTAAAGTTTACATTACCTTTATTGAACATTATTATAAAAAATTGAAAATCTGTTGAAAATGTTGATCATAAAAACCAAAAGCTGGATGACTTCAGTGCCCAGTGCTGTAATGGAAGAATACCATAAATTTGACACAGTGTGCTCCTCTACCTTTTGGAGTCTTCATATAAAAAGCACTAAAATATTTTTGGATCGAAAGTTAATATGAGTCTTTGATACTTAATGGAATTTGAACTTGGAAAAGTTAAAAGAAGTGATTATATCTTCTTCTAATCTCTTTGTTATATAAAGACATGTACGACAACTGTGAGTTGATAACAGTTTTTGATTCATAAAATATTTCTTTTAAATTAATAACACATTTCCCTAGCTAAAGCAGTAGGAAAGGATCATCTTCATCCATTTTGAAATTACTTTCCAAAGCACTTAATTTCCAGTTAATGAAAAGCCAGAATTCATACCCTCTGTATGTGTAAATGCTCCCATTTATGTGGTAGGACCCAAAATACCTAGTATTGGTGAACATTTTGAGATAAGAGATTTAACTGACTGCTTTACAGAGTAGAAATTTGGTAGGGAAAGACATAAAAATGGCTTTTTAAGAAAATTGTGGTTGGGAGATAGGTAATGTAATTCATTCTTCACCACATCTTCCGAAGACCTCCTATAAAGACTGCTTTTCAAGGATTAAATTTGGATTTGTTTTCCATGCATGGGCTGAGTTGGGCCTTAAAGCTGTGGCTGGAAAATTTTTTTTTTCAGGTATTTAGTTGGATAGATTTTAAAGAGTAATACAGAGTGAAATAAGAAATCCTTCTTGATTATGGCATGCATAACTTATTTATCAAGTTATAACTCAGTGCAAAAGTGCTGTAATTCTTGATTTTTGTTAAACCAAGAGCTTTGCAACTTCTGATGGCTTTTTTAGTGTAATGATTTACATACCTAATCTCTCTTTTTCATTGTACATTGTTTTTACATTTTTTCCCAGTTATGTCTTATATATACTATGAGATAATGAGTTGACTATAGGCTGGAAACTGACCACATAGAAAATTTTAAAAAATGGTTCCTTCAGCTGTCTGATTTTCAAAATCTAAAAAGCCCCTCAGTAGTATAGACTAGGAAATTTAAAATAAGGCAGGTACATGACTATATATGCATATTTTAGTTATTAAAGATTATTTTTGGAGGCTTGTGATTTATGGAAGTTACTCATTTTCTTTCTATCATTATGTTCTATGTTATGAATATTAAACAGCTTTAATTACTGAATATGTGCACTAGTAAATCTCAAACTATTTCATGTAAAATTTTCAAATCGTGATTGGTAGGCAGTAAAGAAATAGATATACTTATTTTTTAATGTTTCTGTTTAATCTTGCATACCTTGCTCTGACCATGATGAGGTTCAAATTTACACTAAAGATTATCATGCTTACAGTAGCAAAAAATATAAATGTAATATAAATGTAAATTTTAAAGAGGATTGGGGGTAAGAGACAAAGTGAAAAGGCAGTTTTATAATACTACAGAAAGATGTTTGGGAAGGAAAAAAAACTATGAATTAACCAGATATAGAATAGGATCATTGGATTCTTGAAGAAAAAAATTCTTAACAGAGAATTTAAATCTTGCAAGCACTGAATGCCCATCCCATAGAAGTTTAAATACTTTATAGAATTTATTTCATCAAAGTATACAGATGTTGCTGACAGAGTCCTATGGAAGACCATAATTATTCTATTCCTTATTTTCTAAATATGTTTTTGTTGTATTATAAAAATAAATATATATGATTAATAAATTTAATCTGCTTTACATCTGTTCTTATTTAATATATATTTGAAGATAGGTAAATATGGAAATTTTATATTTCCTCTAAATGCATCCAGATTTGTGTAAATGTAACAAGCAAACTGCAGACAGTCTGTGAGTGATGCATGACCATGCAGGTGATGGCTGGAAAATGTTGCTAGCTATTTCTGACACACTTACTTAAAAAGTGATGGATTTCCCACTTTTTTCTTTTTTATTGTACTTTAAGGAATACTTTAAAGACTCTTCCTTCTAGCTCTCTCTGTTTCTTTTGAAATGAGAAAATTTTAGCTGTGGGAGGCAAAAATCAGAAGATAAATCAACAAAAGAAAATATGTGGAAGGGTCTAGTCTAATGGGACAATCAAAAAATCTTAAAATAGGAAAAAAAAATCAAGACTCCTTTTATAGCAAGAAAACTACTATCACCAAAAAATGTAATTTAGGTAGGAATTTGAGGATGTGGGTAGGGTACCTTTATCTGCGAGATCAAATAAAACTTAATTTTTATATGAAATCAGCATCTTCAGACAACCTGCTCTTTTTTTTTCTCTTAAGACATTCTCACTACTCTTCCACCTAGCACAGCAGTTATTTTTTTAGTTTCACAGGGAACAGCTGATTTTATAATTGAATTTGTTCATACGACATTACTGTTTTGATAAGCTGACTCAGCTTAATTCAATGAAAAGTATATTTGCCTGTTTTTGCAGCCTCCAGAAGATTATGGCAACAACACACCTTAGCTGTGTTTACATTTTTATGTTACTGTATCAAGGACTCAGGTTACACACAATTCATATATGCTCATGTGCTAGATCCGTTTATACCCTCTTTGGTGTACGCAGCGGCATACCTGTCTCTTGGAAGGTTTGGAAAACAGCTCAGCATGTTCGTGTAACTTATTTTTACAAACAAAACATAAAAATTCTTAAACTTGCAAAATGTACCAATATTAGACAGTTCGATGTGTTTATTTTCTTGGGCCACCATGTAACTATCATAAAATTCTGTTTAAATTAAAATCTTGTTACGTTTAATCTAAGGCTATAATCGTAGATCTTTTATTCAAAGCAATTCTGCTGAGAATAATTTTCTTAATGCTTTGATAATTACTCTTGCAAACTTGTGAAGATGAACCAAGGAAACAGTCATGGATTATTCCATGCTTCACTCTATTTATAGCCTTTAGAGCAATGGACTCACTCTTGGTCTTTCCAGGGGTGATCTTCATAACACAGTAGAGAAATATACTATAGTTAGTAAAAAATTAGAGGGGAAAGCCTGCCTCTAAACTGCCACCTACTACGAAATATGTAGGACACTATAAAGTTAATTTTAAAAAATGACAAACCAAGACTTAAGAAGTTTTAAAAGCACAGTATGTTTCTCCCTCACCCTCCCTGATAACTTCCTTCTCACCCCAGTCACACTTGACAAGAATTCACTACATGAAATCATTGGTCTTTTCTGCAAATAATTCTAACAACGTCAGGCTTCGACAGGTAAAGTATTGTAGGATAGAGTTAACGATATGACCCACAGAGTTGAATATAATTATCTAAAAAATAAATATTCATGTCAGTTTGGAAGCTACTCGATCACAAAACATGAAAGCAAGGTCAACTCTTTCTTTTTAATCTACCATCAAACTCTAAATACATCATTATCTCCAAATTCCTTTGGGTTAAGTCCTTGAACACTTCCGAAATACAATTATACAAAGTTACGCATCCATGCTGAGTTATTTACCATTGTGTAATGATAATCTGCAGTGGGCCAGGGTTTTATTTGCAGGTTATTCAGAGAGGAGCTATGATGAGTGATTTTTAAGTCCAGGTTGGAAGCATAAACAAAGGGTGTGTGCCCGTAGCCTGACAGGAGACTGAAGTTTGTGAAGTGATGTTTGGAGAATCAGAAGAGAGGGTAGTAGAGAGGATATCTTTCATTTTAGAAATGCCGAGGCACAAAACACAGGTGCTTGTAGTACTTTCATACATGAAATCCCTTCTCCTGTATGTGCATCATGTGTAAACGTAAAGTCTGTATACTGCTGACTATTCGTCTCTGGTGTCCAATGAGTATGACTCCAATTCTTCTAATATCACTGTGAGAGATTGAGAGAGAGAGAGAGAGAGAGAGAATATGAACATTTAGATCTGGTAAGTATGACAGAGAGGAAATGAACATTTAGATATGGTAAATGTGCCCCATGTCAGATTTGCCAAAAATTGTATACCTGGTAAAATGAGAGTTTAAGCAGAGATATAAATGAAAAACAGGAGTTCGTTACCTTTCTCTTTACCCTGGTGCCAGAGAAGGCGTCAGGTCAACCTCAGATTTAAGGGTACAAAGAATTCAGGTACCGATGTAATGTTCAGATATTTCATAAGCCCAAGGGTTTTATGTAATTATATAAATTTTCAACAGTATTAGCAAAATAGCATGTAGGATAGAAAGTATAATGTGGACTCCATTTTAATTGTCATGGCCTTTCAATAATCTGAAAAAATGCCATTATGTTATGTTGAACAGTATGAAATTACCATTACTATTTTACAACAATGGCAATTTATTATGGCTTCACCTACTAGTTTCAGTATCTTTCTTTTAAGCACATGTTGAGCATTTTCACTGCACCCATGAAAGGATAGCATTTGAGAAAGTGGAAAAATGCTGGACCATTATAACATAGAGAAAAAGCTCTGAGATAACATAATATTGTATTATTACAATTATTACATTTGATGAAAGTAATAGGAATTGATTTAGTATACATGAGTCAAAAATAATTTGCAAAGGTAAAACTATGTTGATGTAAAGTCTATGATGTGAACAAGAGTAATATGCATTTTAGAAAGCATTTAAAATTTTAAATAGTTTTTTAAATTAAATATATTCTTTCAAAGGAAAATAGTTAAAAGTGCAATGTCCAACTTTCACTAGAATGATTGACAGAAATGGTGAGGAAAGATGTGGAAACACCATCCTAGTATTAGGGAAGGTAGTTTAACCATGGTGTTCTTGATATAGTATTTGAATTTATAATCTCCTGAGTGGAGCATCTAAATATAGTAATAAACATAGCACCACTTACTCAATGCTCATTCTTGAAATGAGGTCAAACGTTGTAAACCCTGCTGCCATGAAGTTATTCTTATATTGCCCCATCTTTATAGAATCTAGCCAGTCACCGACCGTCACAAACAAAGGATATTCGGGAACTTCACCAGGAGAATCTGGCATTCTACGAGGAAAAAACAAACAAACAAGCATGGAGACCATTTAAAAGCCAGACAAAGCAAAAAATACCCAACTTTATTTTTACATTTTACAGTATTCTTACATCAAATGTTTTCATCCTCCATAGAACACTAGAGATTTAAAATTTTTCCATCATATTCAAATCAGCCACTTATACCTGGTCAGTTTCACTTGTCAGTTTCTTTTGTCTTTTCCTGCTTTTTGCCACTACTAGGTCTTATACTTGATGTATCTTGAGAAAACCCACATCTTGCTAACTTCTGTTTACTTTTTTCTCTTGCATGAAATTCTGTTTTCAAATTTGAGGAATACCCCCAAAGAAAGTAACTAGCCACAGGCTATTCACTCATACGCTTTCTGACCTGCCACTGAATCTATGCCCTTTGGCCTTTTTCACATTTTTTTAAAAAAATTCTATTTATTTTTGGCTCCGTTGGGTCTTCATTGCTGCGCGCAGGCTTTCTCTAGTTGTGGCGAGCGGGGGCTGCTCTTCGTTGCAGTGCATGGCCTTCTCATTGTGGTGGCTTCTCTTGTTGAGAAGCACAGGCTCTAGGTGGGCGGGCTTCAGTAATTGCAGCAAGAGAGCTCTAGAGCGCAGGCTCAGTAGTCGTGGCGCACAGGCTTAGTTGCTTTGCAGCATGTGGGATCTTCCTGGACCAGGTATCGAACCCATGCCCCCTGCATTGGCAGGCAGATTCTTAACCACTGTGCCACCAGGGAAGTCCCCTTTTTCACATTTGCTATGATAACCCCTTCTTTTTTTTGTGGTGAATTCATTGATCAAGTCTCCATTTATCTGTCCTCAAACATTCAACAAGAATTTATTATTTATTAAAAAGTAATTTCTGCTGTCATAGAGCTCAACTGCATGAATAAGATTTACATACATCCAAGTATAGGGTAATACAGCCCAAAGCACAGATATTAATAAAGCACAAAACTAGAGCAAAATCAATGCAAGCTTGGGTTAACAAGAAAAAGGAATCTGTCATTGATGGATCTTAAAGTAAGTGATACAGAAATTTGTATTTCTGTTCCTAAGATCTGATGCACAAGGGCATTCCAGTTAGAGATATTTTTGTAGTTTTAATATAAAAATAATATAAGGGTATTATTTTGAAAAGGTTAGTGAATGTGTGAATACATAGATATAGATACATATAGGTATATCACCAGGACTCGGGTCTTTAGGAGCACAAAAGCCAGAGATGTACATAATACATGGGGATACAAGTTGTACACTGTATGACTCCTGAAGACCCTGAAAGATGCCCCTTGGAGTTATTTAGGACAAAGTCCCTACTAAAGACCTAAAATTCATTTCTTTGGTTTTTCTTTGATTCTACATTGACTTCTACTTTTCTAAACTGAATTCTAGTTGAAGATGGACAGGGGGGTGAAGAAGGATGACAGGGAAATCCAGGGATTATTGCTCTTTCTATATAATTGAAAGTTGCATAAACTAAATGCATGTATCTTGTGATTATACTGTAGTCCATATGGAGTCTGGTTACTCTTCACAGTGACTTGTGTTCTTTTTACCACTACTCAATTCTGTTACCATATTTCCTATTTTGGAGGCTGTAAAGCCACATTTTATTTTCCTGTACTAAAAACTGCAATGCTATTTGATTATGGGCTATTTCATTCTAATTAATATCAGAATGATTCATGATTTGACCCTAAACAAAGTTTAGTTATGTTAAAGGTTGAAAAGCTATCATGGCATCTACAAATAAACACTTTAACGGTTGCTATATTTCTTAGTTTCCTAGAGTTGTTTATATTAATAAGAATTATCAAATAAATAAAAGTTCATATATCAATAAAAACAATAAAGTTCTCCATGGCAAACAGAGTTAAACAGGGTTTTTAATTGTGGCGTTTTTTAGAGCCTTCACTATCCTAATGTGCCGTGTGAATACATAAGAGGATTCAAAATAGCTTCTGCACTATTTTCCTAAATTATCTGACCAGTTTCCTACAGAACATACTTCAGGAAATAGTGCTGTAGTAAGTTCACTGACCAAGTTTAAATATCAAAATGCCCAGGGTATCCTTAGTCCTTATTAACATAAATAAAACAATATATGTTAGGAAGCTGAATGTCCTATTTCAAAACACTGTGGCTCTCATGTCTTTTAATTACTTGTCTGAGAAATCTGTTGAAACTGAACCAAACTAAAAGGATGTGTTTAGGTGACTTTCCCTTCATACTCCTATGCCATTCTTGATGCACAGACATAGTCAAATGACTTCCACTTCTCTCTCCTGAGATAATGCTAGAATAACTCTTGAGATTTCACAATTCATATAATTGGTGAGTGAAAATGTAATTTGCTAATTTTATGTCCTTAGTATAGAAAGGTCATGGAAGGACATTCTGTATACTAAATGACTTAAATGGCCTATTTCTCTGTTGAAAAGCATCCAGTATTTGCTCCTAGAATGTTTCAATACCATAATTCCCTTTCTCTCCATACATCTTTAGTAACCTAGTTACACTTTGGCCTTTATGCGACCGCACTGACGGTTGATTTAGGAAGGTCAGCGTTCCCTCATTGTTCACAGCCACTGTGCAATAACTTTTCTTTCACCTTATAATGAAGTTGAAAAATGCTGCTATTTTCTGGCTTTGAGGGTTGGGTGCCATCACCCTCACATGAATTCTCTGGAATATTACCTAATAAACAATAGGCGCCCTTTCTTATCAACCATGTGCAATGATAAATTCAGTCTGCTATTTGCTGAGCATGTAGAAATTTCTGCTATTTGGTGACTAGTGGGAGCTTCCCACCTGAGAAACGTCTTTACAGCAAAACCTCACAGAAAAAAAGTACATATTGTAGAACAGAAGGTCAAAGGTCTACTACCTTCCTCAGAAAAATGAGGAGGCGGTAGAATTAGGAAATTGTTCCAGGTATAAATTATGGTCAATTAAGATTAGGAAAAGGGCTGCAGTATAGCTAGAATAGGTAATAGTATAGTTTAAGGTGCAATAAACACATACTCTCAATATATGAAAATGAATAGCACTGATAGAGCCAAGAAGTCTTGATTCTGATGAGCGCTTTGAGTTCATAATAGTATTAGTATTTTAATTTAGAAAGTTCTTAGGTTACCAGTAGGTATTAAAGCTGCCATTAAAAAGCAGGAAGGTTTTTATCCTCAAAAGTTTTCCATATTTTATAATCATCATGTAAATATAAAAGTAAGAGACCTATTAAAAATGATTCAAGAAAAGTTATACTTTGAGAAACACTATTCCAAGGTAGGATCTTGTTTTATTTTATTTTTTTAATTTTTATTTATTTATTTATTTATTTTTGGATCTTTTTTTTAAACATCTTTATTGGAGTATAATTGCTTTACAGTCGTGTGTTAGTTTCTGCTTTATAACAAAGTGAATCAATTATACATATACATATGTTCCCATATCTCTTCCCTCTTGTGTCTCCCTCCCTCCCACCCTCCCTATCCCACCCCTCTAGGTAGTCACAAAGCACCAAGCTAATCTCCCTGTGCTATGCGGCTGCTTCCCACTAGCTATCTATTTTACGTTTGGTAGTGTATATATGTCCATGCCACTCTCTCACTTTGTCACAGCTTACCCTTCCCCTCCCCATATCCTCAAGTCCATTCTCAAAGGAGGCAAGAATATACAGTGGAGGAAAAGACAGCCTCTTCAATAAGTGGTGCTGGGAAAACTGGACAGGTACATGTAAAAGTATGAGATTAGGTCACTCCCTAACACCATAAACAAAAATAAACTCAAAATGGATTAAAGATCTAAATGTAAGGCCAGAAACTATCAAACTCTTAGAGGAAAACATAGGCAGAACACTCTATGACATAAATCACAGCAAGATCCTTTTTGACCCACCTCCTAGAGAAATGGAAATAAAAACAAAAATAAACAAATGGGACCTAATGAAACTTCAAAGCTTTTGCACAGCAAAGGAAACCATCAACAAGACCAAAAGACAACCCTCAGAATGGGAGAAAATATTTGCAAATGAAGCAACTGACAAAGGATTAATCTCCAAAATTTACAAGCAGCTCATGCAGCTCAATAACAAAAAAACAAACAACCCAATCCAAAAATGGGCAGAAGACCTAGATAGACATTTCTCCAAAGAAGATATACAGATTGCCAACAAACACATGAAAGGATGCTCAACATCATTAATCATTAGAGAAATGCAAATCAAAACTACAATGAGATACCATCTCACACCGGTCAGAATGGCCATCATCAAAAAATCTAGAAACAATAAATGCTGGAGAGGGTGTGGAGAAAAGGGAACACTCCTGTACTGTTGGTGGGAATGTAAATTGATACAGCCACTATGGAGAACAGTATGGAGGTTCCTTAAAAAACTAAAAATAGAATTACCATATGGATCTTGTTTTAATATGAAACTATCACACGCTTAAAGGCTTTTCTCCCCTTACCACTCTAACATAACTTTTTCCTAGCTCTTACATTTATATATGGTTAGCAGAACTGTACAGATAGGGTCCATTCTATTCTGTATTGCCTTTATTTCACATACTGAGGAATATTTTCTATATGTCAGTGGTCTTCATAACTAATATTCAAGTGAGTGTATAGTATTCTGTAGGTTGATGCTTAATAATTTGTCAATTCCCTGAGTCAGACTCTTAAATTGCTAGCAACCTTATTAAATTTATTACAGATGATTATATAATCATAGAACATGTATCTTTATGCTTCAGTTGAATTACTTCCTTGGGAAAAATCCATAAGACAGAAGAATTTTGTTTTTAAAGAGTAAGTTAAAACTCCCTGATGGCAGGAATCATATCTCATATATCTTTCTGTTTTCTGTAGGCCTTACCACAATGCTGAAAGTATTAAAGGAATTCATTAAATAAGTGATAATTTAGATTTGAATATTCTCTACAGAAAAGTTTGGTCCATGACATAATGGTTGATTCATGATGAATAATCTACTTTCATTTAACTCATTAAATGGAAGAATAAGAGCTTATTGCTGTAACGGTCAGCCTATTAATGAATATGCTGTTGATTTAGTTTATTCCTCACATTGCAAAAATGTTTGCTTATCTATCTTGATAGGTTTCAGAGTGGAGGAAGAGGCAGTTACAGGTGAGTGAGGCAGCACAGGGTTAAGGGACCTAGAACCACAACAGCAACATTTATCTTATTCAATATCACTGTTTTTACATGAGTTTCTCATCTCATGACTAAGGGACTATACTTCACACTATTTACTACACAAACTACCTACCTAACCTTTGAAGGAAGCATTTATCTAATCAGATTAAAAAATAAAACATTGCCCTCCCTATAATTAGGCCTAATCGTCAAATTGAACACAAGTTAATGAAACAATTTTGATATTCCTTTAAAATTTTAAAGTGAAATTTTGCACAAGATGTTCTAAAATTCTAAGGGCATAGAACCATGCCATAAATCTTGTGACTATTTCATGCTTGTGGGCAATATCTCTCTTTTTTTTTTTTTTTTTTCCCGGACGCGGGCCTCTCACTGTTGTGGCCTCTCCCATTGAGGAACACAGGCTCCGGACGCGCAGGCTCAGCGGCCATGGCTCATGGGCCGAGCCGCGCATGTGGGATCTTCCTGGACCGGGGCACGAACCCGTGTCCCCTGCATCATCAGGCGGACTCTCAACCACTGCGCCACCAGGGTAGCCCGGCAATATCTCTTTGTTCCAAACAATCTGACGCTCCTCAGTGCTAAATTGGGAGCATGAGTTATTTTTTGTCAGCCTCTTATTTTCAGTAAGTCTTCAGGTTTTTTATTGACATGATTATTTAATTCTCATAATAAGCCTGATAATTGGTAAAAAGTATGAAGGAGTGATATTCAAAGCAAATTTAAAAATTATAGATGTGTTTAAACATTAGGAAGGCTAGATACAGGGTAGGAATAATACTGTTTAAGTATTTCCTACATTCTGAGTAGAGTTCTTAGCACATGGTCACTATAGTCAGAGTAACAGATCACTGAACCTCAGGAAAGCCTATTTTATGTGGGTAAATAATACAGGGACAGAAATAGATTTCATATCACACGCCAACTACAATTCATTGCCAGTAGTTATCAAAATGTGGTCTTAAAAAGATACAGAGGCAGCATGTGGGCTCAGTGAGAAGGAGTGCTGTGATGGTTAGTAATGTCGGCCATAACAAGGAAAAGAAGCAAAGCATACATTTGCCAACACTGGAAAAATTCAAACTACAAAAATGCTTGAGGACGTAAATGTGAAACTATGTTGCTGCCATAGTTTCCTCATTTCTTTATTTTGTTGTAGTTACTACTTTCTTTTTTCAAGTAATGTTCTTCAAGTGGCCGAGCATTGTAGGAGAAAGTTGGGGGAATATACAGATTATGTGTTTGCTTATTCCCATGAATGAGGGCATACTCATTTTCTACATCCTTGTATTTGCTTAGCAGAACATAAAATAACAGGCTGTGCTCTGCTACAAATTCTTTTTGGAATTTTAATATACTCCATTGATGAAGTCTGATAAGTCCAGAGAAAATGTATCTGGAGATGTAAAAACGTTATCCTCTTTTCCTATAATCATAAACAGTGCAGTGGTTGTATACTGTGTAGTGGAAAGAACAAGGACTTTGCAGTTGGTGGACCTCATTCAAATTCCTGATCTAGTAATTACTTGCTGTGTACCCCTGGGAAATTTAGCCTCTTTGAGTCTCTGTTTCCTTACATGAGGGATGGAGATAATAACAGTGAGGATTACATGACATGACAGATAAAAGTGCCTAGTACAATAACTGGCACATAGTAGGCTCTCAACAAATAGCAGTAATAGTTATTGTTGATAATGATTAATAGAACTTGTATCAATATTAGTACTGGTATTAACATTAGTGGTAGTACATTGTGGCAACAGTTCATGTGAATAGAATTTAGATTTTCTAACGGGTAGAAGTTTCACACTTCCTGATTAATACTTAATATTCTGTCTTCCTTCCGCAAAGTTTTGCTTATCACTCGATTACAACACTAGTTTTGGCCAGCCAGTTATTTCTCTGTCAGGAAAAAAACCATTAAAACTGTTAGTTACAAAAATTAAACAGAACAAGTTGTCCATGACTTCGTTTATAGAGATAACCTATTTAGTAAGTGATGATTACGGACAGCCTAGGCAGCACTTAGCAACATGTTTTCAAAATGAATAGAAACATTTCTAACAAACTGTTGAAAGTTATTGCCCTCAGGAGACAGCATTGCAGGTGCTTTATTAATTGGATGGAGGGAGGTAGTACCATTTAGTCTTATAATGTTTACTTGCAGTTCTCCAAAGCAGATGATACTGGTTTGAGCTTTTCCTTACCTTCATGATTCACATATTACCAGAAGCCAAGTGCTTGAAAAGTTCAACAGTTGATTTATATGTACTAAGGAGAGTGGTGGTTCCAGTTCCTAAGAGCTAAAATATTATAAGATCCTTAATTATGGCCTAGCAGGTAGTGAGAATATTCCTATGTGCCTTGGCCTGGGTGGAATATGATTTCTGTCATGGACTGGTCCATCTGGTCAATTGTTGCCTGTTTCTGAACGCTACCTTTTAGCTGATGTTGTCGAGGAGCCCATAATCTATAAAATTCTTATCAGTGACATGCTGGGCATCTGGAGCAGGATTGGGAGAAAGAGTTATTCTCCTATTACACTGCAGCGCTGCCCAAAAGGCACTGTCCAGCTGATTTCAGCCTAGTGCACTCAGTAGGCTACGGTGTATGGAAGAAACAGGGGTGGGGGTTAAGAGGTTGGAGGGTGAGTGTATAGGACGATGTAGGTAGGGTGGGGAAGGTAGGGCTGGGTGAAGGGACAGCCATATATTCATCAATCTACTTCGTGCTATTAAACTACCGGGCCCCAGATGTGACTCTGGATTCCATGGCAATATGCTTGCCTCTGGGTTGATCCTGAGGGTCAGGGAAAGGGAGAAGAGGTGTTTCAAAGGGTGTGGCCAGGCAACGCTCCTGATGTCGTTCTCCATGTAGCCTTGGTCTCAAGCTGGGCCCTTTTTCCAGGGGCTGTGACAGCTACAGATATTTCTTTGAAAGGGGGTTATAAGGCATCATTGTACTGTACATGAAAATGAAGGTAGTTTGAAATTCATGCATGAAAGGATGACTGCCTATATTACTAAGGTACTTTCTCAAATTATTTTTTTACAATCAATTGGATGTAAGGTTGTACTTATATCATTACATTCACTTATATATCCATATGCTTTCTTGAGTAGCAGAGAAAGCAAGAAGGTTGGGGACTTCACAGAGCTCTGAATACTCCCATGGGAGTGTGTCAGGCACAAGAATGTCAGCATTATTTGGAGTGGTTGTTCTAAATAATAAAAGCCTTCTCTGACCAACAATTTTTTTTTCTACTGGGTATTCTGTCCTTTGAAAGAAAAATTACAGATATAAGGTCTATGAAATTTCCAATATGCTGGTATAAAATGATGAAGCTGTGGGTTTCTCAGCTTTCCTCTCCCCTCTTTGTCACCTTAATTTCTTCCCCTCTTACTACTCTGTCAAGAGAATGGATAAAACCTTCTCAGGTGAATTCTTGAGAAAAAAAGCAATTAGAGTGGAATAAAAACCATGGGGACCTAGTGGGTGAGAGAGTTATGTCAGTATAGGAGTGTGAGAGAACTTTGGGAGTTTGGGGATATTAGAGAAAAGGAGCGTACAGGAGAGTTTAATAAGAGCTGCTGTGAATTGTACTCTTAGACTCCTTTACCTGCTTGAGAGATACATGGGAGGAAAGACTGCAATTCTATACCCCATCATGTTTCCTTAGTCCAACATCACTCTGGGACAAGTGACTGGGTTTTGGAAGTTGGGGGCTGGAGTGGCAATGTCACAGTTTTGTAAGCATAAAACAAACCAGACATTCTGTAGCTAACATTGCTATCCTTCAATCTACCACATCTCTTCTCCCTAAACGGTCTCAGTGCTCTGGGATCAGGGTAGGTGGGTGGCACTGGGGGTGAGGGGGTGGACAAGGGAAACCCACTCAGACTGCTTTGAAAACAAGAATACTGATAAAGATTCAGGCACGATACCCTTAGAACTCTGGTTCTTTTTGTTTCCCAAACAAAAGTATATTAAGGGTAGCACATATATCTTTGTCAGAAACAAGGATAGCAAATCAGTCACAAAAACTTCCATTTGGTTCCCCAGAGATTAGACTTTTTTTTTTTTTAAGATTTTTTTTTTTTTAATGTGGACCATTTTTAAGGTCTTTACTGAATTTGTTACAATATTGCTTCTGTTTTATGTTTTGGATTTTTGGCCACGAGGCATGTGGGATCTTAGCTCCCCAACCAGGGATAAAACCCACACCCCCTGCATTGGAAGGCGAAGTCTTTAACCACTGGACCACCAGGGAAGTCCCAGAGATCAGACTTTAGAATTGAATCAAACTGCCAACTTTATATAAAGCCCAACTCCTGGCCCACGTGTGGAAGCACCATCGCGGAGCCTGCCTTTCTCTGGCCTGTCCACTGGATTATTGCCTACCCAGTTAAAGCAAAACTTCTGGCCCTCAGTCACCAGCCCTCATACTGACTTTACCTCTGGTTCATTTGGACTTTTTGATATTTTCTCATCTTAAATTCTTTATCATTATTTTCCAAATACGAGGAAGATTCATTATCTTGAAAAAGCAGGGAAGAAATTGTTTTATCTGCTTTTCTTCAAAAAGAAGGCTCTTACCTGCCTGCGTCTACAGCCACAGAACAGTCAGAGAGCTCTGTTGACGGGCACTGGCTGTGGAGTCCGTTGACCCTAAACCACAAGAGGTCCAGATTAAATGATTTCAGACTCACTCCATGATCCCTTTCTAGTAGTTCTTTCTCTTCATTATTAAAGCATGCTCATCTCTTCAATAAAACATACAAAAACAAAACACAAGACACATTTTCTCTAACCACTTCTCTTTCTTTTCAGATACAAATTTTTTGAGAAAACGGTACTGGACTTGGTACTTTGTACAGCGCCTCTCTCTGACCTCACATTCACTCCTCCCCCACTGGGTTTGTCTTACATGATGCTAGTGAAAATGCTCTTGCAAAGGCCGCCCATGAAACCGAAACACATAGTTGCTAAATCCAATGGACACACTTCATTTTTATCTTAAGGGAGCTTCATAAAGCCTTGGACATTAAACTCCTAGGAACTGTCTCCTTTTTTTGGCTTCTAGGATACTGTGCTTTCCCTGTTTTCCTGATTATCTGTCTGGCTCTCCTTTCTCAGTCTCCTTTGGGTACACATCTTCAATTCATTTCTTAAACCTTGGTGTTCCAAAGGTTTGCATTCTTTTCCTATTTCTTTTTATTCTTTATATTCTCCATGGGTTATCTTAACTATGCTTAAAGCTTCAGGTACAATCAATATGCTGATGATCTCCAAATCTACATCTTTAGCCCAGATATTTTTAACTGAGTTCAACCTATATAAATATAAGTGCCTACTGGATATCTTCACTTAGATGTCCCACAGGAATCTTCCACTCAATATGCATGAAATGGTCTCATTCCTATTCCAAAAACTTGTCCTTCTCCCTCTCTCTCAGTGGTAATACCATCAACCAACTTGTCTAAGAAAGAAACCTGACAAATATCTTGATTCTTTTCTCCTCCTTCCTTGTTCACTCAATGACCAAGACACATTCGTTTTCCTTATCTAGTAATAAATCCATTTTCTTATCTCCTGACTCCAAACTTATTCTCATTTCATAAGTCAGGCCCTGACCTTTCCTAGCTTGGATTGCTGAAAACATATAACTCTCTCTGTTTCCCATCTTGCTCCTTGCTTTACACTTTTAGTTTAAATCAGCCCTAGAGTGATCTTTCAGAAATGCAAATGTGATCATGCCCTTCTCTTGCTTAAAATTCTTCAATGGCTGCCCATTGCTTTTACGATAAAATTCAAAATGGCCCCCACGCCCACTCTCACCATTACAGCCTCCTGTGCTGGACTGCTTTAGGGAAGACGGGCTAGAATAATAGTTTAATCTCTAGCTATTTCATGCTTGGCTTCACTTTACTGAGGCTGCCAATTAGTGATTTAGAGGTGAACTCTTCTATGCTCTGCTATGAACTGAGGTCTGTTTCAAGTAGTTCTTGAAGAGCCTTTGGCTTTATTGTCACTAAAACCTGCACTGACTTGAACTTGTGACCTAAAGTTGAACATCTGTATATCCTATTGGCCATCCCCTGAGTCAGGAAAGTAAGCTTTGAAAACGCTTTGGTTATTTGTAAGTCCAATTTGGCCTAAAGAAATCTATTTTCAACTTAACAATATTTTAAATGTTATATGTTCAGACATAGATGGCAGTTTTTTTTTTTTTTCTTCTACTTTCCCTCTTATAATTGCTTTTCAGAGAGAAGTGGGTAGATCTCTCAACGCTACTGACTTTTATAAAATGGTGGATGAGTGCTTTCATTTTCTTGTCTTGTCATCCGTCTTTCTCTGGTTTTAGCAATGGAAGGTAACAACAGCTGGGTGTGATCATATCAGCAGGAGACATCCTTGCTCCTGGCTGATTCACAAATTGCCCCTGTCTTGCTTGCCATTTCAAAGAGAGGAATAGAATATAGAATGGACAAGAAAATTAAAGGGGTTGCACACACACGCACACACACACACACACGCACACACATAAGATTTTCTTCTTATAAAGGTAAGAAGAAAATCAGTAAGTCAAGAAAGGAATTAGAAATACCATAGACCCACACAGGAAAAAATATTTAAAAAGTGATTCAGAAAGATTAGATATGGACAAAAGGAAAGGGGAACTTGTTTTCTTGTGGGAAAAAATCATTTTTTTAAATGTTAATAAACTGCTTTTTCAGCTGATAAATAAAATATGGTTTATACAGAATATTCTAAAAGGTAGACAACTAGACAGTTATCAAGGCAAACTTCCTCCTCTTTACCTGTTAGTCTTGTCTACAGCCTGAAAGAAATTATGATTTTCAAGGGGAAAAATCAACATTATGCATCTTACACAAGGATGTCCTCTACCAGGGTGTGAAGGGCACTGGGATTGCGGATCAGCTTGTCAAGGAAGCTGACAATGTCAGTAAATTTTGGTCTGTGATTTCTCTCCTTCTGCCAGCAATGGAGCATCAGCTGGTGTAGAGATGCTGGACAGCCCATGGGAGCCGGAAGTCTGTAACCTTCTTCAATGGACAGAATGACCTAAATGCAAACATACACAGGTTATTCTCTTACTTTTGGGTACAAGTAATACATATGCTAAGTTATAATTCCTTTTATAGAGGAAGTGGAAGCCAAAACATTGGTAAGCATGAAAACTACTTGTGAGTACATGTAGTCCAGACGAGGATAAATACGAAAGTTGTGAACAAGAATTGCAAGTATCTTCGTAGCATCTGCTGACCCCCCTTGAGAGGAAAAATATGTTTTTAAAATTTGTGGTATACATATGGGAGGTTAAATTTCATCCCAATTGTCCAGAAATAGTTTTTGTGTGATTTAGCTGGAATGCCTCAAAACCCAATTAGGACATCAGAAATTTAGTCTAAGATTGATGCATTTAATACAAACCACATGTGACAAATGTTTTAAGTAAAACTGTACTTCTGCAGAAGCACTGAATTCCTGATTCATTTTTTATCCCTTTATAATAATGTCAGTGAGTATCCTTTTTGTAGCCATCCTTCCTTCTTTCTTCTTTACTGTCTAGTTAATTCTTTATTTCATTTATTTGGTTGCACCGGGTCTTAGTTGCAGCAGGCGGGCTCCTTAGTTGTGGCACGTGGGCTCCTTAGTTGTGGTATGCGAACTCTTAGTTGTGACATGCACGTGGGATCTAGTTCCCTGACCAGGGATCGAACCCAGGCCCCCTGCATCGGGAGTACAGAGTCTTAACCACTGTGCCACCAGGGAAGTCTCTGCCTGTTTAATTCTTCTTCACTTACTTCTGTCTTTCCCTTAGTCTGACACTGATGTGATTATGAAGTCCTTTCAGAACTTCTAAGGTCATTTAATCTTTGAAATGCTATCAGTGCCCAGCTTAAGGCCACAGAGCAACAGGACATTCAGCCTGAGTATCCTCTGGGCCAGTACTCTCCAATAGAACTTTCCATGATGACGGAAATGTTATCTCTGTCCAACATGGTGGCAAGTAGTCACATGTGGCTATTGAGCATTTGAAATGTGGCTAGTAAGACTGAGGAACTGAATTTTTAGTTTTAGTTTAATTAATTGACATTAAATTTTAAATAGCCACATGTGGCAAGTGGCTACTCTACAGGACAGTGTAGCTTTAGGGACAGGATAAGAAGCCAAAGTTAACTTTGGCTGTATAAGATAAGCCATAACTGTATTATTATTATTTTTATTGTACTTAGGAAATCACATATAAGATAAGGTAAGATATTTCTCTATTTCTCTGTTTAATATACTACCCACTGGGAATTTCCTAACAATGCAATAAAGTTGACCTGGAATTTATGTAGCTTATTTTTTAATAAAGTGTTCAAAGGTATTCACGTGACTATTCTTACATTGTCTCTGGGAGAAAGACAAAGGAAAGGGTTTATTTACCCCCTTCTTTTTTTTTTTTTTTTAACATTTGTCTGCTTTTATTTTAAGAAGGCAAGGAAGTGTGTAAAGAAGTTTTCAAAATTCCCCAATTGTTAAAATTTAACAAAACAGTTAAAAAGAAAAACTTTGCATAGAGAAGGCACTGAACTGGAACCACATTTTTATAGACTAGGTGGTTCTCTGGGAGGGTTTTTAAAGGATTGTTGCTCAGGATTTGCCTAAAGCAGGGCAGGCTCTCTGAAATCCACAGCCCCCCCTCTCTAAAATGCCACCTTGTGAGGAAAAATGGAAGTCTTTTAAAAGGTGCATCTTATGGTCCTGTGTAGGCATCTTCCCCCTGCCCCTCAAAATGGAGGTGTCTGGTGGGCTAGGACCCAAGCTTTTCCGTTGATATTTCCCCCATTTTTGATGTGGGAAAATTGAGGGACAGACGAATATTTAAAGACAGGCACAATTCAAGCTTACCTCTTCCCTGTGCCAACAACAGAAATACAAAAATGTAAGTGTAAATATTGTTATCAGTGCTCTCTTTATCGTACCACCATCTACACAATTTCATTTTCTATAATAATAAAAAAACCACATCTCCTTTTAATTTCTTTTTTAATTGACACTATTTGACATGACTCTAAAATATCTATAATTTATGCTAGAGGCAGTCTGTAAAAAGAAGGAAAAATATGCCTTCAGGAACCTCTTAACTGCTAAGCTTTAGCTTTTTTTCGTAATAGGGAATGTCTCATAATCCCATCTGTGTCTTTGTGACCAAAACACTTTAACCTGTCAGGATACTAGCTTTTTTCTGTTCATTTTATATTCTGTTATTGAATAGGATTTTTTCTTATCTGTTTTCTGACTACTTTTGCTACCAATTAGGCTTGAATTTTAAGACATTTTGCAACACATTTTAGTAAAACAGGATGTGTATAAAAATGCTTATAATGCATCAAAACTACTGTGGATAGTTTTGAAAAGTAACTAAGAAAAATAGGATAGAACTCCATTATAGAAAGACTTGAAAATCCCACCCCAGGAGAGCTCTCTAGTCAATTTCACAGTTACCTAATTGTAAGTGCATAGAATAAAATGGATGACAAGTGAAGTTATAGTCTGAGAAAAAAATTAGCTGCCTTTATTGAGCATCATGTGCTAGATGCTTTGCATAGTTTTCTTCATTTACTGCTTAAAATAACTCAATATGGTAGTTATTATTATACCTATTTTTAAATGAGAAAATTTAGACTCAGAGATGTTAGGAAACTTGCCTAAATTCACACAGCATAGGTGGCAGAGCTGAAATTTGAACTTTCTTTCTTTTAGCTTCCAAACTTTTCCTCTGGCCATTCCCCAGGAATGCTTTTCAGTTCTCATGATAACATCTTCCTCTCCAATTTTATATCAACTGATGTAATTTTATGAGTGATGATTACCATTTTATCTATTGTTATACATCTGCTAATTGGGCTTCAATGTTTTTACTTGGATCCTAAGCTTTATATTCTGGGTAAATCAAAAACATATTTACTTCATAGTTTGCAAAATGTAATCTCTGGCTGAACAGAGTAATTTCTGAGTGCATCTGAGTCCTGCACACATTTCTATTATTGCATCTGTTACATTGTATTATAATATTTGATCTGCTTCCTCTCAGGCTAAACATACATAAAAGAAGGAATTATGTCCCTATATTTTGTATTCTCATCCCTTAGTATGGTGCCTGATACATTAATAAATGTTATTGACAAAAACAAAAGCTATTAGAAGAAATTTTGGGATTTGTCTTGATAGAGATTAGACTCTTAGAAAACCTGGAGTCTCAAGCTACCCAAGATGGATTCAAAGCAGAAGCATGACAGCATTTGAAGTACCTCAGAAGGAAATATTAATAAAAAACTGGGGCATCAAGTAGTATTGTTCAAAATGATATAATTTCTCCTGGTTTGGCTAGACAACAGCCAGGTGAGATTGGGCCTTGCTCTTGTCTAAGACAGAGGGCACATCAGCTTCCTGTAAAGACTGGTGGTTTCTTACTCCTGTCCAGAAGGTTTACTATTTCCCATTGACCCAAACGTCCTTAGCTGCTGGGGAGCTGACTTTTCCAGACAACTTCTGTAAACAGCTGACACTCACATCCAGCCTGCTTGGTGTCAAGCAGGCTGTTTACTCTCTTTTGACAAAGTTGCTCTCATGATTGGCCTGTAAGGAGATAGAGTGACAAGAAAGTGTGGTCCTTCACCTGGAACCTTTATCCATAATGTGTTCAGCAACGTGTCTGGTCCCAGAATGCCTTTCTGTGGGGAGAGTGGGAGGTTCAGGGACTCATGACATTGCTTCTTGCTGACCTCTGGCTTTAAAGCTTCCTCTGTTCTTTAACTTGTGACTTTGTGAAATATGTCCTGAGCCCTGGTTCATGACAGATGTCAAACCTGAAGTTCCCACCTTATAGGAAAATATTAATAACAACAGTAACAACAGTGACAATAATAATAACAGCTAACAATTACTGAAAGCTCTTGGAAACTTCCAGGTGCCATTTCTAAATGATTTACATGCATCAACTCTTTTAATCCTTACAGTAATACTATGAGGTAGGCACTATTGTTATCCTCATTTTACAGACAAGGAATTTAAACACAGAGAGGTTTAATTTGTTGAAGATCACACACGTAAAAATTCTGGTTTTGAAGGTAGCTAGAGAAGAGATTTAAGCAATATGATTCACGAAGATGGTTAAAAGATACAACATCTTTCTAATGGAATTTTAATTTATTTATCCAAACAGATCTATATTAATCACTTAAAATATACTATTGAGCATACCGTGTATAAGGGATAACATAATGAGTAAGAAATATTTCTGTCTTTAGGAAATGTATAATCTAGCGAAGGTGACGAAGGAGTCTGAATATGGTAAGTGCCACGTAGAACAGGGAGTTATGGAAGCTTTTCAGAGGAGTACCTAACACAGCCTTGGGGAGGCCTCTCAGAGGAGGTGAACTGAATGTAGAGGGTAGCAGGGTCGACTAGACTAGATGGGTCCAAGAGAGGAGATGTGACCTGATCAGGGAATGAAAGTAGATTTCTGCAGCTAGAATAGAGTCTTCAAAGAGAGGAATGGTGAGATTTGAGGCTCAAAGGTTAAGTAAAAACTATATTTCTTGAGATCATGAATGATTTTACATGCTATAAATACAGACTTTATGCAAAGGGTTTTAGCAAGTAAATGACATTAGATTTATCTTTTGGAAGCTCACTCTGGCTGCAATGTGAAGAGTGCATCGGAGGGCATGGGAAGCCTGAAGGAGGCTTGCAGTGATCCAGGAGAGAGGTCAGATGGTCTTAGTGAAAGCAGTGGACGTGGGGTACAAGAAATAGACTGATCCGACAGGAATGCGGGATTAGGGTGAAATTGGGTATGGAAGTAGAGGGAGAAGAGAAGAATGACTTCTAGGTTTTTGGCTTGGTCAACTAGTAAAGATAGAAGACAAAGGAGGAGAAGCAATTTTGGGGCTGGAGTGACCATGAGTTAAATTTTCTGTGATCTTTCTGGCTTCGGATTCAAGTAACATATAAAACTTTGAGAGCTTATTATATGTCAATTTCCAGGCTAGGTATTTTAACACAGCGTACCTTATTTAGATCTCAAGATACCTATGTGAGTGTGGTTCTACATATTTTGTAGGTAAGAAAACTGAAGCTCAAACTAATGAACAGATTGGGTCAATATCACATAGCTAATAATGCCCTGCAGAATGGACTAATTATCACCATGGTAGCCTCTGAATTATGATAGTGGTAGAGAAAAATCTGTCCTGAGTCTTGAGCCACATACCTGACTCATTCTCCCAGAATTAGCTCTTGAGCCTCTCTTACACATTTACACACTCCATGCTTTCCCTCTCACCTACTTGCTCATGACTTTTATGCTTGAAGCTCCAGCTCAGCTTTCTCTCCAGATTTCTCCATCTATTGTCTATGGGACATAACACTTCATAAAGTTGTCATATAGGTGCCATGATTGTTTTTGTTCAAAACTAACCCTGTTCCTGCTTTGGCATTAATTAAATTAATTAATTAATCAATTAACTTTATTTTTGGCTGTGTTGGGTCTTCGTTGCTACGTGCGGGCTTTCTCTAGCTGCGGCAAGCAGGGCCTACTCTTCATTGTGGTACGCGGGCTTCTCATTGCAGTGGCTTCTCTTGTTGCAGAGCATGGGCTGTATGCATGCTGGCTTCAGTAGTTGCGGTGTGAGAGCTTCAGTAGTTGTGGCACGTGGGCTCAGCAGTTGTGGCTCTTGGGCTGTAGAGCACAGGCTCAGTAGTTGTGGCACACGGGCTTAGTTGCTCCGCAGCATGTGGGATCTTCCCAGACCAGGGCTCAAACCCGTGTCCCCTGCATTGGCAGGTGGATTCTTAACCACTGTGTCACCAGGAAAGCCCCTGCTTTGGCATTTCTGTCCTCTGAAAAGGGTACCATTCTTCTTCCAGTGATTTACGTCAGAGATCAGGGAGTCATCTGGGCCTTTGCCTTTCCGGGTGCTCAAAATTAACTTAAGACACGTTGATTCCACCTTCATATATTTTAAATCTGCTCCAGTTTTAATCCTCTCTTCAAATGATTTATTTTTCATTTTGATCACTGCAACAACCGCCTAACTAGTCTTTTTGTTTCTCCTTTTCCTCCCTCAATCATCTCCCGTAGTGCACCCAAAGCAATCCTGCTGATGTGAAACTGTGATCACGTTCCTGAAATTCTGCAGTGGCTCGCCATGACCCTGGCTCTCAGTCCTCACCTCTGGCTGCATCCTGTTTCCCCTTTGCTTTGGCCACTACAAAACACTTGCAGTCTCTCAGCTGGGCAAGCCGAGTTCAAGAGCAGGAACTGTTTCTTTTTTCCATATGTTCCCAGCATCTAAAACAATGCCTTGTCAAGTCAAAGAGTGAGCTCCAATTGTCATATATGTGACCTATGAAAGCTTTATATTAACCTTTATCTTCATTAACATGTCTTTTGTGGGAAGTTTTGTTTTATAGGTATTTCTGATTCCCTAGTCAAGGACTGACAGGGAGCCAGGAGCATATGGGGTGTTTTGTCTAAAAGACTAAATGAGGTTTATTGTTTTAGGATATGAAGGGGTGATAATTAACTAGAGAGAATTTTGTTAGCAGTATGGTTTTATGATAGCTGTAGGCTGTCATCCTTTGGAGAAGAGTTATACAAGGTGATACCTTTCTTTTAAAATGTAAGAAGAAAATTAAAACAAAGTGAAAAAATATGAAAATGACTGCAGTGATAACTTCTATGCAGAGGTAGAAGAAATTAGATTCTGTCAGAAATTACCATCTAAAACCTGACTGGTTATTCTAAATAGATCATACTGGTTCCTTGTCAATGACACTGCAATTTTTAGCAGCCTAGAATCTACACAAGGCTCAGTTGGGACATGTAGCAGACTGTTCTGCTCTTGCTGAATCTGATGAGTTTTCCAATTGTGTTGACAGTTTCTGAATCAAAGCAGGCAATGTGCACCTTTTATTAAACTAGGCAAACAAGGAGTAGACAGTCAATATGAAGACACTGAGATATCCCTGAACAATACTATTGAACAAAGACTGCTTGGGCTGTGCAGGGAATCACATTATTATAACACTGCTAAACAACTCCTAAAGAGAAGCACATTGAATTTACTTATTTAAAAAGTTATTTTAAAAGAAACTGTCTCAAAATTTTAGCAAGGGTTGAAATGTACACTAGTAAATGGACTGTGAAATGGTTTTACTTCTATCTTCCCTCTAAATATTCATGATGGCTTTGTTGATAAATTCAATTCACCGACCTTAATTTCAGGTTGAAGGGGGATGGTGAAGCAAAGAGTTCCAGTATATCCTTACTTTTTGTGATAATGATTACTTATAGATATTAGGACGTTTAGGTTTATAAAACAGTAATACTGAAAACACTGGTAATGTATTTTCCTGATATGCAATATAATGATTGTGTCTGCATAGGCAAAAGAAAAAAAGAAAGGAAAGAAGTAGTTATAAGTCAATAACATGTATAATATTATACCTATTTTCTTAGTCAATATTTTTCAACATACAGAATTTATAATTCAGTGAAAAACAATCAAAATCCAAATGAAATTCAGTGTACATTAGAAAAAGAGGGGGACAGAGTGATGAAAGAATAAGATACAGAGAGAAAACAATTTTTCCGAAGCTAATTTATAATTTAAATCATAAGGGCATGGAAACCTAAGTTTCCTTTCAAACTTTAAGATGAAGAATTTCTTAAAACCTTACACTTAAGACAGTTCTCTAACCTCATTTTTTGGAAGTTGAAATAGAATGTCAAGGATCTATAAAAAGGGAGAGTGCTTGCCCTTAGTAGGTTACCACCTTTCAGATTGTTGAATGAGTGGACAAAATGGGGGAAAATATGAAGTGTAGGATTCATAGGTTAAAAGGTTGCTGATGATATGATTTATGGTTTGGAAAATCTTTAGCCCTAACAGTTGAAAGTCACACCTTTTTTTTTTTGGCCACATCACATGGCTTGTGGGATCTTAGTTTCCCAGCCAGGGATTGAACCCGGGCCCTCAGCAGTGAAAGTGCTGAGTCCTAAACACTGGACCACCAAGGAATTCCCAAAAGTCACACTTCTTGAGACTGAGATAATTAACACCTTCTAAGCAACTATGCTTTAGTTTTTAAGTAGTGGAAAGAGCATTAGTGAAGGAGTCACCTGAACTGCATCGCTGTCCTAAACAAGCTCTGCTCTTAGGAAAGTCTCTGTCTCCTCATTAAGAAAAAGAAACTAGATTCAGTACTTGTGATTGTACTTTTCAGCTCAAAAAGCTATGTTTCTAGAGTCAGTGAAACTGAAGGCTTAATCTGCAGGACCTCTGGTAACATCTCTTGATCTCCAAGTTCTGTAGCATCCAGATCTAGATTTGGCTTCCTTTGAAAGGACTGTTTCCCACAGGGCTCCTGGTGCAGAAAGACAAAAATCCAGATAGGGACATACTATATCCCAGCAAACTAAGACTAGGAAGATTTGGGGAACCATGATGTTTTTGTTTTGGTTTTTTAATTGGGGTAGAGTTGCTTTACAATACTGTGTTAGTTTCTGATGTACAACAAAGTGAGTCAGCTATATGTATATATATATATCCCCTCCCTCTTGGACCTCCTTCCCAACCCCCCATCCTACCCATCTAGGTCACCAAAGAGCATGGAGCTGAGCTTCCTGTGCTATACAGCAGGTTCCCACTAGCTATCTATTTTACACATGGTAGTGTATATATGTCAATCCCAATTACCAATTCATCCCAGTCCCTCTCCCCATTCTCCTATGTCCACATGTCCGTTCTCTATATCTGTGTCTCTATTTCTGCCCTACAAATAGGTCCATCTGTACCATTTTTCTAGATTCCACATATATGCGTTACTATACGATATTTGTTTTTCTCTTCTGACTTACTTCACTCTGTATGACAGACTCTAGGTCCATCCACAATTCTACAAATGACCCAATTTCATTCCTTTTTATGGCTGAGTAATATTCCATTGTATATGTGTACCACATATCTTCTTTATCCATTCATCTGTTGATGGACATTTAGGTTGTTTCCATGACCTGGCTTTTGTAAATCATGCTGCAATGAATATTGTGGTGCATGTGTCTTTTTGAATTATGGTTTTCTCAGGGTACATTCTGGGTCATATGGTAGTTCTATTTTTAGTTTTTTAAGGAACCTCCATACTGTTCTCCATAGTGGCTGTATCAATCTATATTCCCACCAATAGTACAAGAGAGTTCCCTTTTCTCCACACCCACTCCAGCATTTATATTGTTTGTAGATTTTTTGATCATGGCCATTCTGACTGGCACGAGGTGATACCTCATTGTAGCTTTGATCTGTATTTCTCTAATAGTGATGTTGAGCATCTTTTCATGTGCCTCTTGGCTATCTGCATGTCTTCTTTGGGAAAATGTCTATTTAGGTTTTCTGCCCACTTTTTGCTTGGGTTGTTTGTTTTTTTTTGATATTGAGCTGCATGAGCTGTTTGTATATTTTGTAGATTAATCCCTTGTCAGCTGCTTCATTTGAAAATATTTTCTTCCATTCTGAGGGTTGTCTTTTCATCTTGCTTATGATTTCCTTTGCTATGCAAAAGCTTTAAGTTTAATTAGGTCCCATTTGTTTATTTTGTTTTTATTTCCATTACTCTAGGAGGTGGGTCAAAAAAGATCTTGCTGTGGTTTCTGTCAAAGAGCGTTATTCCTAAGTATTCCTCTAAGAGTTTTACAGTGTCTGGTCTTGCATTTAGGTCTTTAATCCATTTTGAGTTTATTTATTTATTTTTTTTCTGTTTATTTAAAAAAATTCTTTTTGGAGTATAATTGCTTTATAATGGTATGTTAGTTTCAGCTTCACAACAAAATGAATCAGTTATATATATACATATGTTCCCATATCTCTTCCCACTTGCATCTCCCTCCCTCCCACCCTCCCTATCCCACCCCTCCAGGCAGTCACAAAGCACCGAGCTGATCTCCCTGTGCTATGCGGCTGCTTCCCACTGGCTATCTACCTTAAGTTTGGTAGTGTATATATGTCCATGCCTCTCTCTCGCTTTGTCATAGTTTACCCTTCCCCCTCCCCATAGCCTCAAGTCCACTCTCTAGTAAGTCTGTGTCTTTATTCCTGTTTCACCCCTAGGTTTTTCATGACATTTTTTTTTTCTTAAATTACATATATATGTGTTAGCATACGGTATTTGTCTCTCTCTTTCTGACTTACTTCACTCTGTATGACAGACTCTAGGTCTATCCACCTCATTACAAATAGCTCAATTTAGTTTCTTTTTATGGCTGAGTAATATTCCATTGTATATATGTGCCACATCTTCTTTAGCCATTCATCCGATGATGGACACTTAGGTTGTTTCCATCTATGGGCTATTGTAAACAGAGCTACAATGAACATTTTGGTACATGACTCTTTTTGAATTATGGTTTTCTCAGGGTATATGCCCAGTAGTGGGATTGCTGGGTCATATGGTAGTTCTATTTGTAGTTTTGTAAGGAACCTCCATACTGTTCTCCACAGTGGCTGTATCAATTTACATTCCCACCAACAGTGTAAGAGGGTTCAATTTTCTCCACACCCTCTCCAGCATTTATTGTTTCTAGATTTTTTGATGATGGCCATTCTGACTGGTGTGAGATGATATCTCATTGTAGTTTTGATTTGTATTTCTCTAATGATTAGGGATGTTGAGAATTCTTTCATGTGTTTGTTGGCAGTCTGTATATCTTCTTTGGAGAAATGCCTATCTAGGTCTTCTGCCCATTTTTGGATTGGGTTGTTTGTTTTTTTGTTATTGAGCTGCATGAGCTGCTTGTAAATTTTGGAAATTAATCCTTTGTCAGTTGCTTCATTTGCAAATATTTTCTCCCATTCTGAGGGTTGTCTTTTGGTCTTGTTTATCGTTTCCTTTGCTGTGCAAAAGCTTTGAAGTTTCATTAGGTTCATTAGGAACATGGTATATCTCTCCAACTGTTTATGTCATCTTTCATTTCTTTCATCAGTGTCTTATAATTTTCTTCATCAGTCTTTTGTCTCCTTAGGTAGGTTTATTCCTAGGTATTTTATTCTTTTTGTTGCAATGGGAGTGTTTTCTTGATTTCACTTTCAGATTTTTCATCCTCAGTGTATAGGAATGCCAGAGATTTCTGTGCATTAATTTTGTATCCTGCTACTTTACCAAATTCATTGATTAGCTCTAGTAGTTTTCTGGTAGCATCTTTAGGATTCTCTATGTATAGTATCATGTCATCTGCAAACAGTGACAGCTTTACTTCGTCTTTTCTGATTTGGATTCCTTTTATTTCCTTTTCTTCTCTGATTGCTGTAGCTAAAACTTCCAAAACTATGTTGAATAAGAGTGGTGAGAGTGGGCAACCTTGTCTTGTTCCTGATCTTAGTGGAAATGCTTTCAGTTTTTCACCATTCAGGACAATGTTGGCTGTGGGTTTATCATATATAGCCTTTATTATGTTGAGGAAAGTTCCCTCTTTGCCTACTTTCTGCAGGGTTTTTTATCATAAATGGGTGTTGAATTTTGTCAAAAGCTTTCTCTGCATCTATTGAGATGATCATATGGTTTTTCTCCTTCAATTTGTTAATATGGTGTATCACATTGATTGATTTGCGTATACTGAAGAATCCTTGCATTTCTGGAATAAACCCCACTTGATCATGGTGTATGATCCGTTTAATGTGCTGTTGGATTCTGTTTGCTAGTATTTTGTTGAGGATTTTTGCATCTATGTTCATCAGTGATATTGACCTGTAGTTTTCTTTCTTTGTGACATCCTTGTCTGGATTTGGTATCAGGGTGATGGTGGCCTCGGAGAATGAGTTTGGGAGTGTTCCTCCCTCTGCTATATTTTAGAAGAGTTTGAGAAGGATAGGTGATAGCTCTTCCCTAAATGTTTGATAGAATTCGCCTGTGAAGCCATCTGGTCCTGGGCTTTTTTTTGTTGGAAGATTTTTAATCACAGTTTCAATTTCAGTGCTTGTGATTGGTCTGTTCATATTTTCTATTTCTTCCTGATTCAGTCTTGGCAGGTTGTGCCTTTCTAAGAATTTGTCCATTTCTTCCAGGTTGTCCATTTTTTTGACATAGAGTTGCTTGTAGTAATCTCTCATGATCTTTTGTATTTCTGCAGTGTCAGTTGTTACTTCTCCTTTTTCATTTCTAATTCTATTGATTTGAGTCTTCTCTCTTTTTTTTCTTGATGAGTCTGGCTAATGGTTTATCAATTTTGTTTATCCTTTCAAAGAACCAGCTTTTAGTTTTATTGATCTTTGCTATCGTTTCCTTCTTTTCTTTTTCATTTATTTCTGATCTGATTTTTATGATTTCTTTCCTTCTGTTAACTTTGGGGTTTTTTTGTTCTTCTTTCTCTAATTGCTTTAGGTGCAAGGTTAGGTTGTTTATTCGAGATGTTTCCTGTTTCTTGAGGTTGGATTGTATTGCTATAAACTTCCCTCTTAGAACTGCTTTTGCTGCATCCCATAGATTTTGAGTCGTTGTGTCTCCATTGTCATTTGTTTCTAGGTATTTTTTGATTTCCTGTTTGATTTCTTCAGTGATCACTTCGTCATTAAGTAGTGTATTGTTTAGCCTCCATGTGTTTGTATTTCTTACAGATCTTTTCCTGTAATTGATATCTAGTCTCATAGCATTGTGGTCGGAAAAGATACTTGATACAATTTCAATTTTCTTAAATTTAGCAAGGCTTGATTTGTGACCCAAGATATGATCTATCCTGGAGAATGTTCCATGAGCACTTGAGAAAAATGTGTATTCTGTTGTTTTTGGATGGAATGTCCTATAAATATCAATTAAGTCCATCTTGTTGAATGTATCATTTAAAGCTTGTGTTTCCTTATTTATTTTCATTTTGGATGATCTGTCCATTGGTGAAAGTGGGGTGTTAAAGTCCCCTACTATGAATGTGTTACTGTCGATTTCCCCTTTTCTGGCTGTTAGTATTTGCCTTATGTATTGAGGTGCTCCTATGTTGGGTGCATAAATACTTACAATTGTTATATCTTCTTCTTGGATTGATCCCTTGATCATTATGTAGTGTCCTTCTTTGTCTCTTCTAATAGTCTTTATTTTAAAGTCTATTTTGTCTGATATGAGAATTGCTACTCCAGCTTTCTTTTGATTTCCATTTGCATGAAATACCTTTTTCCATCCCCTTACTTTCAGTCTGTATGTGTCTCTAGGTCTGAAGTGGGTCTCTTGTAGACAGCAAATATATACGTCTTGTTTTTGTATCCATTCAGCCAATCTGTGTCTTTTGGTGGGAGCATTTAGTCCATTTACATTTAAGGTGATTATCGATATGTATGTTCCCATTCCCATTTTCTTAATTGTTTTGGGTTCGTTATTGTAGGTCTTTTCCTTCTTTTGTGTTTCTTGCCTAGAGAAGTTCCTTTAGCAGTTGTTGTAGAGCTGGTTTGGTGGTGCTGAACTCTCTCAGCTTTTGCTTGTCTGTAAAGGTTTTAATTTCTCCATCAAATCTGAATGAGATCCTTGCTGGGTAGAGTAATCTTGGTTGCAGGTTTTTCTCCTTCAACACTTTCAATATGTCCTGCCACTCCCTTCTGGCTTGCAGAGTTTCTGCTGAAAGATCAGCTGTTAACCTTATGGGGATTCACTTTTGTGTTATTTGTTGTTTTTCCTGTTGCTGCTTTTAATGTGCTTTCTTTGTATTTAATTTTTGACAGTTTGATTAATATGTGTCTTGGTGTATTTCTCCTTGGATTTATCCTGTATGGGACTTTCTGTGCTTCCTGGACTTGATTAACTATTTCCTTTCCCATATTAGGGAAGTTTTCAACTATAATCTCTTCAAATATTTTCTCAGTCTCTTTCTTTTTCTCTTCTTCTTCTGGAACCCCTATAATTCGAATGTTGGTTTGTTTAATGTTGTCCCAGAGGTCTCTGAGACTGTCCTCAGTTCTTTTCATTCTTTTTTCTTTATTCTGCTCTGCAGTAGTTATTTCCACTATTTTATCTTCCAGGTCACTTTTCCGTTCTTCTACCTCAGTTATTCTGCTATTGATCCCATCTAGAGTATTTTTAATGTCATTTATTGTGTTGTTCATCATTGTTTGTTTCATCTTTAGTTCTTCTAGGTCCTTGTTAACTGTTTCTTGCATTTTCTCTATTCTATTTCCAAGATTTTGGATCATCATTAGTATCATTATTCTGAATTCTTTTTCAGGTAGACTGCCTATTTCCTCTTCATTTGTTAGGTCTGGTGGGTTTTTATCTTGCTCCTTCATCTGCTGTGTGTTTTTCTGTCTTTTCATTTTGCTTATCTTACTGTGTTTGGGGTCTCCTTTTTGCAGGCTGAATGTTCGTAGTTCCTGTTGTTTTTAGTGTCTGTCCCCCGTGGCTAAGGTTGGTTCAGTGGGTTGTGTAGGCTTCCTGGTGGAGGGGACTAGTGCCTGTGTTCTGGTGGATGAGGCTGGATCTTTTCTTTCTGGTGGGCAGGTCCATGTCTGGTGGTGTGTTTTGGGGTGTCTGTGGCCTTATGATTTTAGGCAGCCTCTCTGCTAATGGGTAGGGTTGTGTTCCTGTCTTGCTAGTTGTTTGGCATAGGATGCCCAGCACTGTAGCTTGCTGGTCTTTGAGTGAAGCTGGGTGCTGGCGTTGAGATGGAGATCTCTGGGAGATTTTCGCCGTTTGTTATTATGTGCAGCTGGGAGGCCTCTTGTGGACCAGTGTCCTGAAGTTGGCTCTCCCACCTTAGAGGCACAGCACTAACCCTTGGCTGTAGCACCAAGAGCCTTTCATCCACACGGCTCCGTAATTTGGGATGATTCGTTGTCTATTCACGTATTCCACAGATGCAGGGTACATCAAGTTGATTGTGGAGCTTTAATCCGCTGCTTCTGAGGCTGCTGGGAGAGATTTCCCTTTCTCTTCTTTGTTCTCACAGCTCCCAGGGGCTCAGCTTTGGATTTGGCCCCACCTGTGCGTGTAGGTCCCCGGAGGGCGTCTGTTCTTTGCTCAGACAGGACGGGGTTAAAGGAGCCGCTGATTTGGAGGCTCTGTCTCACTCAGGCCGGGGGTAGGGAGGGTCACGGAGTGCGGGGCGGGCCTGCGGCGGCAGAGGGCGACGTGACTTTGCCAGCCTGAGGCGCGCCATGCATTCTCCCGGGGGAGTTGTCCCTGGATCCCGGGACCCTGGCAGTGGTGGGCTGCACAGGCTCCCCGGAAGGGGGGTGTGGATAGTGACCTGTGTTCGCGCACAGGCTTCTTGGTGGCGGCAGCAGCGGCCTTAGCGTCTCATGTCTGTCTCTGGGCTCCGCACTTCTGGCCGCGGCTCGCGCCTGTCTCTGGAGCTCCTTTAAGCAGCGTTCTTAATCCCCTCTCCTTGTGCACCAGGAAACAAAGAGGGAAGAAAAAGTCTTTTGCCTCTTCGGCAGGTCCAGACTTTTTCCCGGACTCCCTCCTGGCTAGCCGCGGTGCACTAACACCCTGCAGGCTGTGTTCACGCTGCCAACCCCAGTCCTCTCCCGGCGCTCTGATGGAATCCGGAGCCTCAGCTCCCAGCCCCGCCCGCCCCGGCGGGTGAGCAGACAAACCTCTCGGCTGGTGAGTGCCGGTCGGCCCCGATCCTCTGTGCTGGAATCTCTCCGCTTTGCCCTCCGCATCCCTGTTGCTGTGCTCTCCTCCGCGGCTTCGAAGCTCCCCCACTCCGCCACCCTCAGTCTCCACCCGCGAAGGGGCTTCCTAGTGTGTGGACACTTTTCCTCCTTCAGAGCTCCCTCCCGCTGGTGCAGGACCTGTCCCTATCCTTTTGTCTCTGTTTATTTTTTTCTTTTGCCCTAACCAGGGTCGTGGGGGGTTCCTTGCCTTTTGGGAGGTCTGAGGTCTTCTGCCAGCGTTCAGTAGGTGCGCCGTAGGAGTTGTTCCACGCGTAGATGTATTTCTGGTGTATCTGTGGGGAGGAAGGTGATCTCCGCGTCTTACTCTTCCGCCATCTTCCCGGAAGTCTCCCGAGTTTATTTTTGTGTATGATGTTAGGGAGTGTTCTACTTTCATTCTTTTACATGTAGCTGTCCAGTTTTCCAGGCACCACTTATTGAAGAGGCTGTCTTTTCTCCATTGTATATTCTTGCCTCCGTTGTCATAGTTTAGGTGACCATAGGTGCGTGGGTTTATCTCTGGGCTTTCTATCCTATTCCATTGATCTATATTTCTGTTTTTGTGCTAGTATCATACTGTCTTGATTACTGTAGCTTTGTAGTATAGTCTGAAGTCAGGGCGCCTGATTCTTCCATCTCCATTTTTCTTTCTTAAAATTGCTTTGGCTATTTGGGGTCTTTTGTGTTTCCATACAAATTGTAAAGTTTTTTGTTCTTATGGGGAATCATGATGTTCACTACTATGCCAGTTCCCCTCAACAAAGTATACTTTTTGGAAATATAAACACACATTTCAAATCTACTTTTATGAAATAATCGTTTCTTTAAGAAGACAATGTTCTTAAAACTCAGGCCCATTTTACCAAGCACTCTCTAGGAAAAAACCAGATATTTCTTCATTCATGCATCATTTCCATTTTAGAAAGATAATAGGCAATTTTAATAACATATTTCCTGGGCCCACTAAAAATATTGGAAAGCTATAGAAAAATAGTTTATGAGTACAAAGGAAAAGGGGATTTTAAAATATCCTCTTTGAGACATTTCTCCAAAGAAGAAATACAGATGGCCAATAGGCACAAGAAAGGATGCTCAACATCACTAATCATTAGAGAAATGCAAATCAAAACTGCAGTGAGGTATCACCTCATGCCAGTCAGAATGACCATCATTAAAAAGTCTACAAATAACAAATGCTGGGGAGGGTGTGGAGAAAAGGGAACCCTCTTACAGTGTTGGTGGGAATGTAAGTTGGTGCAGCCACTGTGGAAAGCCGTATGGAGGTTCCTCAGAAAACTAAAAATTGAATTACCATATGATCCACAATCCCATTCCTGGGCATATATCCAGACAAAAGTATAATTCAAAAAGACACATGCACCCCTATGTTCATAGCAGCACTATTCACAATAGCCAAGACATGGAACCAACCTAAATGTCCATTGACAGATGAATGGATAAAGAAGATGTGGTACATATATACAATGGAATACTACTCAGCCACAAAGAAGAACAAAATAATGCCATTTGCAGCAACATGTATGCAATTAGAGATTATTATTCTAAGTAAGTCAGAAAAAGAAAGACAAACACCATATGATATCATTTATATGTGGAATCTAAAAAATGACACAAATGAACCTATCTATGAAACAGAAACAGAATCAGGGACATAGGGAATAGACTGGTGGTTGCCAAGAGGGAGGGAGCTGGGAGAGGTTTGGATTGGGAGTTTGGGATTAGCAGATGGTATATACAGAATGGATAACAACAAGGTCCTACTGTATAGCACAGGGAACTATATTCAATATCCTGGGATAAATCATAAAGGAAAAGAATGTATATATATGTATAACTGAGTCACTTTGCTGTATAGCAGTAATTAACACAACATTGTAATTCAACTATATTTCAATAGAAAATAAATGTTTATAAAAAAGATATAATCTAGCATCTTACAAGAACTTCCTTTACTGTAACAATCTGGCATTTTCTACATTTTAAAGATGAACATAATAAAAACAAGATATTTGTCCTAATTGGCAAAAAAAAAAAGCCCTCTTTGTAAATATGCTTTAAAGAGAAAAAAATAATTATAAAAATTATAAGAGCAGTAGACTGTAAATTTCTTCCAACTAGAAATTGAAGGTATAATTAATTTTTTATGAGAATGTTGCTGGTATATATATATCTTCTAGCTTTGTGGTTATTTAGAAAAAAATATTTCCCTTGAAAATTATACTGTGTTAGTAGCATACTGGTTATTGGTTTCCTCTACTTGAAACCTTACTATTTGAATTACTTACAGTGGTGATTGATTGAATCTCATAATACCCCTATTACTCTTGCCTCTGTAACAGACATGCATCATGTTAGTGCAATTAGTATGTATTTAATTAAAATGTTGCCCTTGCCTGTGTACCAATAGTAGGAATTATTGAAAAACTGAGAAAAAGAAGGTCATTTTGAAAATTGCTTTGGTAGAAACATAATCAAACAAGTGCAAAAATTCCCTCTGTAATATGGAAGGTTGAAATAATGGGAATGGGCCTTTAGCAGTTTACTGTATCTTACACAGGTCATTATAAAAGGACCATTACATAATAAAGTATTGTTTGGAAAAGCTAATCAGTGACAAAAATTGGAAATGACTGGACTCTCTAAGTCATAAAATGATACTGCATTTGAGGTAAGTGGATTCTACACATCCACCATTCTTGGCTGAAATACTGACCTATAATTGAGAAAGGTTATTCAATTATGAAGACAAATACAAAATATGGTAAAAGGTTATTTTCTTCCTTCTCAAATTTTGAAAAGAGAGATGAATTCAGGTAAGGTCAAAAGGTTATTTCTAACCACATCATCTATATAAAAAAGTATCCTAAAGCTGAACTCTAATTTTTTTCTTCAGGTAAGTTTCAGAAAGCAATCTAAAGCAAAACTCACTATCATATAAAAGCTTTTGAAAAGTAAGGAGAAAAAAACCCCCAAAACACTGAGGCAGTATTATGTTTTCTACTAAACCTCAAATGAGAAGTTCTCTCATAGTGGTTCTCTTTTTGGGAAACTGAACTAGCTGAGTAGCATATACCTAAATGATACCATACCTAGAAGGCATTTGGGCTTCAAATTACTTCAAGGTGAATCCTTCCTTCCCTCCCTCCCTCCCTTCCTTCCTTCCTTCCTTCCTCCCTCCCTTCCTTTCTTTTTCATTCATTCATTCTTTTTTTTCTAAAACAGCAGCATGTCAGGGAAAAAAACAAAACAAACAAAATCCAAGTCTCCAGTCTTGCATTCAGATCATTAGTTTGAGCTAAGTTGCCTCTCATTTATGTGGTGCTAGTTTTTTTCCTACATATTAGCTCTGTGGGGATTTGATTATTTAATGTTGCCTGCTGTTCATGTTTTGCTTGCATTTTCTTCGGTTAAGCACATTACACAGTGTAAGTGTTGTAAGAACTGCAGTGCCCTTGGTGTCCTCTTTGGAGCCAGTGCAGCTCCTAGCATTACAGTGTACTCCTACTATGTAGTAAACAACAATTATTTTGAACTTGGATGAAAATAACATAGAACATTATCCTGCAATACCTTAAAAAGAAAGAAAAAAATGCTAGAAAACAGCAAGGAACTATGCACCTTCAATGTGCCTGTGACATGTTTCTGGTAATAGGCTAAATATACTGATGATTAGAATTTTATTTTAAGCTACTGCCTTAAATATTTTTAATAAATATAATAAATATAGTACATTTTATAAATTTTTAACATCAAGACAAAAAAATACTGCAGAAAAGATTTATAGTTCCAAACAACAGTGAGTCAATCCACATTCTTTTGCTGACAGGAAACAATGAAAACACTTCTCTTGCGACACAGTGGCATACCTAATTAAAGATGCTTTGATCTCATTACGTAGAGCTTGCGTGGTACGGAGACTCCTTTGAAAATTAGACTTCCATGGTATAGCTCAGAGGGTGAAAGCACGCACTTAGGAGTAAGTAGGGGGCTTCAACTTCAATTCTATCGTTAACCATCTAGTAACCTTGGGTAAGTTGTTTAAACTTTCTAGAAAGCCTCGTATCTACAAATGGGAGTAAAAAGAGTATCTATCTTAAAGAATTATTTTGAGGATTAAATGAGCCAATATCCTAAAATACTTGGCTCATAATAAATTCAGAAATTGCAAGCTATGATTATTACCATTGATTAATTAAATACCTTCTATGTACCAGGTGATTTATATATATATTATCTCTCACTTTTTCAAATCCTGCAGTTGAGTAATTTGAACCCCATTATAGACAGTATCTCAGAAAGCTGTAACCACTTGCCTAAGATTACATGGCCAGTGAACTGCAGAGCTGAGATTTCAACCCCGATCTTTCTAGCTCTAAAGCAGTGGCTTCTAACTGGGAGTGATTTTTATACCCCATCTCTGACTGGGCAATGTCTGGGGGCAGTTTCGGTTGTCATGACTGGGAGGGTGCTACTCGCACCTAGTGGGTAGAGGCCGGGATTGGTGTGAAAGATGCACAGGACAGCACCCCTGCCCGCACAGCACAACAAAGGGTTATTTGGCCCAACAATAGTTCTGAGGTTGTGAAACCCTGCTCTAAAGCTCTCATGATCTTTCCACTACACCTGCTGCTGCACTAGAATATAATGATACACAGTGTTAATATTTTGGTGCCATTTGATACTGCAATAAATAAAACTGCTCTTGAAAACAATGCACAGAAAAGAATACTACAGTATATCTCTGGCAGCACAACTGCTTTCCTTTGGGGACTTCCTTCCTCACTCCATGTGATTATGGGGAAATTGCCAATCACAGTGCTCCACCCACCTCCGAATGCACATGCTGGTACCTAAACCTTGCTGGGCCGATCATAGTGTCCATTCCCTGGCATGGTTTTGGTTCAGAGTTGGGTAGAGCCCTAACACAGCCAACCAGTCTTCTCTGGGATTGGTGTATGAATTTTCACAGAGAGAAGGTTTCATTCTGCTGAGGTGGCTAAGCTGGAATGCTGAACCCTGGAGCATAAAGAAGAATAAAGCAAAGAAGAAGACCTTTGCAACAGGAGAAAATGAGGTCAATGGACCTAGTGCTTGGGAAGCACTAAAAATCCTGCCGATCCCCGAGATATAGCACTGCTCAACTCCTTCTTAGTCTCATGAATGAAAAAAATTATTTTTACTTAAGTGAGTTCACATTGAGTTTCTGTCATTGAGAATCAAAAGTACTTTGAATAATAGAGTATGCATGCTTTTTTGGCATATGCTAAAAAGTAGCGATGTTGCATTCACACAATGTCATTTATATTAAAAAGGAAAAGAAGGCCTGAGGTCTACCCTTGAGGAGTGTACATTCTACTTGGGGGCAGGGGCAAGACTTAGAAATGCCAGAACTTCATCTCCTCACTTACATACACAGAGGGCTCCTCGGCAGCGGGGGCTGGATTTTCTAGTTCTCCATCCCCATCCACACACCCCGTGACTGGCATGTGTTCAAACAGTAACGGCTGAAAGGCTAAGCAGATGGCACCTACTGTTATGTTTGGTATGTCTTTTATGGACTAGTCCTGGGCACTCTGTGTTTTCTCATTTCCTTATGTACAGTCCTAATGTACATTACCACTGACCTTTGGGAAAATCATTATATTATTCACGAAAATAGATTATGCAAACTCAGAATTGTTCATTGCAATGAAATATGCCACAGTCTGCAGAATGGAGGGACTATTTCATGAAAACTATCTGAAATTTCCTAAACTCATTTAAAATCCTAAAGCATGTTAACATTCCATATTTAACTAAGCCCATAAATTAAACTCACCAAAATGTAATAAAAATATTAAAACAGAGCATAGTTGAATTTTTACTGTCTAAAAATGACTTTCCTTATTTAAAATACACCTTGGTTGCATAAAGTCAGACACGAGACTGAACTTTGATCAAACATGCGAAATGCAGGACAAACAGGAAATAACTCATATTTGGAGAGAGCAGCTTGGAAAGTTTTGATTAAGCTATTTCTGCTTCCAAATAGAAATTCCGGTTTCAGGATCTGTCACAGATACGCTGACTTCCAATATGTTAAGCTAAACAGAATTTCAACTCTACTGCAGCAGCAAAAATATTCACAAGATACATAAAAGATTTTAGCTCTTAGGACTTTCCTCTCCTCTTGTATTGATCTGAGGACCTAGAGGGTTTGGCTTTTTATTTATTTTCCCCAGAACTTTTTGTTCTCCTCTTTTCAGATTCTTGCTTGCATATTCTTTGGTAGCTACTCAAAGACCATGAAAATAACCAGCTTAGTCCTTACCTGGTCCTTGAAGAACAACCAAGCTCTGGGCGGAGGAAGCATTCAGCCTTGTGCTGTGGGCAATGGCAACCCTGAATGAATGAGGATGGGCTTAATGTCCAGGGGTCTATTCCTGGCTGCAGCAACTTCTTCTGATTCCAGATATAGTCTTTGTGGCCAAATGAGGTTTAATAGACAGAATGGCTCTGTAAATGGTCATCTTGGACACAGATCATCAACACACATGGCCAGAATGGCTGGGTGAACTGTTGGGCACGATCCATGAAGGGAGGAGTTGACAACAGGGTTTGGACTACTCTAGGCAACAGTTAAGAACAATTTACATGGGGGTCTGTGTTGGAAACTACACATTTGGGCTTTTTCTTTCAGAGGCTGCTCTCCTAGAAAATCTGTCTTGCAGTCTGGTATCTTCACCTGTACATGCTCTGCTCTGTGGAAGTCCTATCGGATTTCTTGTATCTCCACAGAGATTCCTAAACTTGAGAAAAGAACAATCTGAATCATTCCTTTGCTGAGACAAGTATGATAAAACTATTTCTCCAGAGATTATAAAACCATAGCATGTTACTGTTAAAAGGGATATTAAAAATCACTTAACCTAGTCCTTTCATTGTATTTATTGGTCATGAAACTGAGGCACTTTCATTGTTGAATTATAGTCTACATAACCATGGCCGTGGTTAACAAATTGGTGGTACAATGTACCCCAGGTGGCAAGATGATAATCCAGGAGGCAGGAAAAATAATAGAACTTCTCTTTATGTTTATTTGTCTCATCCTATTGTAAGAAAGACTATTTATGCATGTCTAATAAGAATGACTATGACTTTTATGGCCATAATGAAATGACTGTTACAAATGTATTTGGCAATATATATAATATATTTAAAATCAACCCCCTAGCATTTCTTATCCTCCTTTCTTGCTTTTTTCCCCCAAAGCAGTGATTATCAGGTTACATATTATATATTTTACTGATTTACTTAAAGTCTGTTTCCCTCTTGCTAGAATATAAACTCAATGAGGGCAAGAAATCACTGGCCCATAGACTGTGAACTAAACCACCATGAAAGAGGTAGTTCTCCCCTCTTCTCCTTGCCCATAACATCTTCTGAAAGGTTATTAGAATTGTCTTCTAATATCACTGTCAAATCACTTACTATGTGGTTCTAGGGAAATCATGTCACTTCTCTAAGCCTCAGTTTCATAACCAAGTTCAACTCGGGTTGGACTAGATAATCTTTATGGTCCCTTCCAGGTGTAACACTTGTTTTCTGTTGTATCTCCGCTTCCTGAAACAGAGAAGGCACCCAATGAATATTTTTTAATGAAAAATGAATATATTAGTAGGTAGTACTTGTATACAATGTGCAAATAAGTATACATGTGTCAGTTGTGAATGCTCAAGAACTTTTTACTGGCAAGGATGTATTATTAGTAAAGTTTGGAGTCCTCTGAGTTAGGCAATTTTTTATTTTACGTCTGTCAGGAAACAGGTTAAGACAAGGATTAATGGAGTACCAGTTAAGGAGGGTACTTGACCCGAGGGCTCTTCTGTGCAGTGAAGACTTTAACTCATCTGGAGGAGGACTTTTTATTCTAGAGATTTGCTTCAATGGCCTATTTTAGTCAGGTCAAATTAGGACAGGCAGGCAAGCATTATCTTGGGTTAAGAGTGGAGCAGGAACTATGGTGACTGAATCCAGGGCTTCTATTACCTTGGATAACTGGTGAAAGAAAGATGAGTTCTTCAGGGAGAGAAGGGACGAATTTCTGCTTCTGGGATTCAATTTTAAGAAGAGCTGGAGAGGTGGTCACAAGTTGCCCCAAACAAGGCCCAGAGACAGGAAAGAGCAACGAGCTCCTTCAAATAAAATTCCCTGAAAGACAGTAAACTCTAGGCAAATGGTCTGGATCCAAAAAGTCTAAGTGTTGGCAGTGGAGGAAAGGCTGCTGATTATGGCATACTCTGTACTTAAGGGCAAATGTTCTGCAGGACCGAGCCACCTGGCTTTGTGTTTTGATGATGTGCTTTAAAGAGCAAAATTGAGCAGTGTTTTATGACCTTGAACCTGCTGCCATGTAGGTTTCTGGACCTGGTATTCTCTGCAGAGTCAGTAGGCACCCACAGGACTGAGCAGGACTCAGCTTCTAAAGTAACACTCCAAGGCAGGGAGAAACAATAGCCATGGTGAGCTAATCAAAACCCAGTCTTCTCTGTGTCTGGCATTCAAAAGGGATAGACCTTCTCTGTCACTGAACAAACCCTTAAGATACTTGGACAACTTGAGGCGGGGGTAAAGTAATGAGTGTGAGGTGTGGAGGGGAGGCTGAAGCAATTGAATGGAAAACAGAGAAGAGATGTGACAGGAGTTGACCGTGTTTAGGGATTTTTCTATAGCCATATAGTCTTTGTTTCCCCTTATGAACATTCAGAAACCCAGTAGAGCTGACTTCCCATTGCCATTGTCTCAGAAACCATTCGATACTTGGAGGAAGCAAACGAGTAGACAAAGTCTCAATTCTGGGATGAGGGAGTGGGATATTAAAATATATTTGCAGCTCTGACAGCACGTTTACTTGCATTGTCAGGATCCTAGCATATTTTGACTACCGTCTCTACTACCTTGGACAGTCCATAGAGGTCAAATGTGTGTTAACTATCCTGTTCTATAGTATTATTAGCCACCAAGGTAGTTTTTACAGATAAAACGGAAACAAAACAGATTGCAAAGAGGGTCATGTATCTCAAAAGAACCATACGACATGACTCATATTGATAATACATTGCCTGAAAGCATTCAATCTTTTTCTACTAAGGGATATCTAGTCTAAATTAGTTTGCCCTTTACAGTGGTACATTAAATTGCTCTAAGGAAGAAATGAAAAGTAAACACTATTCACTGTTTTTTGTTTTAGGCCAGAGCTATTGCATAAGCACAGTCACACTACCTTAGAGTGATATATGTGGAAGTATCAGATGTAAGACACAGATCAGGTACTTACGTGACAAAGTCCATCAGCTGGCCCTTATGACACCAAATACAGCTCAGAGTGAAAGGCTGCCACAGACCCTGACAACTCTCAGGAAGATAAGGGCTAATTTGAGTGAGGGCAAAAGGCATATTTCCCCATCAATGCTAATATGTCTGCATTCATAAAATGGCAGTTTAACTATGGGTGGCACTTACGTCTTGGTTAGACATTTCCCAGTAAGGTCTCTCTCCATAGGACATGACCTCCCACATGACAATGCCATAGCTCCATGCATCACTTGCCGAGGAGAATTTTCTGTAGGCAATAGCTTCTGGGGCTGTCCACCTTATGGGTATTTTCCCACCCTGGAAAACAAATTGGAGACTTTTTCAGTTGGGTCACAAGTGTATTAAAGATTGAAGTGGCATTGCAATTAAATATATATTAGAAAGACCTAAACGCTGCACTGGCATTTTAAATAAAAAGAAACCAGAATAATGTTAAAATGTCAGAAATATATTTTCTATAATAGTTATTCAGTGAAAACAGCTTTAATGGGAAAGAAGTCACACTTCAGAAATATTTTATTTCATTCATTAGAGAAATTTATTTTCACTTTAGAATCACACAATTAAATTCACTATCATGCCATTTGAAGAATGTTCCAGATTATAGGACATTAAAGCTAAATATCATTCAACATTCATTAAACATTGTATTGCATGTATAAATAATAATGATAATAAGTTCTAACTTAATTGAAGTCAAATGGTTAAATACAGAATTGAGACTTTTCTCTAAACAATTTAACGTTTATCAGAACTTTACTTCCTTTCCCTTTCGCTCTTTTTCATCTGCTACGATTCCGTTTCTTTGAAATTTAAAAATCCTTGAACATTATACAAAAGCCCCTGAAAAAGATATCTTCCTTAGAACTCTTTAGTCTATATTCTTGTTCTATGGTCAAGTTAACATTTGAACATATTAAAGAGACTAAATTGCATGAATTTAGTCTACACTGTTCAGGTACTAAAGTCTGCTATTGCGTTATACTTATATTTTTATCAACACATTACATTTTATCTCTCAAAACACTCTATAAGTCCCTTCTTACTGTAATGACAAGAATAAAACTATTTACGCATTTGATTTACAATTTTTGAAATCTGCAGCTCTGAACAGCAAGTTGAACGAAGGACAGCAACCCTGGCGCCACTAGATGGCGGAAGAGTACAACGAGCGGCTCCCAGACGGCGGTCTCCTACCGCGCGGAGAGGGCTTCTGTTCCCAGCAAATGATTTTCGACAGTCAGAAAACCCACCACGATGGAATTGTTTCATCATTATCATCACTTTCAGGACCACAATCATCTGATCACCCGCTGTGCTCAAAGTCTGGTGTTAGGGTGAGTGGGGTGGAGGGAAATAAAGGGTGCATCCTCTGGCCCTTGAGGAATTTAGGGCGAACATCTTTAAAGAGGAAGCCGTTAATCGAGTAACCGAAACACTACTTATTTAGTAATCTAAACGCCACTTACTTGAAGGGAAAAGAGATTCACCCGAAATAGGAATAATTCGGTTTCACAAGGCAAATGAGAACATTAACAGAACCTCACTTTAAAGACTTGTGGCAAGGAATTCTTAAAAGGAACCTTGGGGGAAAATACCTTGAATTCAGTCCCCTCTTTTTACAGGTGAGCTGACTGAGCCCAAGGTTTAGAGATTTAGAGACTCTTCCCCACACTGTTAAGCACATAGTGTCAACTAATGTTATCATAGTAGTATTGTGGAACATTGATATAAAGATGCAAATATTTCAGCATGGGGGGAAAAGTTGGGCCAAACTAACTTTCATGTTTTAACACAGAGTATCTATAACCGTATAGCACAGTAGTATAACAGAAGGGAGCCTGAAACCTGGGGTTTTCACCTTTTGGGGCACCACCAAATTAAGAGCAGGAAGTTAAATTTGCAAAGTTGGTGATGGAAGTTTAAGAGGGTGGTGAGTCCGGGAAGGGGAGGATTCATTCTTAAACCCGAAGTAGAGTTGCCAGATAAAATATAGGACCCACAGTTAAATTTGAATTTCAGATAAATAACAAATACATTTTTGTGTGTATTAGTATGTCGCATACAGGAATTATTTTTTGGTATAAGTACATCCCAAATATTGCACGAGACATATTCATACTAAAAAGATATTAATTGTTTACCTGCAATTCAAATTTAACTGGGCATCCTATATTTTTATTTACTACTTTTGGCAACCCTTAACCCAGGGCATTAAAAAAATTCAGAAATGGGAACATGGTAAATGATCCAACAGAACACAGTGTTCTGAAAAAACTAGGTGGTCTATGCCGCAGGAGGGACAAGGCTATTCCGACTTGTGTTCGTGCACTCGCACCGCAGCAGCCTTTGTTTAGTGGCTGAAGCTCCTCGGGCTTGTGGCCCTGCTTTCTGAAGCCACTTAAGTCAGGCTCAGGCTTCTTTCAAATATGGAAGCCACACTTCCAGAGAATAAATACCAAATCTGTAAATGTGACCTCAGAGCAGATGCAAGAGCAGCAGTCTCATCGAGCATTTCTGAATCTGGATATTTCTTGGTCTCTTCTGGCAAACAGTACGTGGAAGTGTGACTTGCTAGTCTGCTGGGCTGTTCCTTTGCTAAATAAATCTTTGTGAGTTCTATTGAGACAGGCTAAAGAACGGAGTTAAGGGTTATTTTATGTGCATTCACTTATAAATGACATCTCATATAAATGAGTCACATATAAATTTATATTTCCTATAACTAGGTATCACATATAAATGATAACTTTATCACTTTCCTTCCTAAGATTTTACTTTTTTCCTCAAGGGGAAGATATTACAGAGTGTTTGATTAATAAGCATTGCTACATGTTATGGACTGAACTGTGTTCCCCCCAGAATTCATATGTTGAAGCACTAACCTTCCATGTGACTGCAATCTAGAGCTAGGGCCTTTGAAGAGGTAATAAAATTAAATGAGGTCACGAGGGTGGGCCCTAATCCAATATGACTGGTGTCTTTCTTAGAAAGTGAAGAGACACCAGAGGTGTGCAGCACAGGGAAAAGGCCGTGTGAGGACACAGCAAGAAGGTGACCACCTGCAAGCCAAACAGAGAAGTCTCAGGAGAAGCCCAAACTGCTGATACCCTGAATTTGGATGTCCAGACTCCAGAACTGTGAAAAATAAATTTTTATTATTTGAGCCACACAGTCTATGGTATTTTGTTATGACATCCCTAACAGACTAATACACTACCCCCATTAAAAAAATCAAAATTTTTTCCCTAAGTTGAGCAACAATGCAAAAAGGACGGTACATCTTTATTTCAGATTTTTTCCCCAAGTGTCATATTGTAATGGAAAGTGTGAGTTAGAATAAATCTTAAAATATTAAGTATGAAAAATTGGCACAGAAGTTTTAATGTAGGAGATACTATTCTCATTAACAAAAACGCATGGTAACATGAACCTGACAGTATGCACAAACTGCAATAATTCTGAGCATATATGGGATGGAGATAAGAAAGCATTCAAATCTTTTTTCTAATGGGAGGATCTATACTAGATATAGTTTATATCTAAGTGCAAGATGAGACAGAAAGGAAGATGTACTTAAGATTACTGTATGGTCTGTACTGTCTTTCCTACTTTAGAGGAAACTCCTACTTTAGTTCTTTAAAAAAAAATTTTTTTTTTAATTGAATGGACCAACAAACTCCTGTGGCTTTATCTCATCTACTTATTTTTGCCCATGATCTTGAATCATAGACAGAGGTAATGCACTAAGGTACTTTTTTTTTTCTCAAAGCGTTAACCACCAGATGTTTGTTTCAGGTTTCAGGAATGAACAAATAGTACTTTAAGTTTGAAATCACAATCATTGTAACATTACATGTTGCTTTGCCATATGTTTGTGAGAAAAAAGAAGTTACCAAAGATACTAATCAAAATGGCTGAATGTAACTCAAAAGTCTTCTCAGTTACTAATACCTCCCTTATGTAGCAAGCTTAATCACTTAGGGAACAAAGGAGAACCAGGAAGTAAGCAAACTGGATATCACTACTGAGAAGTTTGTTAGCAAACCTTTTTTCTGTTTTTCAAGTCATATCCAGAGCTTGATTTCTAATAACTAGGTAGGGAGATTGTAGCAGAAAAAGTGCTAAAGGGGAAACCAGGAGCCCTGTGTGCCTGTAAACTCTATACCCCTCATGGAGTTGTATTATAGTTGTGTTTAACTCACATCTGAGTTTTAGAACTTAATCCTCTAATCTTCAGCAGAGGGAACAATCAATTGAAATATAGTAAGGTTACAGAGGCTTAATACTAAAACCAAATGGAAAAATTCCATTGAGAAAGAAGAACACAATAAAAATCTCATTTCTCATTCAGTGGATTTGATGGTTATCTTAAAGGCAAATGTTTTGAATAGACACCAATTTGCCAACAGACTTTCCTTTTATTTTCTCCATCTATTGCTGTAGTACCCAAACTCCAATGAGTATAAAAATTATAGTACAGAAAACCTATATACCATGCTTAAAGATTAGTTTAAGGAATTTCTAATGGCAATTTTGACTAAATAATGTTTTTCCTTATGAGCTTTAAATTCTAAGTGAGATGCAGCTCTACCATAATCCATTGAGTGACCATGGGCAAGTCTTAACTCTGAGTCTTTTATTTGAGATATGCAGAATGAGGGGACTTGATTCAATGATCATAAAATAGTAAACTGTAATGAGTTTTAATATTTGCCTACAGTGTCTCAGCTCAGATTATATTGTAAGGAGATAGGCCATATGAGTTGGTACCTAAACTGTGTGAACAGATAGCCTGATGACAGATAGCAAAGGAGACAAGGACACTCTTATATATCCCAGGTCAATGGTCACAGTGATCATCTTGAGTGGTAAGGAAGAGTTAAAATAACCACTTTTGTTTAAGAAGGCAACAGCATGGATAATACCTTTTAGGAAGGTATGGGATGGAACCAATATATTGCCTTTTTCCTTTTTTTTTTTTTTTAACTCTTAATAGGTTAAAATACTGTTAATGAGTAACCATTAGTTATTTGGAAAACTCATTATGAGGAAACTTAGTGAAAGGGGCATTAATGTGTTTCCTGAAAGATCACTTTACATTATACTTTCTTGTCAGTGGGATTATCTGTGGCAGAGTGGCCTGGGAGCGCTAGTGGGGTATCAGCATTTTGGGGTATTCTGCCTCAATTTGTTACGGTGTCCTGGGAAGCCATAGCAAATCACAGAAAGATCTCACAACAGAGTAGTTTTACAAACAACTCTCATTAAGGGGATATTCTTCTTTCTCTTGAGAATTACTGATCTTGAGAAATAAACCCGTCTCTGAGCATCTCTTTGTTGTTTGTATTCCCAAATCAACAAATTAAAATATTATAATGCACAGATATTATCTGGTGCAAATCTTTTAAAATGACATCCCCACCCCCTCTCAGAGGGCCATGTACTCTCCTCCTTCACTGAAATTTGCTGATGTAGAGCAACTTTGGTACTTTGTGAAGTTTTATGCTCTTCTGAAATATGGGGATAATATCTGTCCTTCCTTGACGAAATACTGAGGACCATGATGCAATGAATTCTTTTGTAAAGAAGAAAGCTTCTCATATTTTGGCTTCTAGGTATAATTTATTAAGGGAATTAAATGAGATAGTACAAATGAAGCATCTCTTAGCTGTCAAGACATGGTAGGCACTCAGCAAATATTATTTGTCTCCTTAATTCATGTATTTAAATTTGTCTTGTTTTTGGACCTGCTTGGCTTCCAGCCCAGACCAGTGTCCCAGTTCACTCATCTCGAGTCACTGAGCCACCCCCTGCAGTGTCCAGGCTCAGGGGTGATCTTCTCAAACCAGAGGCATCAATTCTGCTGAGGGACAGGCTCTGACTCGGTTCCTATAATTTAGACCCTGTCTTGTGCAGTTTGAGGAAATCTGTGTATCTTGGTCCAGTGAGTTTGGTCCCATGTCTATGTTCCTGCTATTGCCCCACCAGTGACCTTCCAAGACTGAAGACATACCTCATTCCTCTTATTCTTTCATAGGTAGAATTCTGTCATCAAAGAACATTATCCATGGCTGAACATTATCTATGGCACCCAGATTTCTGCCTACAGATGGACCTGCCTGATAATGATTCTCTCTGGATTTCTTTCCTTTTCCTGGGTGTTTCTCTTCTCTTTGTAGGTACAAAAAGGTACAAACTTTTTCCCTCAAAAATGCACATGTAGATACACACAAGACTTTGCATCAGTATCATGGGATTCATAGGTGTTAGACTGAGATACTTTTGCTATAAGCAAAAGACTCTTTTTGGCATAGTATTTTTAAAATGTTAAGTCATTGGTTAAAAATAACCAATTTTTATAGGATAACCAGTACTGTAGAAATCTATGGTAACTAGCATTGTTTTAGGCCACAAACATATGAAATACACCCTTTTAACATTTGTACGTAAAACAAAGACTTCTGAACAGTTCTTTCTTGTTCCTTTGTGGGTATTCACTGAGGTCTCAGGGTCTTGGATTTTATGAATCCAGAACTCACAAACTGTTTGACCTTAGCTGAAATAGGCCTGCAGTTAGGTATTTCATGACTAAGTCTTTTTTCAAGTGAATCTAAATGCCTTTAGACAGGCCATGGGCTCTCCAGAGCACCACCACGCCACTCTACTATGTCACCAAGTCTTTCATCAGACACACTTGACCTATTTCCAGTGTCCTCCTGGCTCCTGCAGGCATTGCGGTTCCCCTGGCCCTACTCTAACTTTAACCCAATCTCCCTGTTCTGATTATGAAACAGTTATCTACTTCTGAAATTTACTTACACCGTGTTTTTCATAAGGAATAGGGCAGGTGAGAAATGACTTCAAATAAACATGAGTAGCTAACTCCTCGTCAGCTTCGTTTTCCACTCTCTAAAAAAAATTCTTAACTATGGAAAGACTTTCTCATTTTTCTTGCCTCACACCATCTACCTAAAACTGCAGTCCATTTTATTCACTGTCTAAATGTATAAACAGCTCAGTGAATGCTAATTTTTTTTGTTCCTTTAATGCAGTGGTGCTTATCGTGCTGCTCAAAGCCTCAAGAATTAGAATCCTTTACCTGCTTTCTCTTAAATTGCTCCCTAAAATAATTCACTGCCCTCTATTTCTCAGTACCCTCTTTCGATGAGACTATAGATGCTACATCATTAAGTGAATAACACTATTCTGGGGGATATCTGTTAAATTAGATTTTCTTCTCCATTTTATAAGGTAGATGAAGTAGGACACAATGTTACTATTGTGTGAGAATTAATCATATACATTATTATGAGAATTGTCATTGTATCTGAGTGTAGGTAACCACTGACAGGAAAGGCAATTAAAAAAAAAACAATGTATCATTCATTATGATTTTACAAATATACTGTATGGTAAGGTCCCACGAGGATAGCTGATACTAACAGAGTTAAAAAAACACTCCTACTCTTCTCTGGACAGTAGCACTCTTCCTTATGTCACTCCTCTCTCCTCTCTCTCTCTCTTTTCATTTTAATCCAGTTCTTCAGAAGCCTAGCTACCCGCCTATTCTTCCCCAGTGTACTTTAATGAAGTTTTCTTAAAGTTTCCATCTATAGTTTTTATGGCAAAGACCTATGGAAATTAGCATAGAAGTAATAGTTTTCTAAAAATGTTTCACATAAATCATAAAGGGGAATAAAGGATTAATTATTTGGGGCCATTAATATTGAGACATTTAATACATTAAACACTAATATAATATATCAAACGATAATATAATTCTTTATGCATATAACACTTGAGTGTTTAAGAGCATTTTTATCTGAATAGCCTCAAACTGATGTATACCACTAAAGAGCAAATACTTTGCTTTCTTATCAGTTGTCCTGTGAGAATAATAATAAGCACTGATTAATACTTATACCATCCATCTCCATCTACAGTTGGGTGCTCTTTATTTGGGGAAAAAATTCGGATCCTGTCTTTAGGAAAAAAGATTGCATAAAATGAGGTATGTCTGTATTTATACTAGTATTATTTGGAAACCCTGTTTGAAAAAAAATATTCAGAAAGGATGGACAAAGTGTTTAGGACTCCGGGGCATACACAGTGGTGATTCTCATAAACCCAGGGGTGCCTGCTTTGGAGCGAAAGTGTACCATGTGGAGGGAGAAAGTGACTGTGAAGCAAAACCCCTGGCTTCTAATCTCCCTTTTTACCGTAATTTGTCGTGTGATCTTGGGCAAGTTGCAGATTCTCTGTAAATTGAGGGGTTGGACTGTGTGATCTTGCAGTTCATGTGACGTTTAATACTCTATGATTTGTCAAAACATGTAATACCCCAGTGAGTTAAAACAGAAGGGACCACCTCCACTTCTGCCTGAGGAAACGTAGCAGAAAGGGCTAGTGCCGAGCTCAGTTGCTCCCTGTGTCACTGTTACGCCCACAGGCACTTTATACATTAAATCAGACTCTTCTTGACAGATCCACAGTGCTCTGACTGAACATATCTGAGAAGCAGGTCTTCTCTTGTAGCTGTCGCATGCAGTGTTGTGCTATATCAGTTCAGAGGAACCGTGACCTCAAATTACCCATTTTCAGAAAGGCTACTTCTGAGCGTAACCTGAACAGGCGAGGCAAGATGACATAATGACATCTTTAGAGGCAGTCTGTTTGGGACCAGCTACTCAGACCGATGAACACTCAACAGAGGAGAGGGCACAGTCTTCTGAAAGACTGAGAGAGCTTTGCTCGGTGGGAAGGACAAGGCTGAGGGGCTCACATCCAAAGGTGGGTAAGAACTTAAGGAAAATCTGGAAGTACCTGGAACTGGAAATACCAAAACAAGGTTTAATGCAAATAAATTCTATTTTAAAGGTAGACTTTGGCTGAGAGAATAATTAAAATGCTAGTATTCCCAATAAGTTTTAAAGTTGGGATAAAATGATTAAAATATGGAGAACAGGTTTCTTATATATTCAGGTTCTTAGTAGAGCCAATTTATACAAACCTTTGTTCATTCCATTGTTCCAGCGTGGAATGCCGTCTTGTCAGTTTTTCCTCCGGTGCTATTTTGTCCATGACTGAAGTGATTACTTCTCTTCTGCCTGCCTATAACCCCCAGTGTCTTCTTGCTTCATTTGGCATTTACCAACACATACCTTCTATGTACTCTCTGGCTTTTTAAATTGTGAATGTACTGTCTTCCCAGAAAGGTTATAAAAATCATGGAGGGGCCTTTATTCTTCTTTGCAATCTACTTTATAGTATTTAGCATGGTGCTTTGATTATAGTAGGAATTTAATGATTATTTGCCGAGGGGATGACTGGAAGGGATGAATTAGGCAAATCAGGTAAAATGAAAAGCACAGTCTCGGAACCATACTGTGTAAGTGGAATTCAAAGTTCCCTTCTTCGTTCCTTCTTAGTCATCATTACGAACTTGGTTAATGATAAGGAAAATAAAGGAAATTTCCCACTCAAAATTTTCAGTTGATAAAGGGCATTGCCCAGAGAGGTGCTGAAGGTGGCATGATCAAACATTTTTTCAAAACACATCTCACGTGCCAGGGCTTGAGATCACAAAGACATCCTCCCTGCCCTCAGGGAGATCATGTTACAGTAGGAAAGACACCGACTTAAACAAATAATGGCAGCACAGAGGGTAGGGGCTCTGACAGAAGTCTGTACAAGATGCATCTGGCAGCAAAAATGGAGGGTCAGCTGTTTGGGATGGCTATGGGGAGAAGCAGAAAAGCGTCCTAATAAAGGTAATGTTTTCGACAGAGTTAAAAGAAAAGTAGGAGTTTGATGAGTGAGACAAAGAGGCCAGGGCCTCCTTTCAGAGAGAACAGTGAGTTCCAAGCACAGAGGGGTGGAACAGCATAATATGTTCCAGGAATTGCAAGTTGTCTAAAACTGCTGTCCATTAGAGTCCAAGGAGGAAGCCAGTGGCCGTGAAGTTGGAAACAACAATAGCCATGTCACTGAAGGCTTGGTTAGACATTTAAAGCGGTAGGCGATGGGGCTTCATAATGGCACCATAACCTGAAATGTGTTCCTAGGAAACAGGAGTTTACAATTAGGATGCATCTGTCATGGTTTCTGTATGCAAAATTATACACAATTTGGTTTGATTTGTTTATTTATTTTCACCCTAATTTTGTTGTGGCTTAAAGATCTGCATCACATGGTATAAAGATGCTGTAAATAAGTCAAAAAAATTTTTTTAAGCATAAGAGATGACAGGGATCCTAAACGTCACTTTTGACCTTTTGCACTAAATGTCTAATAAAAAAATGAAATTACTTTTAATTTTGGCAGAATCACCTGCAATAAGTGTGTGCAACCATGCATCATACCAAGCAGGTTGAAAGGTCTAATTTTACTTGCATAACATATTCACTGTCTTACAGCAGATTTTCCCAGTGAATAAATTTTGGAAAATCAATGCTTTTAGAATAAGCTTCCAGCTTGTTTTGCTCAGGCTTAAATATATCATTTGGGTTCTGAAGCCTTGTTCATTGTGGACAGCAGATGGGTCTGGAGGACATCGCTGGAACGCTGAATGGCATAACGTGACAATATGGATGTACTTGCTACAGGTAGAATGAAGCAAGGAACCATCTCTACCACCTCCAAATAATATCACAAAGGCAAAGTTTTAAATGAACGAGAGCCTATCTAGTTGTGGGTGGGGCCTTTTAAGAGATCAACTTGAACTTTTATGAGCCCTTTCCATTTTACCTTGAATGTCTCCTCGTTCTTTCTTATTTCACTCTGTACACCCTTCTCGACTTCATTTTTGTTTCTTCTTTTGTTCTCTACTGTCCTGTTTTCTTTTACTGTTCTTGCCAACAAATATTTGTTGTGTGTTCAGAATACAATTTGAACTTTGACTTCACTTGATTCTTTGCTATTTTTTCAGAGCTTAGAGATGAGTCTGAGCATAATAGATACTCTATTAATATTAAAGGAGTTGGAGATATAGCATAAGATCATGACAGTGCTTATCATCTAGTAGGTGACACGTATTAAAGGATGTTATGAAATATGACAGATGCCATGATAGGGGACAGTCAGGGAAGGCTTTCAAGAAAAAATGATGTCTAGGCTTGGACCTTATGGAAGATTGGAGTTAGATGAATAAAAGAAAGGAGATCAGGGATGGGGGGAGGAAAGACTGGTCCAGGCAGGGAAAAGAGCAGGTACACAAGAGAGAGTATAACAGATTTATAGGTACTGAGAGAATTCGAGTGCAGTTGGAGAGTAGAGTGTGAGATGAGGGAGTGGGGAGAGAGAGAGGCTAGAGAAGTCAGCAAGGCAGTGATCACGAAGGGCTTAAAGATCATGAAGGATTCTTAAGGCATTTAAAGGATCTGAACCTTTTCTTTTGGCAATGGAGAGCCATTGAAAGACTTCAAGCAATGGGGTGATCAAAATAGGGGTTTTGTTTTGTTATTTTTAGATCACTTTGGCTGCACTGTGGATGGGGAATAGGGGACAGATAGAGGCAAGAGCAGAAACAGGAACATCTTGCCATCTCTAGGAAGTTAGTAGCATTACTCAATAATCCTATAATAGTCACATACAGCACCAAATTTTTATACATTAAAGACATCTATTTCAATTTCTGATTAGTTATTTGCCATGTTCCAGAGAATACTAGGATGACATTTACTCTTCTTAACATATCCAAATGGAGAGTCCATATAAATTATATGTAAACAAAGTTGAGGGAAGAATATTAAAAAACTAATTTTGTAAAATTCTCAAGGACCATCCTGAAGCATCATTTATACACACTTTATTTATTAGGGAAAATCCTCTAAGGACCTACTAATTAGACTAGGAAGATTTCTTATGATATTTAAAATTAATAATGCTATGTTTAAAAACATTCCACCGTTTCCCTATTTAATCCATAGTGATTTTTGTGTGCTTTAGTCTATATTAAATTCACAGTTTAAGCAGTTTATCTGAAGGGAAGGACAAATGTCCAACTTTTTGGATTTTTTTTCTCACATATATGTGTATACTAGGTAGAAGAAAGAAAATTCACTCAGAAAGGTTGTTTTCCAGTGTTGTCATTTATGAAATTCTATAGGATCAATTTTTAGTTGTTTTTCCCCTTCTGACAACAAATTTGCTCAGGGGAAAAGACTTCACATGGGCTCAATGTTATACTCCAGAGAAATAAACTGAAGGTCAAGTTTCTGAAGCAATTCAAGGCGTCAAAAACTGTGGTTATGGTTACCATAAGCTTCATCCATCATTTAAACACAAAAGAAGATGATTTATTTGATTGTATTTTTGACATGGTGGCTTTCATCTATACCCTTGGTTTTAATTTTTTTTTTTTTTTTTGCGGTATGTGTGCCGCTCACTGTGTGGCCTCTCCCGTTGCGGAACACAGGCTCCGGACGCGCAGGCTCAGCGGCCATGGCCCACGGGCCCAGCCGCTCCGCGGCATGTGGGATCTTCCCAGACCAGGGCACGAACCCATGTCCCCTGCATCGGCAGGCGGACTCTCAACCACTGCGCCACCAGGGAAGCCCCCTTGGTTTTAATTTTATGTTTTGTTTTGTTTTTTAGTTCACTGGTGATTTTAAAGCCAGTGTTGGTTGGAAAGCTTTATGTGATGTGCAAGTTGCTATATATTCAGTACTGCTTGTCATGTTATTGCTCTAAGTAAACATCTTTCACAGCATTAAACTTGTTTTCATATCTTTCTGGTAAACAAAACTGAACTTAAAGCACAGCTATGATAGTTCAGGAAGAAAAAATCTACTTGTAGAAAAATACCTGAGATGTTAAACCCAAAATACTATTTAAAAAATAACATCTTAATCTGCAGGAAAGCTCCTTTCATTTGAGGATGGCTATGCTCATATTTTTTCATTTGAAACATGAGCTTGATCATCTCCAATTAGTCTTGGGTAGGATTTTGCTAACAGTCCACAACCAGAACGATTTGGCCCAGTTTTACATTATTGACAGGCTCTTCCCCAATGGCTTCTTCCTGGAACCTAGAGGAAGTTTCATGCCAGCGTTGTAGTGCGCTAGCGTCGCTGTCAGCAAGGCTTCCCCAGGGCTGACTGCTTTCTGTCTGACTTCAGCCAGTGCTGTCAATCTTTCACTTTCATGAGCCCTAAAATGACTCCACCCTCCCTCTCCTAAGTATCTCTTAAAAAGGAAAGATTAACTTTTATAATTCAAGGAAAAAGAGACATCTTACATTTAGTACAGCGGGTGCTCACGTTGATGATGATAAAATGGGGATGATAGCTTAACTGTATTAAACTTGGATATATTCATTTAGGACTTTTTAATTTGAAGAGAAAGTCCTAGAGGTTTTAGTCATTCACTGTGTTAAATGATGGAGTTTATGATCTAACTGGTTAAAAAACATAATGTGATTCAATCAACCCATGGGAGTTAAAGCCAGGATGCCTTGCATGCCACCGTCTAAAAGTATAACCATTGGAATGACAATAATAAGAGAAAGAGTGATTAGGTTGCTGTACCCATTATGTCACAGAAAAATGCTAAAAACTCATCAGTTTTAGGAATTATAATAAGAACTATATTACATTTAAAATAAATGGAAAAAAATCTACTTCTAAAAGTTTCTCTCTTCGCTTAGATTTATAAGTCAGGGCTCTTAGGGTTTAAATTTTTGCTGAAACATGCTGCGACTCTTCTTGGAAGCATCATGTTTCTAAGAAAATTCAAAACTCCACACTTTTATCCCTTTTCTAAATATTCATCTATTTTGAACAGATGCTTAGTTTCCAAAAGTATTATGGAATTTAAATATTGCATCCATCTTTTTTTAAAATAAAACTTTCTCATTTTGTCCAATGGAAAATTTCAGTAAGTAATAAAAAAATCCTCATTAGTGTTTCCCTTGTACCAAATCACTTCAGCAGTAAAGGAGAAAAAGTTTTCTCTATTCTAATACACTGATCTTCACAAAGGTTGAAAGATAATATCTCATAAAAATGCATAGCTTTGACCCTCAAAATCTGTGTAAGTGAAAGGGGAGTGTATATTTCTGAATGCTAAAATCTGTACTACAATCATATTTTCTTGGCAGGCTGATTTAAGGAGCTCTATATGACAGTCAAGTTACACTATCCTTGACAGTACAACTGGGTGAAAAAGATTCAGATCTGTTTTTATATTTAATTGGAGTGTAACGGTCAGACCGTCAGAGCAGGATACTCTTGCCTGCTGTCAGGATGGGCTACTTTTGAGAACACTGAACTAGGAATGTAGATACTTTACATTATTTTCAACTTGACACTCAATTTATATATTTGGGGAAATGGCTAGGTATCTCTATAGAATATTTCTACCACTTATCATTTAAGGAGTTGACTGCATTACACTTGATGGGGGATGGAAAAGAAGGAGGAAGGGACTACACGTAAATGTGAATGTCAAATAAGTATAAATTATACTGTACAACAGTCAAGAAGGTAGGTAATCATTATCGGACAAATACAAATGGTAATATTAAATTTTACTATTTAAAATGAAATTATATATGCAGATGGTCTATGATTGTGAGAACCATGTTAGACTATCAAAATACACAATAAATTATAGAATTTTTGTATTTGTTGCTAGTCTGAAATATATATTAAGTATCAGATATAATAAGTGCTCAATAAATTTTTGCTAAAAAAATATCACTAGCTGTCAGTGTACTCTAACCCAGGAAAATTAGTAACTGAATGACTTGTCTGGCCCTTTAATCTGATTCTCTGCCCTCATACCCTCTGATCTCCCCAAGAAGGAATACTCAGCCATCACTAGCATACAGACTCTTTCTTAAGCTCTGGGGCCACTACTACCCCCATACAAGGACTTCTTGACCCTAAAATCCATTAGCTGTGACTAGCACAGGTTGCTTGTCTTCCTGGACTACCCTTCATGACCCACTGCCAGATGCTCTGGGTACTATGCTCTGCTCACCAACAGGGAAACCCTTTACTTTACCCTATGACACAACCCACCTGCCTCCTGGCCTTTGGCCTGTGATGTGGCCTGTGCGAGGTTTCCTAACGTTCTTTTCCTTCCTAATGCCTTTTGCGCTCTTCTCCCTGCTGTGTGAGGCCTGGCCTGCCATGGTCTACCACCAATGGAATACTGGCTCTGAAAACCCACATCTTTTCAGAATCGTTTTTCTAAAAATCCATTTGTTGTGGTTGGATTATAATATGCAGTACTAAATATTTTGTGATATTGAAGAAAATTATATATATAATATACATATTTGTATGCATATCTTGTATACATGTATTGTGTGTGTGTATGTTTGCATTTCTTTTTCCTCTATACCCCACACTTAGATGTTGTCATATGTTAAAGCTGAAGGTTCTTTCTTAGTGGCTTTGACTTTTGATATTCTGTTCAGCTGAGTTGAAGAAGCTGATTTCCTAAAAGTTTCATAAGTATTAGGGAATGTATCAGCTTCTGTCAGTCTCATCTGCCTCGTGGACCATTGATGCCACCCCTGAGGGCTGACCGGGCCCTTGCCTTGGGAATGCCAAGTCCATCTCCGCGCATTCAGTTCCATCAGTGATAGGCTCAGAATTTGTGACTTCCACCACTCTGGACTTGAATGATACACCACACTGAAGAATGTGAAACCTGACATCTCATGTGGTCATTGAAGGTGCCAGTTCACTCAACTTGGAAACACGGGGGAATTAACTCAGAATACGGTGAACACTGGCCAACGGAAACAGCAGTCAGGAAGGAGTTGGACAGAGAAATTCCTCCTTCTTCCTTCTTGCCATGAATGATTTCAAGCATGGTTTCTCCATGCAACCCATCTGGAGAAGCTTTGCATGGTTAGTGGACACGTCTCTCAATCGCTTTTTTTTCATGGTCCGTGTGAAGAAGCAGCAAGCACAGAGGTCTGTTGTGGCATCTCTCCACATTCTTCTTGTCTCACCTCTGTTCTCCCTCTGTCTAGATGCTCTGGTTGGTACTTCCCAAATAAAGCCTCATCATTTTTTTTTTTTTTTTTTTTTTTT